>NC_084596.1:34280378-34652878 GCF_033807715.1 Cololabis saira | reverse complement strand
CAGCCATTTTCAGATCTCTCCAGAGATGTTCAATCGGATTCGAGTCTGGGCTCTGGCTGGGCCACTCAAAGACATTCACTGAGTCGTCCTGAAGCCACTGCTTTGAAATCTTGGATGTGTGCTTAGGGTCGTTGTCCTGCTGAAAGATGAAGCGTCGTCCTAGTCTGAGGTCAACAGCACTCTGGATCAGGTTTTCATTCAGGATGTCTCTCTACATGGCTGCATTCATCTTTCCCTCTATCCTGACTAGTCTCCCAGTTCCTGTCGCTGAAAAACACCCCCACAGCATGATGCTGCCACCACCATGCTTCACTGTAGGGATGGTGTTCTCCAGGTGATGAGCGGTGCCTGGTTTCCTCCAAACATGATGACGCCTGCTATTCACACCAAACAGTTCAATCTTCATCTCATCAGACCAGAGAATTTTGTTTCTCATGGTCTGGGAGTCCTTCAGGTGCCTTTTAGCAAACTCCAGTCGGGCTGCCATTCGCCTTTTACTAAGGAGTGGCTTCCGTCTGGCCACCCTACCATACAGGCCTGACTGGTGAATTGCTGCAAAGATGGTTGTCCTTCTCGAAGGTTCTCCTCCCTCCACAGAGGAACACTGGAGCTCTGACAGGGTGACCATAGGGTTCTTGGTCACCTCCCTGTCCTGTCTTGGAGGTCTACAGACAATTCCTTTGACTTCATGCTTGGCTTGTGCTCTGACATGCACTGTCAACTGTGGGACCTTATGTAGACAGGTGTGTGTCTTTCCAAATCATGTCCAATCAACTGAATTTACCAAAGGTGGACTCCGATTAAGCTGTAGAAACAACTCAAGGCTGATCAGTGGAAACAGAATGCGCCTTAAGTCAATTTTGAGCTTTATGGCAAAGGCTGTGAATACTTATGTGCATGTGATTTCTTAGTTTTTTATTTTTAATAAATTTGCAAACTTTTCGAAAAACCTTATGGGGTGTTGTGTGTAGAATTTTGAGGAGAAAAATGAATTTAATCCATTTTGGAATAAGGCTGTAACATAACAAAATGTGGTAAAAGTGAAGCGCTGTGAATACTTTCCGGATGCACTGTAAACTCTCTGTTACTGGTCCGTTGAATCACATGCACAGCAACATGACAGGACAGGTGTGGTCTCACCTGGCTGTAGGTGTAGATGATGGCCTGGTTGTTGTGGGTCTGATGAGCCAGAACCACGGCTTGATGGAGGAAGGACGTGGCGGCCGGCAGCTGCCCGCGATGTATACTGAGCTGTCACACAAACACACACACAGAGAGCTGTCAGCCATCCTATACTACAGTACTGTAGTACTTCAGTGTTGCGGTACCTTGGCCTTCTTCAGCAGCAGGATCATGTCGTCCTCCTTCCGCTGAGCTTCAGTTCGCTGGTCCTCATTGCTGCTGCCGAACAGGGAAAAGGCTGCACACACACAGACAGGGTTTTGTTTTGGGGCTCCTTAGGAGAGTTAAGAACCTTTAAAAAGGTCCATATGCTGCAGTTTTGATGGCTAATCATATTAATCAAACTCTTTTTAGTTATGTTAAATCATTCATGTTAACCAGTAGCTAAGCCGTCCCACATCCTTTACTTTGAATATGAGCTCTGGAGACGATACAGGGTTCCCAAGTGCAAATTGAATCGCTTTAAGAACTAATTTGTGAGGCCAAAGGACATGCAATTATTTTATTCATTTATCTATTTTCTTTTTTTATCGTGTGTTTTATTATGGTGATTTTTATCATGTTTCAATTAGTGTATGTGTGCGTTTGTAATTGTTGCTGAAATGGTGTGCCCAGTGATGTATTGTTTTTCACTGTAGCTGTCAAGGAATTTGTGGCTCAGCTGTCGAGTCCAAGACACATTTCCCCAAGTGGGACAATAAAGTATATTGAATTGAACTCATCTATCTCATGTGTGCTTTAGTGAGCACCCTGTTTGTCCTCCCCTACTCCCCACTCATCCTGTCGTTATTGGCTACCTTACAAAACCAATCAGAGACGTTACTGCCAGTCATGTTACCACGGCCATAGAGGCAATTGGACCATTTAAAAAAAAGTTTTTTTTACTAGATGTGGTCTAAGCGGGACAGGTCTGACCCCATATTGGGATAGATACAATCCTGAAAAACGTCATACGGAACATTTAAGATGATCCCTGCTGACACAATGATCTGTTCCACTTTAGGAAAAAAGAAAAAAAGATAAAATCAAGTTCAAGTCTGGCTAAGTAAATTAAGCAAGCTAACATGGAAAAAGTTAACATGTTTACATTCTAGGGACCCTTGGGAGGGAAGAAAATGCACAGCTGTATAGACGGGTTAAAATTCCATGTGAAAAAGTATTGAATCTCATTTGCACAAACCCACATATTTAAGAGGAAACCTCAAATATTGTGACTCTATAAACAAATGAAGTCTGGGATCCCGGCCCAGACGGTGCATATCTGAGTCCTAGTTTCAGTTCTTTACTGTGAAGTAAATGTTCTTGTTTGAGAGGCTTCAGATTAAGACAGCTCATTTTTAGTTGGGCACTAATTGAGGGCTGAGCTTGTGTATCATGGAGCTGCCTGGTGGCTGCAGGTGGGACTAAATATCTGTGTCATCTGGACACATACAGGACTGTCTCAGAAAATTAGAATATTGTGATAAAGTTCTTTATTTTCTGTAATGCAATTAAAAAAACAAAAATGTCATACATTCTGGATTCATTACAAATCAACTGAAATATTGCAAGCCTTTTATTATTTTAATATTGCTGATTATGGCTTACAGTTTAAGATTAAGATTCCCAGAATATTCAAATTTTTTGAGATAGGATATTTTATTTTTGTTAAGCTGTAAGCCATGATCAGCAATATTAAAATAATAAAAGGCTTGCAATATTTCAGTTGATTTATAATGAATCCAGAATGTATGACATTTTTGTTTTTGTAATTGCATTACAGAAAATCACCATATTCAAATTTTCAGTCCTGTACAGCTCAAAATTAAATCTGCAGATTTCTGAATGGATTATAGTATTGGGTTGGTGTAACTCACCCACAGCAGCCCAGATAACTCCCGTTCCTGTTCCTCCTTCTCCTTCTCCTCCTCCTCCTTCTCCTTCTCCTCCTCTTCCTCTCTTACAGTTTCTCCAGACAGCTTCATGTCTATTCTCAGTTACCAAACATGCCGAACAGCCTGTATCAGACTGGGACGTAACAGCAAGGCTCTGCGCTGAGAGACGTCTGGGGGCAAGGTGTCAACAAGGTTAACTGAACATCAAACACACTTTCATCATCTGATCTCAGAGAAGAAACTCAAGCAAACCTCAACACTCATCTGCAAAACATGAAAGGAGTTTGCTCTTATGAGTGCAGGTAAAGTGCAGATTTTTGGATTGCGTTTTGTGCAGTGAGGTTGTTTCAAACCAAATAACATGTTTGGTAACAGCAAACGCAGGACATTGACTTTGGCACTCGAGTGCCCCCTAGTGGCTATAAGGGATACACACACATGCAGTGCGCTTATTGACAGAAACAAGTCTGAGCTCAGAAGAGGAAATAATATCAGCACATTTTTGAATGGTGTTTACTTTAATGATAGTCTGGTGCTGGCGCAAACTCACCTGTGTCCCGGGGAACACCGGGACCTGCTCAGGCTCCGACTGAGGACGAACCGCAGCGCTCTGCACGCAGCCATTCCTGTTTACTCAAGAGCGGAAGTTGTATTGTGGAACCCCGCCCCTTCATAATAAAAGCCTCTTTTTTTTTTTTAAGAAGTCAACTTAAAATCAAACTACTTTTCGAAAAATGAATGAATCTGGTGTCAAAATATCTCTGAAAAGTTAAAACGAATACTTAAAATTAAAAAAAAAAAAACGTTATACATCACAAAGAAATAAAGTGACAATAAAGACAAGGTCTCAACATGATTAAGTTTGATCATCTTTAATGCTTTGGTTTTACTTCTTGTTTAAGATGTGATATTTTTATGATAAACATGTTTGACATATGGGTGTTCTGTGTGTTACAAAGTACATAAAAGACTACCAAACGGATGACTCACAGCTGAAATAAAACATTTTGGTGAGGAGACAGACCTGCGGAACATTCAGCCATCAGAAACAGAAACCATATGAACAATTCAGTTTTATTGTGAACCAGCAGCTTTAGCAAGATTCTGTTCTCCAAGATCCGGTTCCACCACACTTGGAGTCTAGGTCCAAATTCACACAGTCTAGGTCCAAATTCGGTTTTATATGCAGTTCAGACTGAATTATAATTGGCTCAACACCCAAAAAATACTCAGTTTAAAGTAATTGTGCTTTGTAGTGGTTTTCAAAATAAAAGCCTGACATTAACACGACTTCCATGAGAAGTTTCAGTCTGGTGTCCCCATCCTGTAGTGGCTCGTCCTGGATCAGCATCACCAGTGGCCAATAGGGGGTGATCAATGATAGATTAACCTCTGTTCATGATCAATCCATCTCAGCTGGGGGAGGCATAGGGTGAATTGCTTGCCATCGTTGATGATTGGTCACTTATGAGACCATCACCAAGCACCAGACCACGTATCCGGAGGTTCAACCACGCTGACCTAAAAGTGCTTCAAGTTTCAGAAGTACATTAAAGCAGCACAATGTAACTTTTTGTCCTTTGGACAAAAGCGGTAGTGTTTTACCAGAAAGAACACTACGTTTCCCATGAGCACCAGCGTGTACTGCCGGAAAACTCCTGTCCCCGTCGCGTGCATTTGTTTTGATAGCGAATGAAGACGGGACGGACTTTAAAAACTATTTTTCTGTTTCACCAAGTGAACAGACGGAACGCAAAAAAAAAGATGTTAAACTGCTGGAAAGGAACTGGAATTTACCGGGATACCTTAAACAAGGAAGCCAGGGAGCGGTATATGGAGAAAATAATGATTATTAACGGGTTGGGTTCATATGAAATCCCTATCAAAGAGTGGAGCTCCAATGAGGACTTACTGCCGCAGTTCTGCACAACCCACGTCTTAGGCTACCTTGTTTAGGAGTGTTTGGCAGCTGCTTTGGTAAATGTTTGACTCGCCATGTGTTTCAATAAATTTGTATAATAGTACAACATACAGTACATGTTTTGTATCACTCTTACTTCTCTTTTTTTTTTTTTTGACTGCTATATTATGCTGAAGAGGCTCCGAGGCGTGAGCAATATTTTGGTTTTCCTCGTGAGATTATTTTTTTCCTCTGCGGCTATAAATAGAGTTAATATCTTTTCCTCAACAAACTAGTTTTATCTGAAGATTGGGGTTAATCGCATCGCAGAGAGCTGGCCAGCAACTGCGTTTAGCTGGAGAAGTGGGGCAATAAAACCCGATCCGACCCCGGTCTGCGTGTTTGTTTGTGATCATGTGTGGAAGGTTATGTTTGGTCATTACAGCCGAGATCCAACCGAGCCGACGACTCTTTCACTCTTTTACTCTGTTATATCAGATACTTGGCCTCCGTGGTTCTTCCTCCGAGCAGGAAAGCGGTGAAAAGTTAAACCATTAGCGATTTTTTCCCCACGTCTGTTGTGTGGAGCTGCTGCAGCCACAACACAGCAACGGGTTACCAGCTTCTGCGGAGCTGCGCTCCAAGCCCCGCCCATTTTCGTCTCGACTACGAATCGGGAAGGAGGGGGAAGTGACGTATGAGGTAAAGCAGTCAAAGCCGTAAAAATTTGTAGTTTTTTAGTGTGGCAGGGTTCCTACCATGCTCCTCAAAGATACAGACCCCTCAGACCATGACAGAGGTGTCATTAAACCTGTTGGAAGTTGATGTACCATCACAATGACTTTGGAAATATGATATTAAGGTGGAAAAGTTACATAGTGCTGCTTTAAGGTGGACTCAACAGCAGATACACCTCCCCTACCGACCAGCCGCACCAAGACACTCGCAGTAGAGAAGTGCAAGGTTACTCTGGGGGGTTAGACTAGGCCCCAACACCTTCACTGCTTGTAGTCAGGGGTCCACACAAGCCTGTACTCGAGGCCCAGTCTACTGCATGTTTTAGATGTTTCCCTGTCTTCAACACACCTGATTCTAATCACTGGTCGTCATCAACATGTCATCAAGGTTTACACAACTCTGTTGGTGACACAGCCTTGTCTATCAGGGTTGTGTTGAGGCAGGGAAACATCTAAAACGTGCAGTAGACTGGCCCTCGAGTACCGGCTTATGTGCACCCCAGTGTGAATTGAGGCAGCTGGCCTGGTGGTGCCAGGAAAACAAACTGGTCCACAACACCACCAACACCAAGGAGCTGATCATGAACAGGAATAAATAAATAAACCACAATACATCAGCAGAGACCGTCTCCACATTCTGGTTTCTGGGTGTCCACATTAGATGAGGACCTGAACCTGGAGCGCCAACACCACCGCGGTGATAAAGCACTCACTGCAAAAATTAATTTCTAAGGAAAGGATGCCTTGTTTTAAAAACAAATTCTACAACTATTTTAAAGCTATTATGCTAGTTTTAAGAATTCCTGGCAAATATACTAATTTTGACTAGGTTTATGGAATATTACGCTTATTTCTAAAGGGGCTGTTTTTGCAGTATAGACAATACTCCATGAAGCTACTGTTGCAGAGGCTGCAGAACACAGGTGGCCCAGCAGCGCAGCGGCAGCACTCTCAATCAACACCATTCTAGTAAATGAGAGTGGTCGGTCAGCAAGCGCCAGAGTGGTGCAGGTGTGCTAAGGAGCACCAAGAAGCAGTTCAGGCGCACCAATGAGCAGGTCAGGAGCAGTTCAGGAGCGCCAAGGAGCAGCAGTTTAGGGCCGTTGAGTCCAGTTGCTCCACTAAAAATACATTCCAGGACTAATTTGACGCAAAACCACTGATAGACTGCATCAATGTACACACAACAGAAAGAGGTGACAGGAAGTCCATCATGAAAATGCTACAGAGAATCCTGATTAAGTGTTTAAATGAGACAGCTCAAAACTCAAACATTCAGACTCAAATACAAACATCATGGGCAGGCTGTGGATAACAATTCAGAGGGGTTTAGAAGAGATTTGAACCATGTACCTGGAGAAGTTCAGTTTAGAAATCAAAATGCTAATTTTCATTGCTACCTCTCATCCTTTTATTTCTAGAAAGAAAAGGTCAAACAAGGTGTACTATTTAAAAAGCAGTCTACTGTGATATTATGACTTGATCTCAAAAAAATCGTTACCTTTAGTCCAGCAGAGGAGGCAGCGCTTGGAAGCTTCCGCATTGGAAATGCTCCCAGAGGGACTTAAAGGAGCATGAGGCAGGATTGAGGCAGGATTTATGAAAGAAATTCGTATACGTTTTAAGTTTTCTAGTAATAATGTCAGATGAAGCGTTCCAAACCAAAAAGAATGAGCCCTCTAGCGTATCTCTCCGTTGCCTTGAACAGGCTGTGTGCTGCAAAATGTGCTGCAATTGTGGGGCCGAATTTCCCGCGCTGTCCTGCGGATGTGACGTCAAATGACGCTGCATGCGCGTTCTCCCCGTTCTCCCGTGCCGGCTTCGCTGTTGGCTGCAGTACCCCCGACTGCCGTTGTGGCGAAGGGTGGCGCTAATGAGTCTCATTTCTTAAAAGGAGCCTCATGCTCCTTTAAAAAGCAGTCTACTGTGACATTATGATTTGATCTCAAAATAATCGTTACCTTTAGTCCAGCAGAGGAGGCAGCACTTGGAAGCTTCCGCATTGGAAATGCTCCCAGAGGGACTTAAGTTGCCCTGCAGACAGATCAACACTGCTGTAAAAACGGAGCATGGTTGTTTCTTCTCACACAGTGTCCTCACACACTGTGTGTGTGAGGTATATCAATTGCACAGTGGCAGAGAAGAAGGCGCATTAATGTGAAAATGACAATGAAACATGGCAGGTTCTACCTGTCAACATAATGTTAATGTATAAATCAGAGCCTGTGCAGGGTGTTTTACTTTGAAAATTAGCTAGATCCTCTGGGCCTTTGTGATGTCAAACTTCCTGTCCGCTCATTGTGCCGTATGAACACTGATGTACTTCATGCCGAGCACAAAAACAGATGTGTATCTTTAGTGGAGCAGAGCAGACAGTCCCTTCTGGGACGTTTCTGAAGTTTGCTGTACTGCTGCTGAGTGGACCACCATCACTGGGTATGGTGCGGTGCAGCTGGACCACAGCTGGACTGTAGTGCGTTGGCGTCCCGGGGTTGAGAGACTCTGGTCCCGGTGGTGAGAACATGATTCCTGGGATGAGACTCTGAAGAACCTATAAACAGCTTCTGCAGCAGCTGTTTCCATTTCTGTTTAGTATTCAAACTTGTAGACAACCACTGCAGCATCAACTTAGTCAGGTGAGTCTGTTCACCAGGTGCTTCATAAACCACTGCAGAAGAAGAGATGAGGCCAGCTCAAAGTGTCAAGAAGAACATAGATTATGGAAATCCAGATCTTGATGCTTGCCCCGTTAGGATATGGGGTCCCGGGGGACAGCTCACTCGGCTGGCCGGTGCTTGGTGAACCTCTTCAGGTGGTAGCGTAGTACTCCTTTGGTCTTAAAGGTCTTGCCGCAGTTGCAAGCGTGCGGTCGCTCGCCGGTGTGGTTGAGCTGGTGGATGCGCAGCTGTGAGCTGGTGAAGAAGAATTCCCCACAGGTGATGCAGTAGTGGTTTTTCTCACCGGTATGTTTGGCTCTCTGGTGGTTGAGCAAGGTACCAGACGTGATGAAGCTGCGGCCACATTCCTGGCAGCTGAAGGGACGCTCGCCGGTGTGGATCCTCTCGTGAGCCCTCCAGGAGTTGTGGTAGGAGAAGGCCTTCTGGCAGTACGTGCACTGGTAGTGCTTCTCCTTGGTGTGGCTGAGCCGGTGCATCTTTAGGTAGTGGGCGATGGTGAAGCTCTTGCCACAGTCGTCGCAGGTAAATGGCTTCTCCCCCACATGGAACAGCGTGATGTGGGACCGGAGGTGGGATGACTGGGTGAACCTTTTGCCGCAGGTGGTGCATAGGAAGGGTCGCTCACCGGTGTGGGTCACCATGTGTGACTTGAGGTGGGGCGACTGTGTGAACCTCTTGCCACACTCTGAGCATTTGTAGGGCTTTAGTCCAGTGTGGGTCCGGTCATGGAGCTTCAGACCCTGCAAGCTGGAGAAGCACTTGCTGCACTCATCACAGTGGTACTCCTTCAGGTCCTCGTGGGTGCGCTGGTGGCAGCGCAGGCCACTCAGTAGCTTGAAGCTCTTCCCACAGGTGGGGCAGGTATGGGGCTTGCTGTTGGAGTGCGTCACTTGGTGGAGCTTCAGGCTCTGAGGGTTGCTAAAGGTCTTGTCACACTTGGAGCACGGCAGATGCTTGGGGTTCTTATGTGACTTGCAGTGGAAGTTGAACCCCTGGTAAGATACGAACATCTTGCTACAGACGGAGCAGCGGTAACACTTCTCCCCCTTGTGAACCTCCAGGTGCTCAGTGAGCTCCGTTCGCTGGTTGAAGCCATCCCCACAGAACCAGCACTTGAAGGGCTTGGTCCCAGAGTGAGTGCGGTGATGGGTCTTCCAGTCCCTTTTCAGGGCAAAAGTCTTGTCACAGTAGGAGCATTGGTACGGCTCACTGCGCTCGTGGATCTGCTGGTGGACCACGAGGCTCATCAGGGTTGGGTAGGTCTTCCCGCACTGCCAGCACTCGTTGGGCCTCTGTCCTTCATGGGTGCGGAAGTGAGCCTCCAGATGGGACTGCTTGTAGAAGCCCCTGGGGCACTGGTGGCAGTACACCATCTTCCTGCCGGCATTGGTGAAGTTTGGCTGGGATGGCAGCGACTCACAGAGCTCAGGATGATCATCTGCAAGTGAGAAGAAATCAGAGACCACCTCAGCCTACCTATGCTTGAAAGACAGACTCTTGACAGTATCTTCTTAAATTCCCATATTCTTATTTTCCTGGCCTCTAAAGGTTCAAGATTATCAGGCAATCTGTCATTTTGAGACACAATTTAGTAAATAAACTTTTAAAAGAGCATTTATACAATGAGCTGCCTGATATTTTTCGCACAACAACTTTCCGCTACCACAAACATAATTCCACCTGCTGATGGGTCCTTAAAACTCCAGTCACAGTTCAAACCCACCCATATCGAAACACTAGACTGCAGAAATCACGCAATCCAAGGGGCCTTTAGGCCGCGTTCAGACTGCAGGCAAATATCCGATTTTTAGCCCATCCAGATTGAAACTGGATGACTCTTTTGAAGTCTGAACAGTCCCAAACCGCATGATATCCGATTTTTGCAAACCAGATCGAAACCACCTCCGGGAGGTAGTTTCATATCCGATCCATATCTCATTTGGGCAGATGCGTGTCAGTGTGAACAGCTCCAAACACTCAGATCGGATATGACTGTCCCAGACGCTCCAAACCACCCGATGTCACGTCAAAAACTATTATTTGTAGTTTGAGTGTTGCAAATTCACATTACAAATCATGTTTTAATAGCAGAAAAAAAGACCGCATTTCCACGTAGGTGCGGGTCGCCGCGTACCCTACGCCGTAGGCTCTGCGTCGGTGTAACGCGGAACCATAAATCAGCCTTCAGTCGCGCTGTGAGTCTGAACCTGCAGCCCGTCAGCCCCTCTCCTCCTAGGAAGAGAGGTTATGGAGCGGGGCTGCCAGTTATTAATTGCTGGTTCGTTTTGTTAACTCTGAGCTTTGTTGGTTGGTTTGTTAGTTTGCTGGTGGTTTTGTTCTGAACACCTTTCTCTGTTTCTCATTTCGCTGGGACGCCGGGTCCCTCCGCCGATCACACAACTTTTGCTGTATGCGTTCATTTTTATGTCTAAAAATGATGCGCAGTGCCGACCCAATCAGAAACGGTACAGATATTTTGGGATTTTTTTATATATATAAAAGAAATACATGACTTCACACAATACACGCGCTGGGTGACGCCTCCGCTCCGACGTCGTTGCTACGGCAACCCGTCAGATCAGTCAATGATGTGGCCCAGTCTGAACAGAGCCAGATCCGATATGGACACTTGCTAAAACCAGTGTGGACAGTCAGCCCTGAAAATCGGATATGAGAAGGAATCAGATATGAATCAGATTTGCCTGCAGTCTGAACGCGGCCTTAGACCGCTATCAATTCAAAAAGAAGCATCCTCCAATTGTCTCTGTTGCCGTGGCAATGTGACTGACTGTAACATGTCTGTTTGTTTAAGAAGGTTACCACTGACAGCAGAGTGAGCGGGGAGCAGTGGAGGGGTGCAGAACACAGAAAATAGAACATTTAGGCTGCAGGATCTATCAGGCCTGGGGGATTTATGCTGATGAAGATCGGAGAAAAAATACTATTTTGCTCTGCTGATCAATAAGACCTATAATTAATAATGCAGATTATGGGACCTTTGCAAAAAAAAGGTATTTCTAAATTTGATGGCAGAAAAAGGTCACAAAAAAAGCTGTGAGGGGGGTGACATCTGACTTCACCAAACCTAAAGTCAAGCAGACAAGTAGTTATGCTGATGACACCCAGCTCTAGTAATCTATGAAGCCTAATAGAAATAGAAAGTAATAATGCACATATATATATGCCTTTGGTTTCTACCGTCATGGTATCAATCATTAATATGTGTGCAGACAAGGTGGGGAAAAAAAAAAATCTATGAAGCCTAAGGCCCCATTCAAGGCTGTAAAACTGAACAGTCCCCCTGTGCCATCACCCACCCTTTCTAAAGAGTAACTCTTTTTGCACACCCATCTTACCACCATGTTTACAAGCTAGCTTAATTAGCTTTGCTGAGCTCCTTTTTTCCCACAATGCTAACTAACATTAATGACATTCAGGATGGGTCTTAAATCACTCCCACTCACTTTATAATGCATCTATATCTATTTCCATAAAGAGTACATACCGAACTCTTAACCGAAAGTCACTACATCAGCAGTAACATTTGTTTTTTCAAAAGCAAAAAGACATGGAAAAGCACCACAGATGCCAGGAACCTATGAAAGCTTATTCTGGCAATGGGTTCACCTCATAGTTCCTTACCGAGAACTCCCCTGTACAGCGAACGAGGAGTTGTGCACTAAATAGTGGATAGGGGGTGATTTCAGACACAACCTCAGGTGTCTGACTGTCTGAAGACCAAATCCATCCAGTATTGAGTTTCAGCCTCGTCCTCCTGCCCGCCCCGCAGAGGTTCCTCATCTGATTAATTCTCAGAATCTTTACTACTGAAAACCTCTGCCTGTCGGAGATGCTCTTTTAATACCCAATCATGTCAATGACCTTTTGACAATTTACCTAATCTGTTGTGGATCAGTGGATGTCCTCTGCGCGTCTTTCCGTCTAGCTTTTTCTGGCACGCATTGGTGCCATCAGATTCAAATGGATTAATATTTTTCATGAGATGCTAAAATGTCTAATTTTCAGCCTCCAGTAAGCAAACAAAATATTTTTATTAACCCTTATTTCACTACAGTCCCTAATTTTGAAATAATTGCAATACATTTATCTTTTTAACCCAATAATTTAAGAAAAAATGTTCACAGCAACTATTTATAGCGACTTTACAATACCAAATGAATGAGAAGTTTACCCAAAAACAGGGAGTCCCGCCCCTCCAGCCACACCCTGCAGTCAGTCAGTCTGATGGACAGCTTCCTCAGGACAGGATAGGACCAGATCTCAACTTCATCGAGTGGCTCTGGTTTGACCTGAACGGTGCCGTCAGCTTCGCTCTGAAACGACATGTGATTCATCAGCTGAAGGTTGATGGCAGCACGACTCCACCCCTCTCAATGATTCAATTACATTTTTTTTATATAGTGTCTAAATACAACAGAAGTTGTCTCTAGGGGCTTTCCAGAGACCCAGAACATGACCCCCGAGCAATTATTACATAAAAAATGGCAGGTAAAAACTCCCTATAGTGGGAGAAAAACCTTAAGCCAAACAGTGGCAAGAAAAAACTTGATGATGACAAGTTCATCAACGATGACAACGATCATGATCGACAGCACCTGAGGGCAACTCTTCAGGTTCATGGAAAGAGTAACTGGGTCCTCAATTTTTTCCTACCGTACATTATTTTCTATATTTTGACTTCCTTTTTTTAATTAAATTTTTTCATAAGTAATGACGTGTTGAACCAAGTTACACATTATTAGTTAGTTAATATTTAGTTAGTTAATATTTATTTCGGTCAATCACAAACAAAAATCAACAAACAACATAACACAGGTTTTTCCCTGATCAACATTGTGATTATTTTGACCGATAAGGTCTGGGCTTGAAGCATAAAGCTTATCTTGCCCACCTTTTAACTGAATAGAATATACAAAAAGAACAAAATGAAGTATCATAGGTCTACACAAAATAATAATAATAATAATAATAATAATAATAATAATAATAATAATAATAATAATAATAATAATAATAGTAATAATAATAATAATGATTATAATAATAATGATAACTCTGAAAACAGAAAGTGAAAATATGCTAAGGAAACCGACAAAACCAATTTAAGTTGTCATTTTATCTGATGCATGTGTGCATTCTTCTTTGTTTGCTTATTGTGTTTCTATATGTGTCCATTACCTTTGCTTTGAATAATATCTTGTATGCTTTTATTGAATTTGCTAGTTTAAGGTCGTTATCTAATGAGTTCCACAGTTTTACTCCTAAAACAGATATACATTATTGTTAATCTGAGATTGTATTTGCTTAATACCAAGACCCATTATAATCAGAAAATATATTTTATTGACAAACTATATTCAAAGAGGAGGGAATAGATTGGGGACATGTCTAAGTGTTGGACCGACATTCTGAAGGGGGGGGGGGGTGTCTACACCCCGGCGATGCATCAGTTCACCAATCACAAACAGTTAAATTGTTGGTAAAAGTGTTACCAAGGTGACTTCATCCAAGTCCTAAACATGATATTGATCTGATTTTGCATGTACTAACTGTCTGCATGATGCTTCCCGAGGATGCTCAGAAGGAAGCACATCAGTGAGGTCAGATGTGATCATCTGGATCAGATCAGACTGGCTGCAGACACCACAGGGTCAGACTCCACCAGACTCCGTTCACAATCTGGCCGTTTTAGTGTCTCGACGCAGCCGCTCACACATGCAGGACTGCGGACGATCTGGACTCCTTGATCCGGATCTCATCGCACTGACTCTAGCCGAACTGATCCTCCCTATCCCTCAATCCGCCCCCGGCCTCTAACGAACCGGTCCGAGCGGACTGGGGACCAGGGTACGGGCAACAATAAAGCCTTCAATTTATGAACCGAGTCTGGCAGCGGAAGCTAGCTGGTCAGCCCCGCCCCTCCCTCTGTCCTAACGGGGTCTAGAAGGAGGCGGCGCGGTTCGGCGGGTTTACCAGCACGGCCCTTTCGGCGTGCATTTCTCCGGTTCTGTTTCTGGTCCTGGTTCCGACGGTGAAGACGATCCAAAGAGGCAAATTGCAGTGCAGCAAAGACTTCCGGGGAAAAGTTCACCAGGATAAAAGCAGCGCGCTGCTGTGGACGGAAGCTCGGAGAGGACAGAAGTGTCCAGCGGTTCCTGTGGAATTCAGGATTTTCCTGCTTTATTTGTATACTTATAACTTTACAATAAATATCCCCGTAGCTACACGGAACTGTATTAAATGGGATTAATGTACATGTAAATGATGAGTCCTGTACACCACTTTCATTTTGGTGTTCCACCTGGTTCTGACAAAGAACCACTTCAGTTCTCACAAATCGTATTGGCTCATATCATAAAACAATGTTATGCTTTTCCTGGACCGATGGATGACTCTGTTGATAGGAGCAGACTCTTCCCAGCCCCAGTTAATCCAAAAATGGGCTAATTGGCAGACCAAACAGAACTAAAAGCAGACTGAAACACACCCACCTCAGTTTAGTTACAAGTTCGCTTTTTTTTTTTGCTGACTTACCTCACACTAACTAATTATGCTAACATTATTTTACAGTAATTGTGATTAAATCTGTCCATCTTCAGTTCAGAGGTTGCTACCAAAATTACATTTGCTATGTTCACCACAAGTGGATTTCTTTGGTGACATTTGTTTTCCCTCTAACAAAATTCAATAAATATTTAAAAAATAAAAAAGTAAAAAATAGTGAAACAAAAACTTAATGCAATAATATACAAATATACAATATGGTGCAAAACAGTGCCTCATCAGGGTGCTTGCTCTTTTTCCAAATTAAAATTCCAGACTTTTCCCAGACTTTTTTAAAACTGTTTTTTTTCCCCAAGACCTTAACTTTACGTACTTGTATACTTGTGTGCCTACTGCCTACTTCATTGGTTGAGATTGTACCGATTGTGTTTATTAGAAATGTTTGTTAGAATTTTTTATAGGCTAGTATTCAATGAACAAAGGCATTATTCACAGTAAATTATGTTTTTACTGATGAAAACGTTTCAAAACATGAAAATCACAAGTACATGAATTTCACATCAAACAAGTGTCACAAAGACTATCTATAAAAACACATGAATGGATGGATGAATGTATGTAGAATTCAGTCTCTTCACTCGCATCTTATTTTTTCTGTCCTTGACATGACTGATCTTATCTTTATGTTATCTCATTTTAACACATAAAAGTGCATATTTGACCTAGCTCACTTGGTAAGAACAAAAAATAAACAATTTTATATAGTTTATAGTTAAATAAACTATAAGTTTTTCTAGCCTACCTTTCTATTTCTCATTTCACAATGCCTTTGAGCATACTGTAAAATTCTACCATACATTTTTTCCCCATACTTTATTAAGACTTTCACACAAAATTCAAGACTTTTCAAGGTCTGGAAAACAGTGTTTCAAAATTCCATACTTATTAAGACTTTCAAGACTTGCGCAAGCATCCTGCTCATGTACAAAAACTGCAGCAGGCAAAAACCTAACGCCATTTTCCACACACACATGAAATGATATATACTTTCATTCTCACTAAGAAGAAAACAATGTTGCATCATATTAATTAAGAACAAGCCACATAAGATTAAAATATACTAAAATGACAAGGTTAGACAATTATGTGTTTCCTATAAAGTTTTGTACATGAGGTACATGGAGGTTCTGAAGCTCAGCAAGCAGTTCAAAAAGACCGCGTGGGGGTGACTGATGCTTAAAACGCTTGAAACAGGAGGACTTCACACAGCTCTAGACCCGAGTGGTCAGACAAAAGACAAGTTGCAGGTCTGGATCCAGACCCTAATGGTCAGTAGGGTAGCTGGAGGTCAAATATCAAAACATTTATAACATTTAGAAAACATCTTTATCCAAAGCGTTTCACAATAGAGGTCACCATGGTAACCGACTGAGCGAAGTAAACCTGGTCATGAGCAGGTTTACTTCAACATACCAAGTTACTGTCTCCTCTTCTTGAAGCTGAGACGAGTTCAAGTAAATCCAATCTTATAATGCAGTTTAGACTGCACTATAAGAGAATTAGAATTAAGTCACATCTGTGACAAGCATAATGATGATCCAAATAGATTGTGATGCTGTCGTATCAGCCATGACTTGTACTGATGTGAGTTTTAGCGTTGGCTATTTTTTTTAGTTTATAATCCTGTACTTCCGTGAATCACAATTCACACAAAATACCATAGGTTATTATATATGCTGTTAATTGTAAATGTCCATTTTAACCATATGAACAATGAATAAACTCATTACGATACTTTGTCCCCATAGGGAAATTTGACCCAGTGCGGTGACCTACCAGTGATAAACACTCCAAAAATGCACATAAGACATAATTTATTGCACACTGTGGTTACATCAGAAGATGTTCCGACCAATCCTTGTAGCCTTAAACAGCACTATTTAAGTTTGTAAATGGCAACATATTTTATATACACATTAGGATCCCAACCAGCAGTTCAGACATTGGTGAATGATACAGAACTGGAAAAGTTGTCCAAAGCCATTTTAATTCACCTGAGCGGTCACACTGAGCAATCTTCTTTCCACTTGTTCGTTTACTGTAACCATCTTGATATTTGCTCAGTCATTTTATACTTGCACTGATGTCATTCCAGAAAATTAAAATTAGTAAGATCACTTTCACTTACTATGTGTTGCAATGGTGAATCACTGCATCAGAACTCCACTGATGGCTTTTTACACCCAGTGATCAGCAGCAGTTTACCCCACTGTTCTGAAACCCAAAATTCAGCTTCTGAACCCAGTTATATTTAACTCCCTTTGTGAAACAGGCCCCAGCTCTAATACTGTACCTAAGATGCCATCAAGGATAATTTCTTGCTATTGTGTAGATATTTTTATTTACCCATTCCCTCCCTCTCTTCAGGGACTCTATAGCACCATCTTGGTGAAATGTGGGCTTTTCTGTTACAGAAAAGCAAAAGGTCGGTTGACAGAAGTGACCAGAGCAGACCAGGGTGGTTTTCATTTCAATTTATTCTGAAACAGACGAGTGAACATTTTCAAACAGGAAATGTGCAATGACAATGTGGTTGTGTTGGTAGACTCATCAAGGATTTATTGCCAAGTAGTTTAACGCACAGAATTTGTTGTGGTGATTTGGATTCATCAGGAGGTCCAGGGTCGCTCCAGGGGGAGGATGTCACAAGGTGCAGCTCACCTGCAAGTAAATAAAAAATGAACATCTCACTGGCTGCTCAGGTCATGTGACATGTGGGTCAGGTGCTCTGGGATCAGAAAAAATCTTCGGTCGAGTCTTTGTCATCGCGACCCCCCTCTCAGAACATACTGCCTGGGGGAGGCACTACAATTCGGCCTTTTGTTCACATCATCTCCCAGCATGCATTGTAGCACCAGACCCCATTTCAACCGTGGTGTTTCAGCACTCACCTGTGTGATGGTGGGATGTCCTCAGAGCATCACAGGATCTGACCCGTAGGGGGAGACACCTGAGGGAAAAAGGTGAGGTAAAGGGTGACATAACTGCATTCACATTTTGTTAAATACAACCCACACGTGTCACCACCCAGATCAGAAGATGCTTCAAGTACGTTTTTGTCACGGCCACGCCCACTGTGAACAGTCTGCTGGGGGCACGGCTTCATTCGGCCTTTTGTTACATCATTTCCAGGCAGCAGCAGCTGGTGACCATTGTGGGTTAAATCATAAATCTGAGACTGAAGCAGACTTCTCAGAACAGGAGTCCTCTGGTCACATGACTCCACCCACCAGCACCAGACAGAACTCACCTGGTCAGGCTGTGATGTCACGAGGTCTGCAACACCTCATGTCCCTGCAGAAACACTCCTGTTCACCCTCAGTCAGTTCTGGTCCATGGAAACAGCTGCAGTCTGGTTCTGTAGCTGTAAAAAGGTTTGGTATCAGTATCAGTGGTGCCACTGGGGGGTGGGGGCAAGGGTGGCCACCCCCCCACTATGCGTTTCATCCCTAATCATTTGGGCAAAATGCACATCAGTAGGCGTTTTTTTTTTTTCTTCCTCGACTGGGTCTTGTCGGGGGCCAACCTATAACCCCGTGGTGAAGGGCCACAGCGGGGCCTCAAACGGCCCCCGTCTCTATAGCAGAAGCGTCAGGAAAGGGCGGAGCCACGGCAGGCTGGGCCTCGCTGGAGCTCTGCAGAGTAGGTGTTTCTTTAAGCATTTCTGAGCCTAATAAAATGTATATACACACAAAAAAGTATATATAAATATGATATATTAAAAATGCATATATATGCCTTAGGTTTTTACCAACATGGTATTAACCATGAATATATGCTGACAAGTCAGAAAGTATTAAAAAAAATTCTGAGCCTGTATACTACAACAGTATAATACAGTCCTGTAATGATGGCTTTTAGTTTTGGTTCCACCCCAAGAATTGAAGTGGTCCCATCTGGCCCCTAGGAAACAGTTTGAGGCGCCCCTGATCAGTATACTGACTGGTGAGGTGAGGAAAAACCCCACAAAATAAAAAAATAAGCCAAATAAAGTGTCTATGTCCAGCTCAGGTTTGGAGTCGCATGGTATATTAAATGCTTGTTTATTTTTAAAGGACTGATTTAAATGAACAGTAACCAGTCAATGCAAATTGGTCTGGTTGGACACTTTTAGTGCTTGAAATCGCCTCGTGTTCAGCGTTACTGGGTCACGTGGCTTTGGAGAAAAACAAACCCAAGATAGTGATCCATATTTACATTGGTCTCGTAACTGCGGGTTGGTACCGTACCTGCACTAGAAACCCGGCTGGTCCTCGGTCCGTCAGCACCGACTCACCGGTCTGGGAAGCAGCTTAGTGGACCATGTGGTCGAGTCCTGGGACCAGAGGGCCGCTTTGGATTCATTAGGAGGTCCAGGGTCGCTCCAGGGGGAGGATGTCACAAAAGGTGCAGCTCACCTGCAAGTAAATAAAAAAAAATAAAATAAACATCTCACGGGCTGCTCAGGTCATGTGACATGTCAGTCAGGTGCTCTGGGATCAGAAAAACGCTTCGGTCAAGTCTTTGTCATCGCGACCCCCCTCTCAGAACATACTGCCTGGGGGAGGCACTACAATTCGGCCTTTTGTTCACATCATCTCCCAGCATGCATTGTAGCACCCGACCCCATTTCAACCGTGGTGTTTCAGCACTCACCTGTGTGATGGTGGGATGTCCTCAGAGCAGCACAGGAGCTGACCCGTGGGGGGAGACACCTGAGGGAAAAGGTGAGGTAAAGGTGACATAACTGCATTCACATTTTTGTTAAATTAAATATAAACCCACACGTGTCACCACCCAGATCAGAAGATGCTTCAAGTATGTTTTTGTCACGGCCACGCCCACTGTGAACAGTCTGCTGGGGGCACGGCTTCATTCGGCCTTTTGTTACATCATTTCCAGGCAGCAGCAGCTGGTGACCATTGTGGGTTAAATCATAAATCTGAGACTAAAGCAGACTTCTCAGAACAGGAGTCATCTGGTCACATGACTCCACCCACCAGCCCCAGACAGAACTCACCTGGTCAGGCTGTGATGTCACGACATCTGCAGCACCTCATGTCCCTGCAGAAACACTCCTGTTCACGGCCATGAGGGGTTCACCCTCAGTCACGGTTCTGCTCCATCAAAACAGCTACAGTCTGGTTCTGTAAAGAGGTGTGGTATCAGTATCAGTGGAGCCACCGGGGGGTGGGGGCAAGGGTGGCCACCCCCCCACTATGTGTTTCATCCCTAATCATTTGGGCAAAATGCACATCAGTAGGCAGTTTTTTTCTGCTCGACTGAGTCTTGTCGGGGGCCAACCTATAACCCCGTGGTGAAGGGCCACAGCGGGGCCTCAAACGGCCCCCGTCTCTATAGCAGAAGCGTCAGGAAAGGGCGGAGCCACGGCAGGCTGGGCCTCGCTGGAGCTCTGCAGAGTAGGCGTTTCTGTAGTATTTCTGAGACTAATAAAAAAAATGTATATACACACAAAAAAAATTATATATATATATATATAGGTTACCAACATGGTATTAACCATTAATATATGCTGACAAGTTAGAAAGTATTAAAAAAAATTCTGAGCCTGTATACTACAACAGTATAATACAGTCCTGTAATGATGGCTTTTAGTTTTGGTTCCACCCCAAGAATTGAAGTGGTCCCCCCTAGGAAACAGTTTGAGGCGGCCCTGATCAGTATACTGACTGGTGAGGCGGGAAAAACCCCACAAAATGCCTCCAAAAATAGGCCAAATAAAGTGTCTATGTCCAGCTCAGGTTTGGAGTCGCATGGTATATTAAATGCTTGTTTTTTTTTTTTAAAGGACCGATTTAAATTAAAAGTAACCATTCAATGCAAATTGGTATGGGTGGTCACTTTTAGTGCTTGAAATCGCCTCGTGTTCAGCGTTACTGGGTCACGTGGCTTTGGAGAAAAACAAATCTAAGATAGTGATCCATATTTATATTGGTCTCGTAACTACGGGTTGGTACCGTACCTGCACTAGAAACCCGGCTGGTCCTCGGTCCGTCAGCACCGACTCACCGGTCTGGGAAGCAGCTTAGTGGACCATGTGGTCGAGTCCTGGGACCAGAGGGCCGTGTGGGTCCACGTGGGTCCCCGGGACCCTCCATGTTTCTCATCTGACGATCATCTGCAGCTCCCGCTCCTGCTGGGTCTTCGGTCTTCACCTGGGAACTGCTGCTCAGCTCCCTCTCCCCGCTTTTAAGCGCTGACCACGAGGTTAGCGCTTCTTCACTCATTGGTTGATTGCAAACGAGCGTCCGGTGCGCCAGCGCCGCCAGCTGGCCCGGAGGACGCAATCACGTTAATGAGTTAGGTGGTGGGTTAAATCATATTTACTGTGTAGTTGACCATCATTTAGCACCTGGGGCCGGATCACAAAACATTCTTAAGAAGAAAAATCTTCTTAAGTGGAATTTTTTTCTTAAGTTCAGTCTTAAGAAGAAAAAAGAGAAGAAGTCATATTCTCCAAAAAAGTTCTTAAGTATTTTCTCAACTTTATTCTTAAGTTTCTTCTTAAGAAAAAACTTAAGAATAAATGGTATTCTTGAAATAAAATTTCTCAAATTTAAGACTTTAAGACAACCTCGACCTGTCTTAAAATTTATTTTGTGAAAAGGTAAGCCTCTAATATCACCTTTTTCAACACATTTTAGACAAGTTTAGACTAGTAGGTCATAGTAGTTTGGGGATATACTTTGTAATTAATTAAACAAAGAGCCTGTTAACTGTTTGTTAGCATGTTAGTTAGCGTGGTAGTTAATTATCATTGATTTTCCCCAATAGTATTTTTTTTCGCACATTAATCTCATCCATCATAACCTTGAAAAGTTCCTGCATCTCTTTTTCTCCTTCTCCATGTTTAGTGAGTGACTGACGGTTAAGACACAAACTACCTGTATAAAAGTTGTTTGTTTGCGCGTGCAATGCAATGACATATTTTAAGAAGTTCTTAAGTAGGAAAAATAAGAAATTCGTAAGAAATGACATTTCTTAAGACGGTTCTTAAGAAAATATTGAGGAATTGCACTTAAGAACTTTCTTATGAACTTCTTAATTTTAGATCTTAAGAACATATTGGTGAATCCCGCCCCTGATTTCTAGCCTGACAGTTTAGAGCCACATCTAGAAAGATGCAGGTCTGAAAACAGTCCATAGTTCTTCATTCAGGAGGCAGCTATAAGGGTCGTTGATGGTGCCTTTGCACGCAAATGCACAAAGTGATGTATTCAGAGTGACGAAACAAATCCACAAGAGAGCCAGTTGTGTAGAAGAGTAAATTAAACTTTTGTCGTAGCTGTAGGAAAACAAAGTACTTCTACTTTGCAAAGGAATGATTTGAGTGCCGTCTTCTGTTTAATTTTCAAAGAAAAGTCTTAATCTATAACTGGTAATGCCAAAGCTGATTCAAATGGCCGGTAATCCTGAGCAACAGCATCTACACTGCTTGGATCCAAATTATGTCGCTGCTCCGTCGTCATTGTGTTAACGCCGCCAAGAGACTCTACAAGGGTGGACTGAAGTGACTGGCTCTCCATGACATTTGATCATATTTAATGAGCTCGAGCGGATGGTAGCTAGACGTACCTGCAAAACAAATTAAAATTTTCTGCCATCTATATCCGAACCCACACAAATCTGAAAAGGAAAAAAGATAATTTCTGTCTTCATAAAATCACAAATCTGTGAGAAATCACCAATCTGGCATCCTGATCCAGATACATGATGACTGAGTTCTAGTTTCAGTTCGATATTCTGAGATTCTTACATGCTCTTACTCAGTTCACAGAGGCTACAGATGAAGACAGCATCGCTTATTGCTCTACTAGTTCTGGGTGTTCAGGATGTGCTTGTATGTTGGGGCCTCCTGGTGGCTGCATTAGTCTGGACATTATATAATAATGGTAAGGGTAAGATCAATACACTAACAGATCAATCAGTGAGGCAAATCTACACCTGATACTCCTCTACAGTTGCAGTTCCCCTGCTGACCACCAGGTGTGTGCTCCAAAACTCAGTCAAAATCCAATGACCTCTGTTAAAATGTCCAGTTTACCTCTCAAAAGCCTTTCACATCAAATTATATATTATATAATCAGTGTACCGCAAGTCTTGCATTAAACAGATCAGAGAAACTTACTGCTTTGTATGACTATTTATTTTATTATGTATGCTTTTCTTCTATTATCTTTTCCTTGTAGATCACTGAACTGCACTGATCTCTAAACTATTTGGAAACAGTTTTTTACCCCTTTACAGATTGATGTGCAGCAACCATTGTTCCTTTAATACTATTACTGATATCTTTCCCTCTCAGTGTTATGTTTTTTCCTGTTTGTTCCATTTTTGTTGAACAAATATTGGCACAGTGACAAAAAGTAATATGTAATTGTTCGTTTTAGGTTGTATTTTTCCAGTATTACCATCGGATGATTAACTGTGGTTTTAGACTCAAAAAAAGAACAAGATTAAAAAAGGGAGTACTCATATTTGAATATCTACAACCAATCTTCTAACCTCCAAGAGCTGCTGGAGATTGTTTCATCACTTGAAACACCAATTGTCTGCTCCCATCAATGCCTGATTAAGGAGTCGGACAACAACAGGGGGCTGAAAACGCTGCCCTGAGGACCCCCATATACATGTTTTCAGGAACGTCCCTGAAATAAATCAGAGTCTTGATTCCTTCTGATCCCGACCCTGCAGCTCTTCTGGAGACCTCTGAGTAATACCGAGTCCTTATGTTCAGACACCACAAAACACAACAGCATAAATTAACCATTTAATAGATCTTCTCCAAAAGTTGAAATTCACAGATGTGATTTTCTCCCTTCAGACACAGTGACTGACAGGTGTCAGGCTGACTGACAGGTGTCAGATCGACTAGAAACTCAGGTCGTCAAAGAGGCACGATGAAGAGAAACCTACAGAAAAAAATATTTTCAAATAAAAACAAAACAAAAAATAAACTGGAATTAACAGACCCAAATCAGAGAGCAGCTAGCGGCGGTAGACCCCGAAGGCCACCAGGCTGAGGAAGATAGTGAGTCCGACCAGCGAGGCGGTGGCGGGGGCGGTGAAAAACTGCCGGTACTGGATCTGGCAATACCAGAGCACTGACAGCATGAGGACCAGCAGTGGCACCATAAGGCTTCCCACGTTCAGCGCCACCTGCACCTGGTCGGCGGGTCGCGGCCCTCCCGCCGACCCCCGAGAGGCATGCTGGGAAATGTGGCAGTGCAGGACACAGTTATGGACCAGGTTGAGGGAGGCCAGAGTCTGCGCGTCGTCCTGCAGCAGCTGGCCCTGGTAGATGAGGCGGACCTGCTGCTCCTGACCTGCGAAGTACGTCCTGAGACGTGCAGAGAAACACAGTTAGGGTAAGATCAATACACCAGATCAATCAGTGAAGTAGGGCTGGGCGGTATGGACTAAAAAATTTATCACGATAATTTATGGCATTTATCCCGATAACGATAAAAATGACGATAAAAAAAATACCAATTCAACTCCACCTTTGTAACTATAAATCTATCTCGCTCTCAGATCCGCCATGTTTGTTACACAAAAACCTCATCAACGGGAATTTATCCTATTTATCCTGTTTCCTTCCTTCCTTCCATCTTCCTTCCTGCTTCCTTCCATCTTCCTTCCTTCCTTCCTTCCTTCCTTCCTTCCTTCCTTCCTTCCTTCCTTCCTTCCTTCCTTCCTTCCTTCCTTCCTTCCTTCCTTCCTTCCTTCCTTCCTTCCTTCCTTCCTTCCCCCACACGTACGTTGTGCGTTGATTTAACGGCTTTGCACAAAAACGTCATCAAAGGGAATTTATAATTTTTACCGCAAGATGACAAATTCTTACCGTGGGGAATTTTTTTTGACGGTTTATCGTGAACGGTAAAACATCGCCCATTCCTACAGTGAAGCAGATCTACACCTGATACTCCTCTACAGTTGCAGTTCCTCTGCTGACCACCAGGAGCCAGCTCCAAAACTCAAACAGTCCTCTGTTAAATTCCAGCTTACGTATCACAAGCCTTTCACATTTCACTTAAAATTATATACAACCACTCATTTTTTAGCCCACAGTTTTTAGCCCGCAGTTACTAGTGAGTTGAGAATGAAGACCTCTATGAAAAGACCGGGACAAAGCCTCTGTGACATCACCCAGAGTGTTAAAGCCTGATTTTCAGAGCTCTGGAGAAACATGGGCAGAGCAAACAAACCCGACAGCTGATCTGAACCAGAGTTCTGACAGAACTCGGTCCTAGGACTAGGGTCCTTGCCTGTGGGCTAGTAGTCATGGGTCCAGGACCAACGGCTCAGCCAGAGGAGCCAGCTGCTGCCAGAGCTAGAAACTGGGAGTTCACACAGCAGCAACACTTGTCCGTGGATGTTTCTGACGTACCTTCGCCTTACCTTCGACAATCAATCAAATTTCCTCGCGGTCACTACACAGGTCAACCACATGTCTTGAAACAGTCACGACCCATCTCTCCTCTGTAGATGTTCAAACCATCTTAATCTGGGCTCTGACCTTTTCCTCCAAAACATCTAACATCCACTGATGTACTCATTCCTGACACTTTTCTGCATCCATTCCAACCTGGTTGCAAACTCTTCTTCACCTCTTTTCTACACGTTCCATTAAATTTAAATCCTCCACCTTCTTTATCTCTGCTGCCTGTAGTCTGACTTTTCCACTTGTGTTCCTCTCATTCACACACATGTTCTCTGTCTTGCTCATCCTGTCAGTGCATACCTCCACCTGTTCAGATTTTCCTCCATCTACTCCCTGATATCACTATAGATCACAATGTCATCTGCAAACACCATGGTCCATGTAGATTCCTATCTGACTTCATGTGTCAGTCTCTCCATCACCAAAGCAAACAAGAAGGGGCTCAATCCTCGATACGGTCTCACCTTCTCCTTGAATTCCTCTGTGATACCTATGGCACACTTCACTCTTGTCCTATACAAGTACCCTAACCCTAACCTGCACCACTCTAACGTATGTCTGTGCTACTCCAGACTTCCTCATACAATACCATAGCTCCTCTCTCAGCACCCTGTCATCTGCTTTCTCAAGGTCTACAAAGACACAATGCAGCTCCCTCTGACCTTCTCTCCCTCTGTACTTAACATTAACATCCTCAAAGAAATGATCTCATAATTTAATAGGGATGGGTTAAAAATATCGATATAAATGTGTAGGAACGATTATCGATACATAAATCCAAGTATCGATTTGAAAAAATAAAAATATATTGCGATTCTTTCCCCATTTTTACCACCCCGTGCTCCTACCTAAGTAACAGTCCTGGGCATTGCCATCCTCTACCAACCCCGGGAGGGCCCCGCACTGAGCTCAGGTCTCCTCTTTACTTGAGGAGTGAGCAGGCCGCTTCTTTTCACCAGACAGGGTGGGGTTTCTCTGGCCGGACGTAGCGCGTGGAAGGATCACGTTATTCCGGCCGGATCCTCCCCACCCCGTCTGGCGCCCCGGTTGGCCAGAGGGGGCATGTAGAGCCCAGGACTGTTGCATGTTTTTGTGAGGGTAGCTCACATTAACTACCCAAGGGAACACGGGGAGAAAATGCAAACTCCACAGAAAGGCCCTTTGGCCAACCCCACCCAGGGTGCTGAAGTCATGGGGGAACTAACACGCACTTCAGCGCCCACAGCGTCCCCGGCGGGAATTGAACCCAGGATCTTCTTGCTGTGAGACGGCTGCACTACCTGCTGCACCACCGTGCCCCTCGATTTTTTTTTTATTATTTTTTTTTGGAGAATCCCATCCATTGCCAAAGCAAAATTGGTATTGTAACTAGAATATTGATACCGAATCGTATCGACTTGGGACCTAGTGTACCGGAATCGTACAGGGAGGTCAGTGATGATACCCAGCTCTAATCTGTAATACTCTTTTTGTTTACAAAAACTCACTTCTGCCCTTAGTCCAGCTTCCACAACTCTTTCCCATAACCTCATTGTATGGTTCATCAACTTTATTCCTCCGTCATTGGCACAACTCTGCACGTCTCCTTTGTCCTTAAAGATCGGCACCATCACACTTCTCCGTTTCTGAGGTATCCTCTCCGTCTTTAATCCATCACTCTTGTTGAGTGTCCTCGTCAAAAACTCTATTGCGACCTCTCCTAGACACATCCATACCTTCACAGGTATATTATAATTCTTCATCCTCTTCAATGCCCTCCTAACTTCACCTCTCCTACTCTGTTCTCTTTTTATTTTCTTCATTCATCAATTCTTCAAAGTACTCATTCCATATTCCTAATAGACTTCTGACTCCTGTCAATACATTTCAATCTCTATCCTTAATCATTCTAACCTGCTGCACGACTTTTCATTTGTATCTCTCTGCCTCGCCAACCTGTATAAATCACCCTTTGTCACGTCTCGCTTCACCTTACACATCTCCCTGTAATCCATTCCTCCTGTCCCCTCAGTGTCCCACTTAGCTAACCTCTTTCTCTGTACATGCTCCTGCATTTGTTCATACCACCAAGTCTCCTCATCTACTTTCCTGCCAGATGTTACACCAAGTAGTCCCTTACCCGCTTCCCTGATCAAATTAGCTTTAGTTTTACAGTCTCCTGGAGGCACCTCCTGGCCACCCAGAGTCTTTCTCAACTCCTCCTCGAGAACCACAGAACACTCCTTCTTTTTCAGCTTCCACCACAACTAACAACAGTATCTGATATTTGTACTCATGCTGGTTATCAGTTGGGAGACGATGTGCAAGGTAGGTTTAAATAAGAATTAGAAAAATGTTAGGCAGGAAGAGTGAAAAAAAAAACATGGGTTCTGGGGTTCCAGCCTCCAATGACTAGTTTCTTGTAGTTTACGCTCATGCTAGGCCAGGGGTCGGCAACCCAAAATGTTGAAAGAGCCATATTGGACCAAAAACACAAAAAACATATGTCTGGAGCCGCAAAAAATGAAGTCTTGTATAAGCCTTAGAATGAAGGCAACACATGCTGCATGTATCTATATTAGTTATAACTGGGGGAAGGTTTTTTTCATTATGCACTTGCACAAAGTCGAAATGTCAAGATTAATGTTGAAGTACAATCTTGAGAAAAAAGTCGAAATGTCGAGAAAAAAGTCGAAATGTTAAAAGTCAAAATGTTGAGAAAAAAGTCGAAATGTCGAGGAAATAGTCAAAATTTCGTGAAAAAAGTCGAAATGTTGAGAAAAAAGTCTAAATGTCAAGAAAAAAGTCAAAATTTCGAGAAAAAAGTCGAAATGTCAAGATTAATGTTGAAGTACAATCTTGAGAAAAGTTGAAATTTCGAGAAAAAAGTCGAAATGTTAAGTCAAAATTTCGTGGAAAAAAGTGGAAATGTTGAGAAAAAAGTCGAAATGTCAAGAAAAAAGTCAAAATTTCGAGAAAAAAGTTGAAAATGTCGAGATTAATGTTGAAGTACAATCTCGAGAAAAAAGTTGAAATGTCGAGAAAAGTCGAAATGTTGAGAAAAAGTCAAAAGGTTGAGAAAAAAGTCAAAATTTTGAGAAAAAAGTCGAAATGTCGAGATTAAAAAAGGAAAAAATAAAAAAGAGAAAAAGAAGAAAAAAAAGGAAAAAAGGAGAGAAAAAAGAGAAAAAAAATGGAAAAAAAAAACATTTTTTTTTAAAGTTCCAGGGAGCCACTAGGGCGGCGCTAAAGAGCTGCATGCAGCTCGCGGGTTGCCGACCCCTGTGCTAGCCTATCATACAATCCAAGTCTGCATTCTGATCAAATCCATCCGTCCTCACAACAAAACAACTTCTCATATGAGGTGAGCATCCCAAGTTGTCACATTGGCTTCACCAGAAGCATTTTGCCCAGAACAGCGTCCCGTGACTGGCTCTGGGTCGGCCAGGAAGGATGCAAGGATGAAGGTGGTTTGTTGTGTCTCAGGGCCGTGGATGTAAATCATGATCAGACCACAGCGGTATGACTTTCAATGACAAACCCTAGAAAACCCCCATGAGTCTGAGGGTTGACCAGATGTTGTTCCAACATTTTTTGGATCAACTCGGGCTGGGTAGAATCAGCTCCTGCCAATATGGCAACTGCCAGTGCTCAAAAAAATGTACCATGCCAGGTGAATAAAGCAATACATTTCTCTAGTCAGCTTAACTAATAGCCATTCATCATTACATTAATTCAGTGTTTGCTGATGCAGTTGTCATTTCGGATTTTGCCACTGAAACATCATCTGCAACGAGGTATTCCCCAGAAAAGTTGTCCAGCAGCTCTGCAGCTCCCCCAGGGTGGATCGGCTAAAGGAGCGTGAGGCCAGAACTAGTTTTGATTGACATGTAATTGACAAGTTCCAGTCAGCGGTTCAGAAACCTCCACAATATGTCACAGATCACCTGTTCAGTAATGTTTAAGTCTCTGGAGGATTATAATATGGCACAACCCAAAGTCAAAGTCCGGTCAAAATTATGGCTTCTGCTGTGGAGGCGTATTGTATTTTGGAATAAAGTAAAGTTTACAGGACTGTCTCAGAAAATTTGAATATTGTGATAAAGTTCTTTATTTTCTGTAATGCAATTTAAAAAATGTCATACATTATGGATTCATTACAAATCAACTGAAATATTGCAAGCCTTTTATTATTTTAATAAATATATTTTTGATTATGGCTTACAGTTTAAGATTAAGATTCCCAGAATATTCTAATTTTTTGAGATAGAATATTTGAGTTTTCTTAAGCTGTAAGCCAGGATCAGCAATATTAAAATAATAAAAGGCTTGCAATATTTCAGTTGATTTGTAATGACTCCAGAATGTATGACATTTTTGTAATTGCATTACAGAAAATCACAATATTCTAATTTTCTGAGACAGTCCTGTACAAGCCAGACTGGTCAATACCATTTTGAAAACATACACTGTGATACAATGTGTTTTTGTGCAATAGTAAGTGAAACAGCACAAAGATGTGATACAGTACGTGGCGCTGCAGTATACTATGATGTATTACGGAGTATTACAGAGCAGTACGGGGTGGTTACCGTTTGATGTATCCGATGGTGTCCTGCGGTTTGACCTGAGCAGTTCTCTCTGTGTCATTCAGGAATTTTAGTCGGACCACCATGTTTCTCTGATTCAACAGAGTCTCTCCTCTGTTCCTCAACCCATCTCCTTCCCCCACCTCCCCCTCATCCTGCACTGAGGTGGGCGGAGCCTCAGATACAGAGCTGTCATTCACAGAGCTGGTGGCTGACGACGATGCAGAGAAGGATGCTGAAGTGCTGCTGGTGGAGCCGAGAGGGGCGTCCAGGTGGGCTGAACCAGAAGGCACCGGGCCTGTGGTGGGGCTGAACAGGTGCTCCGGTGGCTCTGAGGTGCGAGTGGAGATCCAGGCGAGCAGCAACACCATCAGCAGCAGCAGCGAGCCGAAGAGCAGCGTCACCTCATCGCCGACACCTTCGATCAGAGCCATCGCCCACGACAACGCACCTGCAGACAGGGGGCGGGGCTTAGCTTCAGCAGGATCAAACCATCCTAGTTCATTGATCAACCCTTTTGTCCCCCTGTAACATCTCTGGCCAGAGTAAATGAAGATGGAACAAAGCATAAACATAGAAATTTCACTCTGACAAGTAATAAAAGATTCATATTCAGATATATTATATAGCAGTGGTCTTCAACCCTGGTCCTCGAGATCTACTGTCCTGCATGTTTTAGATGCGACCCTGCTTCAGCACACCGTGATACATGAGCTGTGTCATCAACAGAACTGTCCAGACCTTGATAATAAATCTAATGAGGACCGTTAATTAGAATCAGGTGTGTTGAGGCCGGGAAACATCCAAAACATGCGGGACAGTTGATCTTGAGGACAAGGGTTGGTGAGCACTGTTATATAGATTCTGCTTTAGTAGCCTACTGCATTGTGGCAGAGAGTATGTTGGGTATAAGTGGGCATTTTTCTGTGCTGAACTGACAAAGTATACTCTGACAACGTATGTACCACCACCTCATAGCCTGACATATACCTACTCAGAAAAGTGTAATTTAAAAAAATGTTTTGGTCCACTGGGTAACATTTTATTTCCTTCTACGTCAATAACACATAATCACACACCCAGACAGACGTAAACACTCAACTTTGCAAACAATCGCCAAGAAAGTTTCAAACACTTGCCCACATGGACACAAACAATCACCCAGACGGATGCAAACACAAACCTGTGCAGATGTAAATACCCACTGGTCCTGGTATCAAACCGGTGTGCATTGTACTTATACTGCACAGTGTGGTGCTGGTCCATGTGGTACCGGCACTGGTCCTGGTCAGCTTAGTACAGGCAGAGGTGTCAAGTAACAAAGTACAAATACTTCGTTACCTTACTTAAGTAGAAATTTTGGTTATCTATACTTCACTGGAGTTATTATTTTTCAGACGACTTTTTACTTTTACTCCTTACATTTTCACGCAATTATCTGTACTTTTAAATCTTTACATTTTAAAAACAGCCTCGTTACTCTATTTCATTTCGGCCTTTAAAAAAAACACTATCCATTTAAATTCCGGATAGAGTGAATTTGGTTGTGGTTGTTTCAGATGTTCTTGTCCAGTTTTGTTCTTACATCCGTTCCCTCAGATTCCTGCAACTAAACTTGGATGTACATTCCAATAAAGGTTAGGATAAATGATAACATGCCTCTGAAGTTTGACTTTTTGCACCATTACAATACTTATAGGCAACTAGTCATCATATCTCCTCCTCTCTGAAACACATGTTAATGCTCTATAGTACACATATGGGTTCTTTAATATATTTGCAATATACTAAGATGCATTCATTTTCAATGGCTTTTGTCCTTAATGGCTTTTTTCCCCCTTACATTACTTTTACTTTTATACTTTAAGTAGTTTTGAAACCAGTACTTTTATACTTTTACTTGAGTAAAAAACTTGAGTTGATACTTCAACTTCTACAGGAGTATTTTTAAACTCTAGTATCTTTACTTCTACCCGAGTAATGAATGTGAATACTTTTGACACCTCTGAGTACTGGTACTGGTCAGTTTAGTACAGGTCCTGGTCAGTTCAGTACTGGTACTGGTCCTGGTATGTGATCCAGAAACCAGCCACGTGTCGTATGTAAACAACAATCGTTCTGATCAGTTCAAATATCTGAAGTGTGGTAGTAGAACCCTCATGGATCCTGCTGATCACTGATCGATCTCAGCTCATCAGGATGGACAGTACCATCATGTTACCACACCGACCCACGTCACGTGACCAGCGGACCGCAGCTCACCTGCCCACACCTGTGCGTCCGCTCAGGTGACGAGGCCGAACCCGGAATTGATCATCCGATTGCTGAACCCGGCGAGCTCAGGTGAGCTCACCTGAGCTCAGAACTGTCAAACAGGAAGGCAGCTCAGTGCAGCTGCAGCTAACAGCTGCACGGATGCCTGGATCTTTGACTTACACTCGTACAAACCCACGGATCCATTCAGAAACACACTCACCTGTCGCACCATAAACAATCGCATCAGTTCTGCCCAGGTAAAGACTCACCTGTTCAGTTCATAAACATCATATCCTCGTTAGCTCCCAGGCTAACAGGCTAACCTCCGCCGATCACAGCACTTCCTGCTGCCGCTGCTGCTTCCTCTGCGCGCGCAGCGGCGCATGCGCACTCCCGCCACCTGCCGGGCAAAGGATTTTATTACGTTGTATCTGTAATTATTATTATTATTATTATTATTATTATTATTAACCTGCCCTGATACAAATGACTGTCATTAACAGACTTGAGCAGACTTTAATGATGCTGATGGTGACCTGTAATTGGAAGCAGGTGTGTTAATGCAAGGCAACACCCTGAGGACCAGAGTTAAAGCGCACTGTCCTAGAGACCTGAGACTTCCTCTGTGTGATCAGGGTCCCATTCTGCTCATATTTGATCAGTCATAGCGCCACAATAATATACAAGCCCCTTCAGGGTCTCTCCTTTTCCAAGTACTTCATATGGAACAATAGGATGTATGTTATAATACATTTTTATTTTTTGACAACTGGTTTAGAAATTATATCGTGTTGTTGAGTAAACTTTTTAATGAAGAAGGCGATCCTTTCAGTTACCAAGCATTTCTGTGTCATTTTAATATTCTTGTGAGCTGTTGTATCTGATGCTGTTCCAGCAGGTGTGGGTTGAGTAGGTGCCAATGAGCTACCCAGCCTGAATTCAGTCAATGTTATAATTACACAGTAAAACAAATTCATCTCAGAAAATACGTAGTGAGGAAATAAATGCCAGATGGAGGGTTTTTGAGGCAATTTTTAATCCAATCAACTTTGAATGTGTTAATTTTAGTGAAGTCAAGAAAATCAAGACCTGCTATAGTTATTCATCAAAAAATATTGTTTTTTTTTTTAATGTAATGGGTTTTGGTCCTCCAAATAAAGTTGCAGAGCATCTGATCAACATATTTACAAGTCATTTATCATTCAACAGGAAATAGCTGCATAAGTAAGCCTATATTCCTTTCACTTTAGAGTGTAATGTTCTGGCCCGGAGGGGCACGTCTCCTTAGAGTCTTGAGTTAAGTTTTTCTTTGTTCTTTATAAAATTGGGCCGAAGTTCAAATCACATCTGATAATCTGTTTCTTTGTTTACGTTTCCTGGGTAGCAGTTTCTTTAGCAGGGATATTGTAAATAGAAGACATTCCACAGCTCACACATCCCATTTCACATTTAAGACCTGAAGCATTAGCAAATATTCTAATTACTTCAAGTGCCAGAAGGACTTAAGGACCTAGAAAATTAGCTACTTGACTGATTATGATTTTTCTGCCCAGAATGGACATACTTTTCAGCTGACTAGTTCTGATATGATTAGCTCATAGCTGAGTAGACAAGCAGGAATAAATAAGAGGAAGTAGGACAACCCTATCATATTCCATGTTTCAGTTCAATTCTTGGGGGTGGCCTATTTTTGAGATGAATTGAGCTATTTCCATTACCATATAAAGTTTTAATTGTTCTGCAAAAGAAGTGACAAGGCCAAATGTAGAAGGTGTGTTAAATATGAACCCGTGTTTGAGTCACAAGCTTTGTAAAAGTCCAGGAAAAGAATACAATTTTAATTATCGATCAACTCTGGGTAATATAATATGTCAAGCACACCTCATATTATTGGAGAAATGCCTATTTCTTAAAAAAAAAAACTGTGTTTCATCAATGAGATCATCCAAGACTAAACAAACCTCCAGGTTCATTATGACATCTATAAAGAGAACCTTCACTCTTATAATTTACAACTGAGGAATGCAAGCAAGCCCTACTTCTCTGACATCATCACTAAAAACAGTCATAAGGCTCGGGTCTTATTTGCTACAGTTGACAGGCTAACAAATCGCCTCGTATCCGTGGCAACTGAATTTCTTTCAACGATGGCCTGCAATGACTTTGCCAAATTCTTCCAAAATATTAGACGAGCAGTTGGTACATCAGCAGCAGGTTCAGCATATGTACCATATCCACCGAAAACCGGTCTAAACACCATGACACAGTTTCTTCCCATTATTAGCAAAGACCTGGAGGACATCTGACATCATCTGAACTGCTCTTGCTGTTTAGACATCCTGCCAACAGTTTTTTTTTTTTCAAAAAGATTTTGGAGGAGAACTGTTGTCTGGAACAAACTCCCAGAAAGCCTCAGATCAGCTGAAAAAGTTTATTGTTGATGCCATAAAGCTGAAAACAAGCCCGTTCTCCTACAGGGATACAATCATTTCTTATCTGGATTTGTCAGACTACAGGACCGCTTCACTTGGGCTGGATCCATCTGTATTTTTATTATTATTATTATTATCATTATCATTATTAGAGGGCTTTAAGTTCAGGTTGAAGACTCACCTGTTCTTAGCTGTTTCTGAGTAAAGCTCTAAACCTGCACTGGTACTTTTCAAAACTTAATATTTTAACTACTGATTTTATCTGAGTTTCATTTATTGCTCTTATTTCTTTCTTTTCTCTTTACATTTTAAATGATGCTCTTTATTTATGTTTTAATGTCTTTGTAAAGCACTTTGAATCACCTTGTTGTTGAATTGCAAAATATGCCTATTGCCTAATTTTAACTGCTTCACAAAGATAGTAGCCAGGATTTTGTAATAGTCATTTAGAAAACTGATTGGACAGGTAATTTTTCAGTTTAGGGATAATAAGTGTAATTAACCCTTGTGTTAAACTTGGAGGGAGGGGTAGAGAGGGTGCCCTTAGCATTACATAGCAATATAATATACTGGGAGCTAGTTCTTTGGAGAATGATTTGTAAAACTCTGAGAACCATCTGTCCCAGCGGATTATTATTCCTCAGGCTTTCAATTGAGTCTAACAATTATTTTAAAGATATTGGACGATCACAAAATTCTTGGTCAGGGCTGATTTGCTTAGTGTCTGTCAAAGAATTTCAAAACGTTGCAGCATGATCTTCCCAGTATTTAGAGCTGTTTAGTTTTATGGAAAACAGAGCAAAAGTTGGCAATACAGGCTGCATCACTTCACACGGCATGATCCATCTGGAGTTGGCAATCTGCTGAGTTCCTGTCTGAAATTAAATTTATTTTTCGTAATGTTGTTGTGCGCATGCGCACCTCCCGAACCACCAGCCAGCTCCTCCCCCTCCGAAAGAATCAAGAGGTGGGAATGTACCGGATGTCAAAGAGTTTGTGTTTCAAAATAAGAGTCCCAATAATAAAAATAATAATAAAAAACAACTTTGTGTCTTTTTATTGACATGCTCATTATTGATGGCCCTTGTTTCTTATTTTCAGCTTTTTATGTGTGATGTTTTTCTCTTTTTCTGGCACAAGGAAAAAAGTAATATATTTTTTGTATAACCCTGAGACTCACTGCGATCAACCTTTTTATTTTATTTTTTAACCAAAAACAACAACCAAAACAAACAAAATATTAAAAAAACGAGACATTACAGTTTGACTATGACTGTCCAAGATTCCCTTCAGCTCTCAGGTCAGAATGTAGCAGATCATCAATGTTTTCAGGTCCTGGATGAAAAACAAAAGCATGCACTGACTGGCCCCAACAAGCAGGTGTGTAGATAACTGACTGCAGCCTTTGGAGAGCTGGGTCTAGGTGAGGGCCAGGTAAATCAAATATTTCCAAGAGTGCAGGCCAACCTGGAGGGGAACTCAACTGAAGGAACCAGCTGTTCTGGGCTGCTGCCAAGACTAACAAGCTAGAAGTGCTTCAGTTACACCTGGGGTCCGTTTCACAAAGCAGGTTTAGTGAAAACTCTGAGTCATTTAACCCTGAAATGAGGGAAACTCTGAGTTTTCCGTTTCACAAAGGGAGGTAACTCAAACCAGAGAAAGAGAGGTAACTCTAGCCTGTTTCACAAAGAGAGGTAACTTAAGCTCTCGGTCAGTTACCGTAGTAACAGACGCTCTGAACCTAACCTGGGGCCTGTACTACGAAGCAAGTTCAACATATCCAGGATATCTTTTCCTTATCCAGATTCACTAACCCGGACAATTGCAATCACGCTAAGCGGTCACACGACGGTGGTTATCAACTCGGTAGATCGACCCAGCTTTCTCCAATCTGGATATGAGCGCGTGCACATAAAAGGGGCGGTGTTTTCAGCGCATGACCAATCGCAAGCATGGAGAAGTCCGCTGTCAGAGCCGCTTATTTCAGTAGCGAAGAGCAAACAATAATTTTACGGAAATATGATGAGTATAGGCATATAATACAGGCAAAAAGCAACACAGTTGCAGCTGCAAAATGCAGGAAAGACAGCTGGCAAAAGATCGCTGACTGTATAAATGCGTAAATTCATAGGGATATAGGGGTTAATTTGTGCCGGATCCTGCCGGAACAAGATCCGGCACCTCTCGATTTTGGCCTCCCTGCGTTCCGGGACTTATTTGGGCAGATCCGGCACCTCTCGTATATATAAAACAATAATAATATAAAAAAGTTTTTTTTAATGTATAAAAAATAATAATATGCATAAATTCATTTACAGAACAAATCCCAAGCATTTCATGTTGTTTATAAAGATTTAACGTCATTTGAAAGAGTCGGAGATTTGTTGATGCAATGAAAAGATGGGCCAGCAAACCACGCCCCCGACCAAAAAAACTTTGGAAATTTGCTGGATCTGGGGAGCCAGCAGCGAGCAACGCAAACATGTCAAAAAGACAGCTGAATTTACTGTCTTTTTTCAAAAAGAAGGAAGAGTTGCATGATTCTTCAAAACGAATCAGAAAAGCAACAAGCGGCGATGAGGGCAGCTGCAGCGGAGCACATACACATGAATGGATTTGTGTCGGTTGCTGTGGATTATGTTCTCACTACAAATAAAAAAACGGGCTGAAGCCCCCCATAATTTGATCTCAGCCCCCCCAAAATTAAGAGGACATTTTTCCCTTTCCAACGATACCAATATCGTGTTTGTACAATTTAAAACGGCGTTATTTTGGGGTTGATGCAGCCGCGTCGCTGCTCCATTCCCAGTTCCGAGTTCCGACTTCCGAGGTACGCACATGGGAGCAAATAAAAAATAAATATAAAAACATAATTCAAAGCGGTAAGTAGGCTCACTTTCATATCTTAGAAATACAACAAGTACAAGGCTTTAGTGTTTCTATCACTCTCTGTTTTAGGATGATATCAGTATACAAAAGCACAATGAAATAGCATTGACATTACTTGCAGCAAACAGAAAAAAAAATGACAAGAAGAAGATCGGAGGGATCCTCTCACGATCCGCGCACCGAGCTCCACTGGATTCTCTTCGAAAGGGCATGCCATTTTCCAAGAGAGCTGATTGGTCAGTGGGCGGTGCTTTTATACCCGGCGATCTGTATCTCGAACATAACCTGCTCCGGAGCAGGTTAGCGGTTCAGCATAAGTTACCATGGCGATGTGTCCCGGTAAGAAGTGAACCACCGTCGTAGTCCTGAAAACCCAGGGTTAAACCTGAAGTTACCTCGCTAACCCCAAATCCCGCTTCGTAGTACAGGCCCCTGGTCGGGACCAGGTTTATTTCAGCGAACCTGGAGTTTCTCTCCGTCTCCTCCCTCAGTGGCGTCAATTCAGCCAATGGGTCTTTACGCAATACGCATCCGTTTTCTGCACCACGGACAGCAAGCGGCAGAGTTAGAGAGCAGAAAAAGCGTATCTGACAAACGCAATTTAACTCGTTCACTTTATTCACTATGTCAGTGCAACAATATCACAGGGACATCAGATTTTTAACTTCAAACAGTTAAAGTCCAAATGCAAAAAGGAGAGGGAGAGTAAAAAAAAAGTCAAATATTTCCCTTAAACAGATGTATAAGAAGATTTATATCTTACTTTGAGATGAACTTGCATAATTAATCCATCAGTGGCTAACAGCCTCGTTAATATCTTCTGGACCCATCACTTGTCTTCTTTCTTTTTTTTTATTGCGTGGTTGTCTGCTTCCTTTTCATTTTTGTAAGTTAGTAACACTGCAGAGCGCACTAAAAACCAGATTGATAGCGACCACTGTCGTCAGGGACGCTGGGACATTTCAACATATGGGGGGGGGTACAAGTGTTGGGATAGATAATACCTACTGAAATCCATCATGTTGTTCTGATATGCATTTGTAGTTATTTTATATGTATGAATTAATAGAATAAATCAATACAAATAGATACAGAGTAATTCCATAAATGTATTTAAAAAAAAAACATTTACATTTTCCCCTGAAGCCGAGGTGTGGCAGCTGCCGTACCCAATTGACGGCCCTGATCTAAATGACAATAAAATTTCATTTTTTTCCCCAAAATATGCTCTCATACTCGAGTCGCCATATGCATGTATTAACACTTCTAACTCCAGTGGCGTGAAGTATGTGGATCTTGAGATGCAAACTAATGTTTCCTCAAAGGGATTTTGTAAATTGAAAAGATAAATAAAGTTTAAAATAAAAAAAAGAGAAAGTATGTCGCTCTTTTGTGTTGCCGGTTGCCATGGTGAATCCTTGTATCAGCGCTCTACTGATGATGGCTTTTTATTTCCCTCACGCAGGAGCGTAACTCCCGGTGAAACTACTTAGAGTTGAGTAAATTACCTCAAATCCGCTGTTCTGGAACCGAAAACTCAGAGTTTCCGATCTCAGAGTAGATCAACTAAGAGTTCAGGATTAGACTCAGAGTTTGTTGAACCTGCTTTGTGAAACGGACCCCAGGAAGCTGCTAGCTGTTGCTTAGCCAAACTTCATCCTCAGACCCAACCAGACTGACCCCGAGCAGGTCATGGGGGTCCCACACAGACACTAGGTCGTAATAAATGTAAAATCTAACTATGGAGACCAAAAATGTTTTTGTACCAGACTGTAAATATGTTTATTTATGCTGTAAAGTTGGACATTTTAACATGAAAGTCAATGGAGATTTACCCACTCTTGGATTCACACCCTAGTGGTCGGTAGAGGAACTGCAGGGTCAGAATCCTAGTGGTCCGTGGAGGAACTACATCTCTGGATGCAGTAGTGGTTAAGGCAGGGGTGTCCAAAGTCGGTCCTTGAGGGCCGCAGTCCTGCATGTTTTAGTTGTTTCCCTGCATCAACACACCTGATTCTAATTAACGGTCGTCACCACCTTATCATCAAAGTCTGGATAGTTCTGTTGATGACCAAGCTCCTTGTATCATGGTTTGATAAAAAAAGGGACATATCTAAAACATGCAAGACACCGGCCCTCGAGGACCGACTTTCGACACCCCTGGGTTAAGGGCTTTGCTCAGGGGCCCAAAGTGATTATCCTCAGTTGCAATCAAGGGGCTTGAACCTGGGACCCCCCTCTGCAACCACTGACTTTAACTTAACTTGGGTTATTTTCCAAAACACACCTGTTGGTTTGAGTAACATTAAGGTGGACCACTCCTTCCCACATAGAAAAAAAAAATTAAGATTTAATTTAACAACTGCATTTTAATCTCCAAAGGGATATTAAATTTTTACTGCAGAGAAATAATGAGAAAAACGTTTTCAGAAATCGAAAGATCAACTGAAACATGAACAAACTAAATATCAGAGGTGTATAATCCAGGTGCAGTAAAGTAAAAATCCAGTCCAGCAGTTGTTCCAACCATCACTAAACCAGCTCCTCTGCAGGTAGATGGTAGGTCGTTAGTGAAAACACCAGTTTTAAGTGTACTGGCTGATCCAGAAACATGGCTGTGTTTTTACTTTATGGCACCTGGATTATACACCTCTTGAATGTGCTTTAATGTTGTTTTTTTACAAAATCAAAAATAGATTTGAATCAATCTTAAATTAAGACCAATTTTGAAATGGGGTCAGTCTCAAAGCACCATTAGTCAAATAATTTTCTTTACATTAAACTGATGTTTGCTCATTAAAACATATACCTGTGGATCAGCCAGCACATGTAAAACTGGTGTTTTCACTAACGACCTACCGTCTACCTGTAGAGGAGCTGGTTTAGTGATTGGTTGGAACTGCTGGACAGGATTTTACTTTATGGCACCTGGATTATACACAGTACTCAAGTTGAGGGGGGATGGCATCCCCCCTGTAAAACTGCCATCCCCCCTTTCCATCCCGTCATTTCATCAATGAATGTGGTTTTACTGCTATTTCAACATTTAGAGTCATCACCAGAAAAATAACTCCCGAAAAATAACTTTTTCTACTTATTTCAAGTGAAAATCTACTTGAAACAGGTGAAAATTGTTGTTTTTTCCAGTGATGAGTCTTGTTTTAAGTGTAATGAGATTTTTATTACTAAAATGAGACATTTTAACTAGAAATAGGACACATATTCTTGTTAAGATTTTGAGTTTTTGCAGTGATCCATTTGACTTATCCTGTGAATGACAGAGTCATATTGATAAGTTCAGAAAACTGTTTTTTTATTGTTGTGTTTTGATGTATTTGATGTAAGCCCAGTGGATATTTAAAGCTTACAGAAGGCTGCATTTAACTGCTGCTATGTCATTCCTGCAGTATTTCTGCAGGTGTTTTGGTCACTGCTATTATTTGTAATATATTATATTATTTGTAATCAGCACAAATTATCTGTCCTCATATGATAAAATCCACCATCCCCCCTGATTTTTTTTTACAACTCGAGTACTGATTATACACCTCTGCTAAATATAAAATAAAAGCACTTGAGTGATGCACTTCACCGCACGCCATCAGTGATGCGTGAGCATCACGCAACTGTCTCTTTAATGCGGTGGACGTCCTGGCCGGCAGGGGGCGCCAGCTGGGGCTCGGGGCCCCAGCAGCCGTGCACTCCGAGGCCCCTGGAGCCGAACCACAGGTCTGGAGCCCGGCTCTCCTCCGGCACCAGTCCCTAAAGATGGACAAACACCAGTTCCCACGATGCGGGCTGTCTCCACCCACCAGCTGTGGTCACCTGGAGCTCTGATAGGGTTATTGATCAGATCATTACCTCAGATTTCATAGTCAAAAAAAGTATGCCATTCTATGAAGCAAATTAATTTAATTAAAATACGTAACGTAACGCGGACGGCCCCTCACGCACGTCCACACCTGTGGACGGTTTCAGGTTGATGTGTGAGCTGGAGCTGATTGATCAACGGGACCAGCTGGGCAGGTCCGGGTCCCGGCAGGAGGGCGGCTGGATGGCGGATCTCGGAGCCGGCGGACGGTGTCCCGTCAGCGGGCAGGGTGCCATGGTGATGCGGGCTGCTGCACTGCAGGATGCAGGTCGCCCGGCGGCCACGGGCCGCTGCACGGAGGAGCCTCCTCGCTGAGGCGGAACCCGCGACTCCCGGTGCCCGCCGGGGGCTCCCGGAGCCGGGGCCGCCGGCCACAGCCTCCCCTCCGCCGCATCCCCGCCAGCAGCGGCGGGCTGACGGGCCCCCGGGCCCCGGTCCTCCTCCTCCCCGCCGGTGGAGCATCTGCACCCGGGCCGGTTCAGATCAGCATCCGCAGAGAAAAGGACGCGTTCCTGGAAAAAATGTGTAAAAGTGTGAAATAGCCGGTAAATATCCGGGGTGTCTTTCAGCGGGCTTGGCTGATGTTTTCACCGCTGTCTCTGGTTTCATCCTCCGCCTTTGTCCTCATGTCTTCCCCGGAGGTCCTCCCCCTGCGGCGCGGGGCGGAGCTCCATACCGGACTAGACGCTCCTTCTGTCGGATTCGTTTCGACCCGACTCCCCGGGGTTTACGGCTGAAAAAGGCACACTTTCAAAGTCCCAAAATCGCCCAAACGACCGAGGCTGTGAGCGGTAATAACCCGGGCTTCCGACCGAACTAGCAGGTAAGCGGCCGGTGGTGATTTTAAAGCGTTTTTCGGGGAGTTTCTGCGCGTTTGTCCCCGAGTCGCCAGAACATTCATGGCGGCTTCGCAGTGAAGGCTTGTGGGGCAGCGGCGGCTCACCGCGCCGCTGCACACCCAAATACGCTCATTCCGCGGGGTTTTCTCCTAAAACCCTTCGCTGCAAACGCGAATATTACCATTGCGACCTGATCTGACTGCAGAAACGTTGTCATTTAATAAAAAAAAATAAAAAAAATGTTCACGCTCGAGCGTCGAGTCGCCCTCCGCGTGTCGGCGGAAGCTACGTGCTGACTCCTGCCGGAGGACGGGCGCCATTACCGGGCAGCTGCAGCCGGGCGGCCCGCCGCCTGCAGCCGGCGGGGACTCGCTCCCGCGGGGCGCGCTCCCCGAGCCGAATCCCGGCGGAACCGTCAGCGGACCGGGGGCCGGGTCGCCTCATGCCTGCGCCCCGCACAGCCCCGCACAGCCCCGGCCCTGGGCAGGGGTCTGGGGGACCATAAGGGGGGTCCCCACTCGGTAAAACTCAAGGAGAGAGTTGAAACCTTCAACATAATCCGGGTTATACTGTACAACAAAACAGCACAGATTAGTGAATAGTAGTTTAAGTTTATTTCAAGTGGTGCTGGCTAAATAAACCTAAATAGTTACAATTAGTTGGTGCTATCTTCATTACAACTTCAGAGTAGAGTTGCATGAGGGAAAACAATTCCTAACTAATTTTAATTTCATAAATTTGAAAATGTACTACTCATCTGAATCTTGAGGTTGACATTGCAATTTGGGGCCCTAGTTGCTGTGAGGCCCCGACATCTGTGCAGCCTGAAGAGAAGCTGAGTTTATGCAGTTGAGGCTCCACGTTCATGCGCTTCTTTCTGCGACAGCTGCGACCAGGACGGTCCTCTGATGCAGTTCCTCCTCCGACCACCAGGGTCCAGACCTGCAGTTCCTCCTCCGACCACCAGGGTCCAGACCTGCAGTTCCTCCTCCGACCACCGGGGTCCAGATCCAGAACTGCAGTTCCTCCTCCGACCACCGGGGTCCGGGTCCAGACCTGTCGGATAGAGCCTGGCTGCAAAAGCGAGTCAATGAGTGCGTTTTCATGGGAAGATTAATTCCTATTTAATTCAGAATTAAAATTAAATTGGATTTAAAAATTACCATGTAAACACCTAATTCCGAATGAAACTTAATTCCGAAGTAAGTGGCTGTTTTAATCCGATTTTAAATCCGAATAGAATAATTCCGCGATCATGTATACACTCATTCCGCTTTAAATTAATTCCGGTCTTTCTGCGCTGCTCGTTCCCTCGCCCGTCTGTCGCCATGACACTTATATTCTGCGCTGGGCTGGTTTTCAAACAAAGTTTCAAGATGGCAGCACGCAGTAAACGGTGGTCAAGAGCAGAGACCATTTATTTAATATATAGCTTGGAGGACCTGGAAATAATTAAAAGAACAGATGGCAGGAAACGTAAAAATGTTGAGCTTTTCAAAGTTGTAGCGGCTAAGTTTGTGACGTAACTTCCGGTCCGCCCCCCTATCCAATCAGAACCTTCCCAGACCTCAAGGGGAATTTGATAAAGCCGATCAAATGTGTTTTCCATGTAAACCTCAATTCAGAATTACTATTTCCATGTAAACTCGAAGGAAAATAGTTTAATTCGGAATAATTAATCCTGAATAACCGTGGCCCATCTCCGTTGATACTCATGTTAAACTGTCCAACTTTAGAGCGTAAATAAAACATATTTACAGCCTGATTTAAAAACAAAACAATTTGGTCTCAGTCGTTTTATTTCACATCCACGAAAACTCTGATGGGGATGCATTATTTTGTACCCCGCTTGGAGAATTTGTATAAAGTGATTTCTAAGATGAACGATTGACAGTTCCCTCATCCAAGGGCTAGCCGTTATCACTTCCTGATCCAAACTCCTCACGCTACCAAACTTAATGAAGTACCAAGAAGTTTGTACGCAATCAGCATCAGCTAAATCATTTTCCTTTTTGCTGTCGAGTCAACGTGTTGAACTGTATATTCTGCTGTGAACATCTGCCAGCAGCTCTGGAGATATTTCAGCGGGGGTCGGCTGAAGGGGCTGCTAGCCAAAGCTACCTGATTGACACATGTTCCCGTCGGTTCCCCAAGCAACATGGCTGTGTGAATAAAAAGAGGCTTCAAAAACTCTCCTCAAAAACCAATACATCACACGACTTAATGATTCATCTACTGTTTTTTTTTTTTTAGTAAATGGCAGAAGAACCGTACATTATTCACAATTAAGGGCGTGGTCTTTTGACAGTCTGCTGTTGTTAAACTATCAATCATGACTTGAGTTGATTAGCTGGTGAACTTGATTTATGAGCTGTGAATGAAGACCTTACAAAGCATAACCTTCTTATTTAGGGATAATGTGTTGCTGTGCTACTCACTGCTGAGACTGGTTCTGGGTTGGACTGAGAGGTTTCTGGGTTGGTTTTGGAAGATTCTGGGTCGGTCTGAGAGGGTTGTAGGTTGGTCTGGAAAGGTTCAGGCGTGAAAAGCGGCAGCTATCTACACCTGGAGTTAAAGGCTGGTAGCCAGGACTACCCGGAGGCCACCAGCTGAATTTCTTTTAGACCATCAGCCTGTACCTCTGGCAGCAGCCGTTTCAGGTGTCGTTTCATTAGCGACATGTGAAATTAGGATGGTTGTACAGACAGGGGCACCTCCAAAAATGTTTCATAGGGGGGGCCAGATGGGGCCACTTAAATTCTGTGGGTGGACACCAAAACTAAAAGTCATCAATACAGGATTTTATTATACTGTTGTAGTATACAGGCTCAGAAATATTTAAAGAAACACCTACTGATATGCATTTGGCCCAAATGATTTGGGATGAAACGCATAACTGACGATAGCATCTATGTGAATGGCAAGTTTTTTTTGTTTTTTTTTTGTGTTTTTTTTTGTGTGTGTACAGATTAGATTAAAATGAAAATAAGATAACACCAGTTTTCATTATAGGGTAGCATAAGCTTGCCACCAAGCTAAAACAGCAAACATGTCCACTGGCTTCAGTCAGACAGCTTCATGACCTGCGTGCTCCATCCATATGTCCATCTTTGGATTTGACAGGATTGGATGGAGCCCTTTTGTACCAACATGGCACTGAAAACGACGCTTCAGAAGCACTCTTGAGAAAGTGTGTTTGCTGTACTCTTTCTGCAGTCTGTGTAGCCCGGGGCTCCTAGCGGCTGCATGGCGAAGGGCAGCGTTGGGGCCCGGTGGTCTGGACTGATGCCTCCTAATAAAGAGGTTCTGGTCAGACCCCCAGCAGGGTGAATTTTCTGTGTGAGCTTCCTCCAGGTGCTCCAGCTCTCTCCCACAGTCCAAACACAAGGATGTCAGATTAACCGGTCATTGTCGGTGTGGTGGTCCAGAGAGGGACTGTGATGGAGCTCATGTCTGAAGAGGGTAGGACACGCTCTCAGCCTCCGCTATGATACCAGGAGGAGCAGACCGACGCCCAATCACTGCTGGCTCCATGAGAAACTGGTGGACTCACTGTGTGAAGCTTTGTAGTTTGTCACGGTCAGCATAGTCCCCCTATGGGGTGTTTTTCAGAGCAGGATTTGCCTCATGTACACTGAAATGTTTCAACTCATATGGTGGACTTTCCAGACCGTTTCCCAATCTTGGTGCATGCATTTTGACACTCCTCTCTGGGAAGGTGAAAATTCTTGTCAGCCCTTTTTCTTATTTTTATCAGCCCTTTTCCTTATTTTTATCAGCCCTTTTCTTTTGTCACCTTTGTCCTGGAGGGTGACAAATTAGGGTTGAGAAAGGGAAGATGCTTGTTTTGCATGTAAACAGATTTTCTGCATAGATTTTCTGCATTTTCGTACAATGTACATCAGCAGTTAAGTCAGTCTGGAGTCATTTGCACTTGTTGGTACCAGAATGCTGGTTTTGTGTTTGGAGGTGCAGAATCTTTCCGTCTTGGTTTGTAAATTAAGAAAAAAACCAATGGTGTGAAATTGGTACATATTTACGAAAAAAAATTACAGAATGTTAGTATTGCAAGCTATTGATTGCTTTAACAGTCTTATTTTCTGAGTTATGGAAATGTAAAAATTCAGAACATTTTCTGGTAATTTCACCCTCCCCCTTTGTACAGTTGTTTTCAGCAAAATGATTTCCTCCTTTGCAAAAATTTAATTTTGTTAGGCAGATTTATATTGCCAGCCCAATTTGAACTTTGAAGTGAACGTGAAACTGGTATAATTGTAAAGGCCTGGAGCTCCCATTCACACCGGGGTTTTCCAAAGTAGGGCCCCCAAAAGCTAGAAACATCCCAGGTGATGTCACAGCACAGTGGATCATGTTCCAGATGCAAACTTAGGTGAAAACGGCACTTGTAAGCATTGGAGTAGTCGTGGGCATTGTTAGCAATATGTACAGAGATTAAAAGAAACCAACATTTCCATGTGTGTCTGGCTGGATGTGAATAAAATAAGTTGTAATATTAGCAGAGTGTTTCTATTATTGATGACAGCACAGCCATTTTTGATTGTGAAGTCGGGGAAGGTGAGTCTTGCAGCCAGAGCTAACCAGGGGACACCAGCTGAAGGGCCTCAAGCTTGACAGCTTATAGGCAAGGCAAGTTTATTTGTATTGTGGATTTCATGTACAAGACAATTCAACGTTGTTTATATAAAAACGTTTTCAAAACATGCATTTCAAATTGAAATACTGTAGTTTGAAAGCAGAATTAAAGAAAGACACAAGTTAAAAAAGAATAAAACAAATGAGATGTAAGAAGCAAAGGTTGTGAAAGATTACTGAAATGCAGCAAAAAAGTTTTCAACCTTGACTTAAAGGAGCTTGAGGCTCCTTTTAAGAAATGAGACTCTCTAGCGCCACCCTTCACCACGACGGCCGTTGGGGGTACTGCAGCCAACAGTGAAGCCGGCACGGGAGAACGCACATGCAGCGTCATGTGACGTCACATCCGTAGCCCAGCGCGGGAAATTCGGGACCGAATTGCAGCACATTTTGCAGCACACAGCCTGTTCAAGGCAATGGAGAGATACACTAGAGGGCTCATTCTTTTGGGTTTGGAACGCTTCATCTGACATTATTACTAGAAAACTTAAAATGTATACAGATTTTTTTCATAAATCTTGCCACAATCCGGCCTCAAGCTCCTTTTTATAGCAATTGAGTTTCAGTAACCCTGATGCATTCTGGGAGTTTGTTCCACCGGTTAGGAGCATAAAAGCTGAATGATACCTCTCCGTCTTTGGTTCTTTAAATCTCTATAAAGAACCAACCTGCAGTTGAGAGACCTTCGGATCATTTTAGTATCTTTCCAAGTTGACTTACCACCACCAGACAGTATTTCTTGGTTGACTAACACTAGGCTTGGCCAACCAAGTAGCCACAGGTCCAGTCGCTACTATGAGCCAGTCAGTAGCCAACACTGTTAACATTTAGCTGCTAGGGTTGGTGGGCCAGTGGATGACCATGACTGGCTCACAGGCTTAGGGTAATCACGGTTTCTAGCACAACCCTGCTAGCCTTCAATTCTTCTCTGGCAGCACTGATGTCAGATGTCACAAATGCACGTGAGCATAGAACGAATGTAAGATAGCTTTAGCTGGTATTATAGGCCATCTGGTTCGTCCCAGGTGTCTCAGAGTCCAGAGATGTTGCCTCTGGACAAAATTGCATTTGTCCACTTGGTTATTTCAACAGTTTCATTAGTTTCTCCTCTTTGCTTCAAAGAATAATAATAGATCAATATTAACAAATGAAATTAAGTTGTTGAGAAAAAACAAAACATGAGATGCTTCATATAAACTCTCCTGGCGTGGTAGAAAAAATCCCCCCCCTCAGAGTTGAATGTGTTGAGAGTTGAGTTCACATGAATGTGAAATCAAATGATCAGGTTAAGGCTGTAAATATGTTTTATTTCTGCTCTAAAGTTGGATATCTTAACATTAGGGGTGGGCAAAAATATTGATACGGCAATATATCGCGATACATAGTCTCCCGATACGATATCGATATTCAATGTATGTATCGCGATATATTGCCGTATCAATATTTTTGCCCAATCCTAGCTGCACTTTATTTTGTGATTTCAGTGTGGGTGAGACACTGCATTTTATTTTGAGTATTTTGTATCTAAGAATAATGCACACACTGCACTTTTCATTGTGTTTCAGTGTGTTTTTTCATGCAAATATGTTGCATAATTAAAATGGAAAGTTTGAATTACATTGTTTTGACTCAGTCTGTCCAATGCATTATCACTATCATCTGATGTACATATATACAACTTGGATTTTAAGATATGTAATGCATTTTTAAATTTTTCGGTGAACTATGTAGAATATCGCGATATATCGCATAATCGGGATATCGCAATTTGTATCGTATCGTGGCTCAAGTATCGTGATGCGTATCGTATCGTGAGGTCCTTCCCAATACCCACCCCTACTTAACATGAGAGTCAATGGAGTTTGACTCGCTTTTGGGAGCAAGGGTCAGTCAATCGGTCAGTCGAGGAACTGCAACAAATCGTAGTTCCACATGAGCCTCAAGCCAGAAGTTAAGATGTTAGACAGGATGTGTGACGGGATGTGAATTTGTGGGTTTGTTAACTTCAACATGGAACCTGTGTGAAGCGGCTACCAGATGTACACGCTTTGACTGAATCTGTTCTGCCTGTGTGTCTTCAGAGGAGGGAGCGGCGGAGTCTTCTCAGCAGGTGCTGCAGGATGAACGGCAGCAGCAGCGTCTCCGCGGCTCAGGGCGCCACGATCAAGACCGAGATAGGTAACAGCCAACAGCAGCACGTCACTCCAGCGTGACCCGCCAACAGTCAGGTGACACGTCTGTCACGGTCCTGTCTGCACACATTGTTAGACTCTGCACCAGTCAGGGAGCACCTGTCAACATCCATCAGACAGGAATAGGATTGTGTGCTCACCCCTACAGGGGAGCATGGTGGTGACAGTATCTCGCCGCTAACTGCTGTCTCTGTCTGCAGGTGAGTGGAGTAAGGAGGAGTGTCTGACCCTGCTGGAGAGGATTCGCAGCATGCTGCCGGACGCAGACGGCATGAAGTATAAGACCACTGAGTCGCACTTTGACTGGGACAAAGTTTGTTTCGGGAGTTTCACCGGTGATATGTGCCGGCAGAAGTGGATTAAGGTCTCCTCAGAGGTACCAACGCCCATTTTAAAGAAGCTTTACTCCTGAAAAATACTCTTTAATTTCGTGTAATATAGGATGCAGTCCTGAATATGTGTGTCGTACTGTTATGTGGAAAAGTTACCTTCAATGAATGACGTATTTTAAAACGTTTTCATGTATAAGGCGCACCGCATTATAAGGCGCACTAAATATATGGTAAAATACCGTCCTATAGTGGCTGGGGTTGAGTTACGTATCTACCTGATGGAGCTGCGCTACAGGACATGCTACAAAATCCTACAGCAAATGCAAAAAAAAAAAAAAAACAAGAAGAAAAATACCGTACGTCAAACTTTATTAACAAAATAAAAACCAGCTTTGCTCCATCTCTTCAAAGTCGCCATTATGCGAGTCGGCATCGCTGCTGTTGTCTTTAACGTCTGACGATTCCTGACGTTTTTAGCGCCATTACTTCGGCGACACCAACTACAGTAGCTACAATCTCCCTCACTACCCTAACAGAAATTACCGTAATGATCATATATAAGGCGCACTGCCGGTTTTTGAGAAAATGAAAGGCTTTTAGGTGTGCCTTATAGTGCGGAAAATACGGTACTTCCAGATTCAGGTCGTGAGGGCAGCAGTCTAATAAACAAAGGTCCAGACCTCCTTCTCTCCAGACACCCCCTTCCAGATCTTCCAGGGGAATACTGAAGAGTTTGCAGAGCAGCTGACAGATATAATCTCTCCAGTGTGTCCTTGGTAAAGGGATTCCTCCTGGCTGGACATGTCAGTAAGATATTACCGGAGAGGCATCCAGGAGCCGTCCTGATGAGAAGAACCATGTCAGCTGACTCCTCTGGATGTGGCGTAGCAGGAGAGACTCCTGGAGGACTGAGCGTACCCTCCAATCTCTAAGGGAGAGTCCATCTACCTCCAGGCAATCCTGGACCTTGAGGGCCAGTTTCTTGCCTGTTTTTAGATGTTTCCCTGCATCAGCACACTTGATTCAAATGAATGGTCATCAGATCTCCTGTTCCATCCTCCCATCACTCACAAGAAGTAGCAAACATACTTAAAATTCTCCACTTGAGACAACACCTCATGGCTGACCTAGGGAGGAACTTTCCTACTGAGAAACATGGTCTCAGATTTGGAGGTGCTGATTCTCATTCCCACTGCTTCACAGTCAGCTGTGATCCCCTCCGGGGAGAGTTGAAAATCACAACTTGAAGCCTGCAGGACCACATCATCTGCAAAAAGTAGATCTTGACATCACCAGACCCCCCCCCCCCCTCTCTGCTTCTTGGCTGCACCTAGAAATTCTGTCCATCAATGTTATGAACAAAATCGGTGATAACGGAGTCCAACTCTAACCTGAAATGAATCCGACATACTGCTACCAACTTGGACCGAACTCCGGCTCTGTTGGTAAAGGAACTGGATAGCAACTGACCCTGTACCCCATACTCCTGGAGGACCCCCAGAGGAGACCCCCAGGGATGCAGTCATGTGGTTTCTCCCAGACCACAAAACACATGTGGACCAGCTGGCAAACTCCCATGATCCCTCTGGGCTCCTAGTGGGGGTATAAAGTTGGTCCAGTGTTCCGCTGCCAAGACAAAACCCACATTGTTCCTCCTGAATCTAAGGTGTGACAATCACCCAGACTCTTTTCCCCAGCACTCCTGCATAGACCTGAGCAGGGAGGCTGCAGAGGCTCAACCCACCTGCTTTAATTAGGACGTTTGTGTAAAAACCTAGACGATCATTGATGGTACTGGGTTTCAGTGGGCGTGTTTTCATTAGTAGAGTTTATCAGGGGGCTGGAGTGTTGACCCATGTCTACATTGTGAGGAACAGCCGTGCAAAGTGGCCCTCAGGAACCTTTTGTGGGGAAGGAAACGTTCCTGTATTAGGAGACGTACTCAGGGTGGCTGAGAGGAACTAACTGGGGGGGGGGGGGGGGTTTCTGCTGACAAAAGTTTCTCTCACAAACATAAATCATGTGAGCAACAACTCATTTGACCAATCTGGAAACATTTTGCGATAAGTACATTTGGTGAAGATGGAGATTACAAGATAAAATGATGGATGGACCGACAAGGAGATTCAGGCCTTGTTGGCATATTACCCCCAAAAAGAGGTCCAGAGGGGTTTTCTTTCATCTCAATGTTGAAAAAGCAAGAAATGTCCATTCCATGTTTACCTGTTTCTTCTTCTCTTTCTTCTTTGGGGCATTCTTCTTTTTCATTTCCTTTTATGCTGCTGAACAGCTAAAAAGGCGCATTACCGCCACCTTGTGGTCAGCAGTGTTGTTTGTTCTGTTAATGGTTCTTGTCTGGGGGTTCAGTGTAATGGAGCGGCTGAGAGGGGGAGGTTCCTGCCTGGCGGGTTCACCCGTAATCCCTGCACATGGAAACGCACTTAGTATCAGGCAAATGCAACAGCACACAACTTCTTTTATCTTCCCACGATTAAAAGTAAAACAAATGGTCGAGCAAGGCAGTGGAGACACAATGTTTTGGGCTTGTTGTTCTGCATATTATGTTTTAAGTACCAACTTTCTGACATGATTGTATCCTTCAGAAGCCTATTTTACAATGCTGTCTTGAATGAATGAATGAATGAATGAATGGTTTATTTCGGACAGAATACATTGAGACATTTACATGTTCATTTAACAAATAAAATAAAAGGTCAGAAAAAGGAGTAGGCTGAAGCCAAGGGCTTATTATAGCCTATCCTGTGCAGTGTATATCATTCACACAATATGGCATCCGGTGGATGATAATACACAAATAAGAAAAGAAATATATAAAAAGAAAACAAAGAGAAACTGTCATTGCATTATATTATATAAAAATAGTAATGCCAATAATGCAAAAAGGGGTATATAGTGGTGCTATTTTCATGTTAATCTATAATAGGCTATACCAAAATAATTAACAGATTTCTTTATAACTGTTTATCGTTTTATATTTAAACATTTTTTTGAAAACATAAATTGAGGTTCACATTCTTAAATCCTTATCAAAGCAATTCCATAATTTGACACCTTTCCCGGAAACAGTTTTCTTTACTTTTGGTTCTTCCCCATGCCTTCTTAAACATACCTGTGTTCCTTAGTTCATATTTACTCTTGTGGATTTGGAACAGCCTCTGAGAACATCTTGGGAGGAGATTATGATGTGCTTTATATTATCAATAAGGTTTGAAGGTCTTGATAACCAAAAAAATTAAACCACGGATCAGAGCAACAACAGCAAGAATTGCAGAGCTGAGGATGACATAAAGCAGCATATTACAGAACTGTTAAAGATCATCCATATTTACATATTTGTGTTGAGCAGTAGCACTCCATGATGCCTCCAAACCCTGAACCGAAGGCTGTCATGTCCCCACGAGCACCTTCCAAAATAAGCTTACGGTTTCATCTCTGTTTCCAGGTCCGGAAGTACAGAACGATGACGGAGCTCATCGTGGACGCCATGGAGTTTGTCAAGAACCCGTACAAAGGCAAGAAGCTGAAGGTGAGAGCAGACTCTGGAACTGGATCTGCTTAATCTGGGGCTCTGTGGTGCACACGCCTGGACACCAGATTACAAACAGAACCAACCGCAGAACCTGAACCAGATCTCTGTGTAGCTGTTGACATGGTCCTGATCTCTGACTTTCCTCATGTCCAGACTCACCCCGACTTCCCCAAGAAGCCTCTGACTCCGTACTTCCGCTTCTTCATGGAGAAACGAGCCAAATACGCCAAAATCCACCCGGAGATGAGCAACCTGGATCTCACCAAGATTCTGTCCAAGAAGTACAAGGAGCTGCCCGAGAAGAAGAAGGTGTGGACCAGAACCGTGACTAGAGAGCCGGGTCTGGACCTGCTGCGCTAACACAAAAGTCTCTGACGCTCGTATTCATATCAACGGCTTGTCTTCTCTTTTCTCCTGCAGCAAAAGTACATCACAGAGTTCCAGCGAGAAAAGGAAGACTTTGAGAAGAACATGAACCGCTTCAAGTGAGTCCAGCTGCTGACCTATTAGCTGCTAGCTGCTACTGACTAATAGCTGTTTCTGACTCTTTAGTGGCTTAGCCAGTTTTTAGCTTATACAGCAAGGTGTGTGTCGGTATTAGCGTGTACTTAAGCTAACCGTGAATTCACACCAAAAGTGTCATGGGTGTCATAGGCGTCCGGCTGCCATTCATTTTCTATGAAAGCTTGCTGCAAGAGGTGTCTGAGGCGTTGGAGGCAGCGGCGCGACGGAGGCGTCCAGAGCATCAATTTGAAGTTAAAAGAATCTCAACTTTATGCAAATGAGCAGCGGCGACGCCGAGGCAGCATCCAATCACAGACCAGGATTCCCAAAGCAAGAAAGCCTCAATATACATTGTAGTTTCATGTACACACAAACGTACACTCATTCACATGCGTACATGAGCAGAGCTGTGCACTAACAAACCTATTTTATCAGGAATTAATATTTCATCCAGCAAACTGACATTTTAGCTGATTTGACTGCTGTTTTTACCCGAACTGCTCATGTGAAACACGTATCTGATGGGCGAGGGGCTGGATGGTCTGAACTTTTTTATTTGCTAATCAATTCAACGCAAAATAATAATTATAAAAAACCGCGCTTATTAATCACAAAACACAGTTTAAACAATATGACCAAATCCGTTACGACTCGGTGTGTTAGTGGTGTTGACTGTAGGCAGACTGCCAGCAGTTCACCGGGACCGACGGCTCTGATGGTTGTTGTTGTTCTGCATCAAACTCACTCTTATCTACGCGGAAATGGTGCCGAAATATAAAAAAGGCTTCCCAAAGTGTGATCCATGGAGAAATAGGAAACTGAAGATGTGCACGCTACCGGTGTATATATAGATATGTGTAGGGTATATGCACTTTGTTCCCTCCAGTTCTGCAGTGCAGCTTTAAGCCCCGCCCACTGCAGGCGGTGCAACGCAGGCGTCCTGAGCAATCACAGGTGATTTTTGACGCTTTCGGTGTGAATCTACAGTAACTGTTGCCTGTTCTGTAGAGAGGAGCATCCAGACCTGATAGAGGAGAGAAAGAAGTCGGACTTGCCAGAGAAACCCAAAACGCCCCAACAGCTGTGGTACAATCATGAGAAGAAGAGCTACATGAAGCTACACCCAGAGGTAGAAACACTCACCACTCTCTTTTACTCCCCAAGTACGACCCGCCTCCATCAGCCGAGGCATGTTTAGAGTCATGTTGGAGCTGCTTTAGTCCTCAGTGTTACCTGATTTTAGTGAAAGGAAGTTAGTTCAATTCGTTCAAACCTCCGTAAACAAGACCGGCATAGACGCCAGTATGAGGTCCAACAGGACCAGTATAGACGTCAGTCCACTGTGAGTCCATGAGGAGGTAGTTGGTTGTAAATTGAAACTGTTGTTGTGATGTATGATCTCTTAGATCAGGGGTCGGCAACCCGCAGCTCTAGAGCCGCATGCGGCTCTTTAGCACCGTCCTAGTGGCTCCTGGAGCTTTTTGAAAAATGTTTGACCTTTTTTTTCCTTTTTTTCTTTTTTCCTTTTCTCAACATTTCAACATTTTTCTCGAAATTTTGACTTTTTTCTCAACATTTTGACTTTTTCCTCGACATTTTGCTTTTTTCTCAACATTTTGCTTTTTTCTCTCGACATTTTGACTTTTTTCGAATCTTTTGACTTTTTTCTCAACATTTTGACTTTTTTCTCAATATTTTGACTTTTTTCATGAAATTTTGACTTTTTCCTCGACATTTTGCTTTTTTCTCGACATTTTGACTTTTTTCGAATCATTTGACTTTTTTCTCGACATTTCGACTTTTTTTTTCAACATTTCGACTTTTTTCTCAAAATGCATAATGAAAAAAAAAATCTTCCTCCAGTTATAACTAATATAGAAACATGCAGCATGTGTTGCCTTCATTCTAAGGCTTATACGAGACTTTTCATTTTTTGCGGCTCCAGACATTTTTGTGTTTTTGGTCCAATATGGCTCTTTCAACATTTTGGGTTGCCGACCCCTGTCTTATATGAGGTTGTCCATCTGTGTGCAGGTGAGTCAGAAGGAGCTGAAGGAGATTCTTCGGAGACAGTGGTCTCAGCTGTCGGACAAGAGAAGACTCAAGTGGATCAGCAAGGCCCTGGAGCTGCAGAAAGACTACGAGGTACCAGAACTGACCTGAGGATCTGATGTTTTTGACTCTCCTGTCTTCCCTCTGACACCACGGAGGATCCTCAGTTCTCTGAAACCTTCTGGAGGACAGATGTTTATGAAGCTTTCCTGGCTGTAGTTTGCCGTCTCCAGATGTTTGACCGTTGGCTTCCGTTACAGGGCAGTATGAGGGCGTATCATGAAGCTCATCCAGATATCAACTCAGACGAACACGTCCGCTCCGTCCTCACCAAGGCCGAGAGGCAGCTGAAGGACAAGTTCGATGGACGGCCAACGAAACCTCCACCGTGAGTCTGAGTCCACACCGACCTCTCCACTCTGATAATCCCTGAGCGGACGTCGTCTGACTGCTAAGCTCTGTGTCCGTAGTAACGGCTACTCTCTGTACTGCGCTGAGCTGATGGTGAACATGAAGGACGTGCCCAGCACCGAGCGCATGGTGCTCTGCAGCAAACAGTGGAAGATGATGACGCAGAAGGAGAAGGACATGTTCCAGAAACGCTGCGAGCAGGTCAGTAGCAGCACGACTGCATGCTACGTCCCCTGGGTCCTGCGTTCTAACGCTGCTCTACGTCCCACCAGAAAAAGAAGCAGTACGACGTGGACCTGCAGCGCTTCCTGGAGGTGAGACCACACCCCGCCGCTACGGCAACACCTCACTGCTCATCCACCGCAACAACACCATTACACAAAAACACAACCACAACATAAAAACATGACTGCTGTGAAAAAAACCTGACCATCAACCCCCCCCTCAAAAAAAATAAAAACAATGGGGAAAAGACAAGATCACAACGACGAAACACTAAAGTTGCTTTCATCAACGAAAATTATGACTAAATATCGTCGTCAATGAACCTTTATCACCTGAGGAAAACGAGACGTAACGAAAATGCTGGTCGTGTGACGATAAAGATAATTAAATATATGATGCAATAACATAGATGAATAAAAAGAGACTAAAATGTAGATTACAAATTAAAAACTATATTAAAATGTGTTTTTGTTTTCATTGACCAAAACGAGATGAGATGTTCTAACAAAGATCCTTAATGTCCATGTTTTCAGTAGTTTCCTCTGGTTAATCTGCTGCTGGTGACGTTAGTCCTCAATCCCAGTCGCTGCAGCGGGGAATCAGATCCAGAAGATGCAGCTGCAGAGTTAGAGGCTGATGCCGTTAACGCAGAGCTCTAGGTTCACGTTATTAAAAACAAAGTTACATAGAGAAAGAGATCTTCTCTGGGTTAGGGTTAGATCTCTGGATACACTTTCACTACATAGACGTGGAAAAGAAAACCCAATGTGTCGTCAAAAGATGGGGAGAAATGCGGAAAAATAATTATGTTGTAAACTCAAATTAGAGTCTTCTGTATCTGGAATGAATGTATTCTTGAGTCTATCGGGTAACAATAATATAATAATAAGACAACCTTGTTTGAATTGTAAAATGGGTTTGGCTAAATACAATCTTTGACTGAAACTAGACTAAAATGGACAATTCTGACTAGAATAAGACTTAAATGCTCAGACTTTTAGTCGACTGAAACTTGACACGACTAAAAGGAGAATGAACGTGACTAAAACTAATAAAATCTAAAATAATAGCTCGACCTAAAGACTAGACTAAAACTGAAACAGGCTGACAGAAACAACACTACGAAACACAACCAACACCCAAAAACATGAAAACTCACAAACACAAACACTACCACGGTGAAAAGCAGAAATCACGACCTCCTCTCCGTCTTCCAGAGCCTTCCAGATGAGGAGCGAGACCGGGTTTTAGGGGAGGAGAAGATGGGCGGTTCCAGGGGCGTGGCCTCCAGCCCACACAGGGCCAAGTCTCCATCAGTGAAGGTCTGGTAACAGCCGTGCCAGTCCTGCTGACTCAGGTGTTCATCTGGACCGGAGAATACCTGAGTTAGAGCACAACCATACTCACCACATGTTGCTGTTGAAGGTGTCAGTCACTGAACCGGGGTTTTTCCCGTGATCACAGGAGCGAATTCGGGAGGCGGAGCCAGAAACGTGGGCGCCTGCCGGGGCGCCCAATAACAGGCGGGACGTGAAGAAGACGGGGAAGCTCCCAGAGACACCAAAAACGGCTGAAGAGATGTGGCAGCACAGTGTGATCGGAGACTACCTGGCCAAATACAGAGTGAGACTCGGATCACTGCTGCTCCCACGTGTTGCTCAGTTCAGTCGGCTGCAGGAATACGAACGGCATAATCTAATTCCTGGTCGTGTGACTCGTTCCTCAGAGCGATCGCAGGAAGGCTCAGGGAGCAATGGAGGCGACCTGGAAGTCCATGGAGAAGAAGGAGAAGATCCTCTGGATCAAGAAGGCGGCAGAGGACCAGAAGCGTTACGAGGTTCAGTACCGACCCGTGGTCAGTGAGCCACGCCCCCACACTGACCCCACCCACCAAAGAAATACATTTTATACCCACTTTATTCACTGATGCAACGTTTTATAGGAGTCAGAAAGGACAGAGCTCATCCGTCTCAATCTGACATCTTCATGAGTCGTGACCCCGTCTGCTCTGACTCCTCCCCCTGTGTTCTGACTCCTCCCCTTTGTCCTGGCGCTGAATCTTCTTCTGTTATTTGCACTGTGAGCTGTTGCACTGACTGTGTGTGTCCTGCAGAGGGAGCTGTTGGAGATGAGGACTCCGGCGGGGGCTCAGCGGAAGCCAAAGTTCGACGGGGAACCGAAGAAGCCTCCGGTGTGAGTTCCAGCTTCGTTTGATTTTCAGAACCGAACAAAAAGACATGGTTGAGTCAGAGTTTTTAAGTTGGCAGGGAATTCAGATACACCAGGGGTCGGCAACCCAAGATGTTGAAAGAGCCATATTGGACCAAAACACAAACAATTATGTCTGGAGCCGCAAAAAATGTAAAGTATTGTATAAGCCTTAGAATGAAGGCAAATGGTGAAAGGCGAAATGTCGAGAAAAAAGTCAAAATTTCGAGAAAAAAGTTGAAATGTCGAGGAAATAGTAAAAATTTAGAGAAAAAAGTTGAAATGTCGAGATTAATGTTGAAGTACAATCTCGAGAAAAAAGTCGAAATGTTGAGGAAAAAAAGTCGAGAAAAAAGTTGAAATGTTGAGGAAAAAAGTCAAAATTTCGAGAAAAAAGTCGAAATGTCGAGATTAATGTTGAAGTACAATTTCGAGAAAAAAGTCGAAATGTCGAGAAAAAAGTCAAAATTTCGAGAAAAAAGTTAAAAAGTCGAGGAAATAGTAAAAATGTCGAGATTAATGTTGAAGTACAATCTCAAGAAAAAAGTTGAAATGTTGAGGAAAAAAAGTCGAGAAAAAAGTTGAAATGTTGAGAAAAAAAGTCGAAATGTTGAGGAAAAAAGTAAAAATTTCGAGAAAAAAGTTGAAATGTCGAGGAAATAGTAAAAATTTCGAGAAAAAAGTCGAAATGTCGAGATTAATGTTGAAGTACAATTTCGAGAAAAAAGTCGAAATGTCGAGAAAAAAGTCAAAATTTCGAGAAAAAAGTTAAAAAGTCGAGGAAATAGTAAAAATTTCGAGAAAAAAGTCGAAATGTCGAGATTAATGTTGAAGTACAATCTCAAGAAAAAAGTCGAAATGTTGAGGAAAAAAAGTCGAGAAAAAAGTCGAAATGTTGAGAAAAAAAGTCGAAATGTTGAGGAAAAAAGTAAAAATTTCGAGAAAAAAGTTGAAATGTCGAGGAAATAGTAAAAATTTAGAGAAAAAAGTCGAAATGTCGAGATTAATGTTGAAGTACAATCTCGAGAAAAAAGTCGAAATGTTGAGGAAAAAAAGTCGAGAAAAAAGTTGAAATGTTGAGAAAAAAAGTAAAAATTTCGAGAAAAAAGTCGAAATGTCGAGATTAATGTTGAAGTACAATTTCGAGAAAAAAGTCGAAATGTCGAGAAAAAAGTCAAAATTTCGAGAAAAAAGTTAAAAAGTCGAGGAAATAGTAAAAATTTCGAGAAAAAAGTCGAAATGTCGAGATTAATGTTGAAGTACAATCTCAAGAAAAAAGTCGAAATGTTGAGGAAAAAAAGTCGAGAAAAAAGTCGAAATGTTGAGGAAAAAAAGTCGAAATGTTGAGGAAAAAAGTAAAAATTTCGAGAAAAAAGTTGAAATGTCGAGATTAATGTTGAAGTACAATTTCGAGAAAAAAGTCAAAATGTCGAGATTTAAAAAGGAAAGGAAAAGGGAAGAAAAAGAAGAAAAAAAGGTCAAACAGTTTTGAAAAAGCTCCAGGAGCCACTAGGGTGGCGCTAAAGAGCCGCATGCGGCTCCAGAGCCGCGGGTTGCCGACCCCTGAGATACACAAATATCACCTTTTGAGCTCAGAAAAAGTTTTTATTTAAAAATGTTTTTACATTCAATTGTATGATCCATTTAAAATCAGCTAAGCGCTAAATTGAAACCGAGTCTGAGGGATGGTGGTAGACGTGGCTTCCTGCTTCCTCCCCGTCATCCTGTCTAAGCCCCCCTCCTGCCATGTCCGTCCCACAGGAGCGGCTATCAGATGTTCTCCCAGGAGCTGCTGACGAACGGCGAGTTGAACCATTTCAGCCTGAAGGAGCGCATGGTGGAGATCGGCAAGCGGTGGCAGAAGCTCAGCCAGAATCAGAAGGACAAGTACAAGAAGCTGGTGGAGGAGCAGCAGGTGGAGTACAAGGCTGAGCTGGAGGCCTGGGTCAAGGTGAGGCCCCGCCGTCACCACGGCGACCACAGAGCCCGGACTGCATCACTGATGATGTCACGTGGCCGTGTGCAAAAACACAAACATGCAGATTCTGAAAAGCTTGAATCAAATGTTCAGAGTTGGAGCTCCGTCCTCAAAAAACAGGCAGCTGACTTTATTTTTGCAAAATGTAAATGTTATTCTCACCACATTACCAGATGTTTTGTGTTGCAAATTAAAAAAAATGATTCCCATAAAAAATAGTTTTTTGGCATATCTGTATCTTCACTGAATTGTATTCTTTTTAAATTAGGACTTTTTAAATTATTTTATATTTTTTTTGTAAATTACAACTAAATTTAGATTTAAATTAGGACTTTTTCTTGTTATTACCATTATTTTATTGCAGTTAAAAACAGCACTTTTAAATCCAGACTCGGGAACAAAAAAAAAACAGCCTTAACTCTGGACCAATCAGAGCTCAGTGAGCTTGTGACGTCATTGTTACTGGCTGAAGTTGTCGCCCCCTGCTGGCAGCTCTGTTAATGCGTGTTCTTCTCCACAGTCTCTGACTCCGCAGGACCGAGCAGCGTACAAGGAGTTCTCCAGCTCGGTGAGTGCAGGGCTTTTTCTGCTGCTCCTTACAGCTAACAGTGGTTTTTCCCGTTGTGTTGACACGGCATTACTCCTCACCAGCGTTTTATTTTTGTTGTTTTGTCAGAAACGACGCAGCACCGCTAAAGTTCGCAGCAGTCCGGTCGCTAAAGTCCGCGTCACAGCAAAGGGGAAGGCCGGAGGATCAAGGGCAGCGACACCGGGCGTGAGCGTGGGCAAGAGGGCGATGGCGTACCGCGCCAAGGTACAACAACGCCTCAAACTACAGAATTCTCAGCTTTCTGAACCTCCAGTACACTCCGACAAGAACTGTGTAGAGCCTCAGTACGGCCCGAGTATAGAGGGAATGCACATGACGTCACAAATGCAACTTCACAACGGGTTTCACCCACTGAGTGGCAGAAAGACTGAGTGGCAGAAAGACTGAGTGGCAGAAAGACTGAGTGGCAGAAAGACTGAGTGGCAGCGTAAACTTTCAGTTTGAGCAACTTGAAAACATCTAAAATGGTAAAGAGCTGTCGTAGGATCGACTGTACTCATAGAATTCACATAGACAAGAAATTGGAGTTATCGTTTTACAGACTGCCGAAAAATTAGCTTAAGAGAGACAAATGGATCGCTGCAATTAGCAGAAACAACTGGATTCCAGGCACCGAAACGTGGATTTGCGGTTCCCATTTTGTATCAGGTAATGTTGGATTTTTCGGTAGTTAACTTTAAACGGTCAAGTCATAAAGTTCGGTGTCCTCATCACTTTAATTTCGCCAACAAATCCTGCCTTGAAGTCGGACCAAGCGTCAAGACTTTTGTAAGCCTTCAAGCTTTGCTTCCTCGGCGTACAAATTAAGTACATATAAATATCAGGAAACTCGATTCATGGCCAAATATTAATGTCCATGGACCACTGGTTCTTGGGGTAACTGTACGGTTCACTGTCAAGTCCAACTGCCTTTAATTTAAGCCAATAACCGGCTGTTATCCCGTCTTCTCCACTAGTTGCAGCTGCTTTTGCCACTCGGTGCGAGTAGGGGGCTGGTCCAGTGGGAAAGTGACGTCAATGCAGACCCTCTATAGACTGTAAACGGCAATGGATGAAGCATTAAGTCATGTGACCTTTTTGGTTTGTTAAGTGCAGTTCCAAGCTTCTTGTACTGAGCGTAGTCATGTTGCCAGCAGGCACCCGCCCACTATATGTAAATCAAAGTTAGCTTTACTGTTCAACATGTTCTCGGCCATGAAATCAAAAATGACACTGGTTTAGCACGAATGGCTGGTTGCTTTGCTAAGTGCGGTAGTATGTCGATTACGGATGAGGGAGTTAAAACGGCTAGCTATTGTCTGTCAATCAATCATATTAGAAATAAACTCTCCTGATGTGGTACAAAAACATTCACCCCCTCAGAGTTGTCATGGGTTTGAAATCCATTGATTCAGATCAAAACAGTTTTTCTGAACCAGGCGGTAAATATGTTTATTTCTGCTCTAAAGTTAGACATTTTAACATGAGTCAATGGAGATCCACTCACTTTTGGAGCCCGCCTCTAGTGGTCAGTTGAGGAACTTCAACGAAATTTAGTTCCACATGAGCCTCAACCTGGGACTCAGTCAAACCTCAGTACCGTCTGACAGGCTGCGTCTGTTCGTCTTCCAGCAGGACATGTCTGACTCAGACGACGAAGAAGAGAAGAGCGACTCGACAGACTCTGATGAAGATGATGAGACATCGGGAAGCACTGACAGTGAGGACGAAGATGAGGTAAAAGGAGGGATTTTAGTTTTTGTCAAAAATTGTTCTAAACACTACTCATATTCTGACTGTAACATACCGTATTTTCCGCACTATAAGGCGCACCTTCAATGAATGACGTATTTTAAATCATTTTCCATATATAAGACACACCGCATTATAAGGCGCACTAAATATATGGTAAAATACCGTACTATAGTGGCTGGGGTTGAGTTACGTATCTACCTGATGGAGCTGCGCTAAAGGAAATGCTACAGCAAATGCAAAAAAAAAGAACAAGAAGAAAAGTACCGTATGTCAAACTTTATTAACAAAATAAAAACCAGCTTTGCTCCGTCTCGTCAAAGTCGCCATTATGCGAGTCAGTGTTGCTGCTGTTGTCTTGAACGTCTGACGATTCCTGACGTTTTTAGCGCCGTTACTTCGGCGACACCAACTACATTACCCACAATCCCCCTGACCACAGTAACATAAATTACCGTAATGATCATATATAAGGTGCACTGCCGGTTTTTGAGAAAATTAAAGGCTTTTAGGTGCGCCTTATAGTGCGGAAAATACGGTAAATCTGTCAGGTTTCTTTTTCTTTGTGATGTTTGTAAGGGTGCTTTCACACCTGTGGCCCGTTTGTTTTGTTCCGATTCAGGAGCTGAACCGATACAGTTGTTCCGTTTCTCGTTCGTGGGGTTTGTGTTCACAAGGCAAACGTCTGTACCGTTTCAAAGCTGTTAACAAATTCCATGCGCGAACCAGCTGCTCTCTGATTGGTCAAAGGAAGGCGGAAGGAGTTTCCTCTTCCGCACCCCGGGAAAAACAACACGCCCCGTTCAGCGCAGCGCAGACCGCAGCCGCGGCTTTGGCTGATTTATGGTTCCGCGTTACACCAACGCAGAGCGTACGGCGTAGGCTCTGCGTCGATTTAACGCGGAACCATAAATCAGGCTTTACCCATTCATTTATGTGCGCTCGGCGCAGAGCGGAGCCCGGCAGCGGACGAGAGGGCGCCTGCTGCAGCCGGGTTTGGGCTGCGCAAACCCTGCCCGAATTGAACATTGTTTAATTTCAAACAAAGTTTAATTTGTGCCGTGCTGGGAAGACATCTCGCACGTCCAATAGGAGAGGAGTTAGTGGAGGACCGACTCCTCTCCTTACGCCGCGGCAGCACACACACAATGAATGGAGTTGTCTCGGTTGCTGTGCGGATCATGTTCTCACTACAAATAAAAAAAATGAACCGTTTCAGGTCTCGAATGGAATCGGGCCGAGACCACCTCTTCTAGGCGATCTCGGAACGCTTGTTTTGTACCGTTTCAGAGCGCGATTGCTGTGTTCACATATACCAAACGTCCCGATCTTTAGGGGGACGCGTTCCCTGTATCGGAACAACTGCTTGAAACGGTACAGGTGTGAAAGCACCCTTAAACACCTAAATGGTTTTTGTTTTTACAGAATGACGAAGATGATGATGACGAAGAGGACGATGAAGATCAGAGCTCCTCAGAAGAATCCAGCGAGTCAGACTCAGATTAGCCCCACCCACTCCCACTCATTGATGAGGACAGGCTGTGCAGGCCACACCTCCTCACACGCCACTCATCCCGGAGGATCAATGAGAGGTGGCGATGGCAGAAGTGGGCGGAGCCTTCCAGGGCATTTTTGTTACTAGTGTTTGTTGGTTTTTATCTGATGGACGTTCGGGACTAGTTGACGAGGGTTTCTTAGTTGTTTTTTTTGTTGTTTTTGAGGGGTTTGTACAGTGTTAAAGACAGGGGGTGGAGCCTGTTGGTTACCGGTGAGGGGGAGGAGTCAGTGTTGGACATCCCCCTCATAAAATAAAAATTAAATAAATGCACTTTTTCTCACCTCTTTGTTGTGTCATCGGTGACATCACGGCTGCAAAAAGTGTGCAGCCTAAACCCTCTATTTCCTGTGTGCTCTGGTGAGCATCCTGTCAGTCCTCCCCCTGCTCCCCGCTCACTCTGCTGTTACTGATTACCTTTCTAAACCAACCAGGCATGTTCCTGCAGGTCACATTGCCATGGCAACAAAGGCAGTCGGAGGATGTTTGTTTCTAAACTTAATCTGGTCAAAGGGGGGGGCGGGGCTTCCCCCACTTCAAATAGATACATGGGGCCCATCTGTGGTTAGACTTTATCACCAGATGGAGTTAATGTTCATAATGATGAAAACGTCCTGTAAGTTCAGGTTCCTCATGTACTAACAGTTACACACAAAATGAACGTAGTACAAAAAGTAAGGAAATTTGTGTTTGGTAGATGTCTTTGTTGTAACGATGCTTCTTGGCAATAAATCTCATACCGTTGGAAAGCCTGGTTATTTCCCTTATAAATGGCACCACATTTGTAAGGAACATGCATTTGTGGGAGGAGGAGCAGCAGAGCTGAGTTTGTGGGTTGTGCCCATGAAAAATTGGTCAAATCTTCTCTGCCAACACCAAACAGCTTATTTTATTTTACTGTTATCTCGTTTGAATCTTCTGCCAATCAGTAACTGGGTCCTGCTACAGTTGTCAGTAGGCGTCTGCTCCAGTAACAGGAATATCATGTTTCACTGATCTGGATAGGACCTGAGTCATAGGGCAACTTCTAGCTGGTGTTCCTCAACACTATTGTTTGGAGAAAGCCCTGGTAACATCTCCAAACTAAAGGCCAAGTTCATATAACGCTGAGACTAGAGACATACCGGAGGAGCACAACCGTTTCCTCTCCCTATCAGCACTTAGGCCTTTCTTCTGCAGATTTGGTCACGGTTTGCAGAACAAATCCGCATGAGGAGGGCCAGGGATGTTGGAGTCAACCCCACAGACTCAGATATTATCAAAAAGTACATTAAATAAAAACATTTAGTCATCGATTAGTCACATCAAATAGTGACAAGTTAGATGCACGCTAAACAGACTACATTAGGGAATATTTTTAATCAGTTCTTTGCTGTAAATTACATTTTAATGTTTGTTTTGACAATACATTTTGTGTATCTGGTTTCATCTGGATTAGTCGTCTCTTACGCGGTCATAGTCAGTCAGTTCAGGGATGATGGAGATCTCCAACCTGTCCTAGAAGGCTCCTGTTGCTATAGGAACCAGCGTGAGGACGTACTGGCATGGAGCCACTTCTCCCAGTCTCCCCCTATGAGTGGGACCAGTTCAGAAGAGATTCAGGATTCCCTCATTGATGTGTTAACATCTTCACATAATACACATCATCTTTGATTTGGATTTAGGTTGTAACAATCAGTTTAACGATAATGTATTTGGTTTTGATACATCACTCGGGTGCAAGTCACATGAGCTCAAAAGCGTGATGAAATATTTTAAAATGCCTACTGACTTCAGGAGATCTACAGCAGTGGTTCTCAAATGAGGGTACGCGTACCCCTGGGGGTACGTGAGATTTTAAAATATACATATATTTAAAAAGTAGCATCCATGCAAAAATACTTCAAAAATAAATATTTCATAAATAATTGAGGAAAATATAAGTCTAAATTCATAAAATGAATTTTATCTTCAGGAGTAGGCTATTCAACTTATTATGCTAAAACCGCAGTCTCCCCCACGCCAGGATTGTTCCACCTAACCTGTCAAATACCACCTGGCTTCACCTGTCAATCACTTGGACCAACGATGGAGTGGTGGTTGAAACATAGCAGCAATATTCTTATGTTTAATAAATCAGTTACTGATGGCACAGTGCTCTGTTTTAGGTTTTTTTTTTTTTTTTTACAACATGTTGTCTTTGTATGTTTGTATAGATATACGTATTATATTTATATCAGTTATATTTATATCATAGTCATATATTTATATCATAGTTACTGTACATTATATTCATGATAGAACTTACATTTGGTATTAAACAGGTTATTTTTGTAAAAATGATATATATTTATTTATACAAATTAGTGTATAGTATAAAACGTAAAAACAGGCATATAATTTGTTTGAGGAAAGGGGGTGGGGTTAAATAAGTTTATACTTCCTCCCACTCCTTTTCGAACATGTAACTGAAATGTTTTTTGATGTGTTTTTTTTTTCTTTATGTGGTGGAATGCCCACCTGTATTTGTTTTTCTTATCTTTTTTTCAATTTTTTTTATGTTCAAAATAAATAAAAACGAACAAACGAACAACCAAAAGTGCTTTGCGCGGGTTAAGGGGTACTTGGCTGAAAAAATATTTCACAGGGGGTACATCACTGAAAAAAGGTTGAGGACCACTGATGTAGAGGAACATAATCTGGTGAATAAAGTGAGTTTTAGTACCTTATGGTTGAGAACTGTCAATGACAGTTTGCATGGAGATATGCACAAATCGACCCAAACTTGATTTTACCTCATCCAGACGTGCGTGGTAAATGGCATAAGCAAGTTTTTGTGCTTGCAGGAACCGTTTCTACATGGAAGCCGGCGTGCAGGTGAGCTCAGGTGTCAGGTGTGTAGGTGTACGTGGACAGAAATCAGTCAGAGCCTTCAAGTAGTTTCAGATTTTATACACGAGTTCATAGATCTCTGGATATAAACATACTTATGTCTGTCACCTCTTACACAAATAAATAATCTGACATTTTAACCCACAACCACGGCTGAAGCCACACCTCCTTCCTGCCTTTGGCACACGTTTTAGAAAAAGTGCCCCACATGCACCACTGTTACCATAGTTACCAAACTTTATAAAATGAGCCCTCCCCCCACCCCCACATCCAAAATCGTCCACACACCACATCACATTTCAGGACCACTCTGCTGTTCTAATGTCTGGTGAAGCAGTGTCACCTGCACAGGTGAGGGAGCGAGGACAGATCCCGCCGCCACCTGCAGCACAGGTGGAACATTCGTACGCGGCGATCCACCGACATCTCCAGACACTCCTTCAGGAAGTCAGGTGACCATAGAACGAGCACAAACACGCACGTTCTGTCTTAAATGCTCAGAAAAATTAACAGAGTCTGGTTGGTGTAAAAACAGCAGAATGGTCCTTTAATCAACTGACCTGCCTGATGTCCGGCAGCACGTCAGCTGCACACAGAGGCACTGATCTGCAATTGATCAGTCAGGAAACCATCAGCAGTTTTGTCAGACATCTCCTCCGTTAGCGCTGCAGAATGCAGCTAAACTGAACACTGTGCTTCTAAAACGCTCTGAAATGTACACAGAGTTTGGTTGTTGGTGAACACGGGTCACTCTTCCCCCTGATCTCTGACTGGCAGGAATTACTGCTCTCACAAACACAGTCATAGTGGGACGTCCAGCAGCTTCTTGTGTAGGTACTGCTTCACCTCCTCGATGCCGTTCAGCTTCTCCAGCTCGTGGTATGGCAGCTGGAGGGAGATGAGAGAGGATACAGGTCACATGACCAGCCAGCAGACACACCTGACGCAGGTATGATGGTGCTGAAAATGGTTCAAACAGCAGGACAACTTTACAGTTAAACTAAACAGTCCGTGGGCCAGAGCCCAAAACTTCATTTGTCAGTACCACTCAAAGTGACCAAACTGTCTGTAGATGATATTTTGGTATGATAACCCTTCCTGAGTGGCAGCTGTATCATAGTTACATCATCAGCTCATGAAGTTACCCACCCCCTTCAGAAAATTACATTTTAGATGCTGGTGCATATCCTAGTTTAGACTCATGTACAGGATATCTGTCAATGTGTCACAATATTGTCTTTGGTATCATTTTAAAAAGGGGACCTTTTAAACATTCATTGAAGCTAAGATGTGAATCTTTCTGACCAACATAGAGGTCACTGCAGCCCTTTAAACTATAAACAACACACATTTTTTTACACAATTTTCGCCTAAATGATATACTATCTTTTAGCCCTGTGTCAACTAGGAACAACAGAGACACAAAATACAAAAACTGGAATACTCACAGGACCATAAGGATTCAGGAAATGTATAATACACCCCTACTATATTGTTGCAGGTCATTGTGAGCCTTAAACTAGAAGAGCATCATTAGGCTCCTATGATTATGAAACTATAACAGCCACTAGGCTAATGTCAAAAACTGGTACTACTGGTAATACACGACATCAAGGACATAACAATGAGATAAGGAACCAGCTTAGTTTTATAAACAACATTAGAGGCACAAAATACAAAAAATACAACAACAAAAAAAAAAACTGGAATACTCACAGGACCATAAGGATTCAGGAAATGTATAATACACCCAATTTAGAATCATCAATTAACCTGAAGGGGGTGGGTAACTTCATGAGCTGATAACTATGATACAGCTGCCACTCAGGAAGGGTTATCTTACCAAAATATCATCTATAGACATGGATCTTTTCAAAAATCATAAGTAAGTTTGGTCACCTTGAGTGGTGCTGATATCTGGACTAATGGACTAATACTGTTATCACATAGATGCACCAGTTGGGTAGCCTGATAGATCAGAACCACTTCTAGAAATATGTAGCCCTGAAAACAATCCATACCTCCTTCCCATCCAAGGGGCGGCACCAAAGTGCCTTTGGTGGTTAGCGCTAGGACCAATCAGAGCAACAACCCCGGTGACATATCCAGAGAAACAAGTCAACGGGAAAGGGAGTTGTGTAGAAGAGTAAACTAAACTTTTGCTGTGGCCTGTCTGGAAAACAAGGATTAACTTTAACTGTTGATGCCAAAGCCCAATCAAACGGTTGTTAATCCTCAGCTGCAGCATCTGTTTACATCCAGCCGGTCTGTCGTCATCCAGTTAACCCCGCTCAGACACTCTACAAGGAGAGACCGATTGGATTGGCTCTCCAAGACTTTTGGCCATCGTTAATGAGTTCCAACAGATGGGAGCTAAAAGTACCTTCAAAGCAGATTTAAACCTGATAACGGCACGTCTAGATTTCTAGGAAGCTTTTTATTTTGAGGAACTTGTACTGTTGAAGCGATGACAACAGAGACTGCAATGTGGCTGTCAATTAAAAGCCAACATCACTTATTATGTATCAATTAGTGGTTTTATGTCATTTTATCTGATAAGGTAACTATAAAGACTAAAACTGTATTTTTTGTACCAGGTTTTAAATGTTTATTTCTATCCACAAAACCGAAGAACAGCAGGTTTCTTATATGCACATTATTTTCCGTTGGAATGTCAGATACATTTCCAGTTGGTCATTTAACAGATATTTTATCCGAAGTAACTTACAAGTGAGGAGAAGCCATCAAGCTGCAGAACAGTTAGAGACCTTGGTATTAAGTGCCAATTCAATTAAATAAAAACAGAAAGAGAAACAAGCCGGGTAGAGCTGTAGACCTGCACTGCAGTTCTGTCACGGTATGATGCGAGTCCTTTTGAACTTTTTGAACACCAAACACGCTGCTGCGTTCTGGACCATCAGTCCAGGTTTAACTGTGTATTCTGGAAGACCCAGATAAATAACGCCACAGTAATGGAGATGAGAGATAAGCCGCCTGGACCAAGAGTTGTGTGGCATGTTGAGAAAGCCACAACCTGATTTCTCTTTCATTATATAACAGAGAGAAGCAAGTTGAAGATACAGGTGCCACAAGGACGTAGGAGGACACTGGTCATGGATCAGGACACCCAGGTTTACCGTGGCCTTGGCAGGACAGAGGAGATTTGGACATTAATATAGTTCTAGATCAGGGGTGCTCACACTTTTTCAGCATGAGAGCTACTTATAAAATGATCAAGTCAAAATGATCTACCACCTACTACAAAAAATGCAAAACATATTGCAAATATATTTATAAATATATTGAGGATTCTTTATATCGCATGAGCCAATATTGCACAACACAACACAATTAACTATGTTCACTCAAAAAACTAAGGATCTTACCAAGAAATGTTCTTATTTCTAACCTAAAAATGCCATTGCACCTGATAACACACATAACTTAAAATGTTAGGTGTTTTTCCCCCGTGTTTCAATTAAACTTTCATTTGTGTCAAGCAAATTTGAAGTTCTAGTTAAGTTTTAAGTTAGAGTTTTGGCAGTGTTCAAAATAAAATGATGAGCCCTGCTGTATTGGAGCACATTAGACACCAGTGCTGCTTGTTTTATCCATGAATGACTACGGACCTAAAATTGAAAACTACCCAGTTAGCTTTATTACGTTTTTATTTTTCTGACATTTTCTGCCTTTTCTTTTTCTTTTCTTTTCTAGTTAAAACTGTAGCGGGAACAGAGGTTTATATACCGGGTAAAGGCTGATTTATGGTTCCGCGTTACAACAACGCAGAATGGTTCGCGTCGCTGCGTACTCTACGCCGTAGGCTACGGCGTAGGGTACGGCGTAGCCGTGGAGAGCCTGCACGCCAGCGCAGCACCGCCAGCCAGACTGGCGCTCTCCGCCCTCGCCGGAGAGCGGCGTAGACTCTGCGTCGATTTAACGTGGAACAATAATTTTGGCTTTAGAGGGGGAACATAGGAGAACGGACCAGAAGAATATAGCGTGGATTAAAAATAAAAGTTAAGCACTGAGCTACATGTGTCCCCAGCCTGGGCCATTGCAGACTGCCTGAGCACGGCATGTTACAAAACAAACATATCCGCCGCCTCTTTCTTCCCCCTTTAACGTGCGCAGCGCATGGATGTATGGCGCAGCGTCAGCGCGTTGTGTCGCATTAAATGTAGTCCGGGCGTAATACGAGGATTTGAGCTGGTGAAATTAAACGAAAAAAAAAAAAGAAATTAAACGATTCCTCGAGGCAGAGAAAATTCCTCTATCATTTTTTGTAATCGAATTACTCGAATTATTCGAGGAATCGTTTCAGCCCTAGAAAAAACCAAAGGCTGAAAACTGTCCGTAACTCGCTGACAAGCTAGTTAGTTAGCACTTAGCGCAGTTGTTTGCTCATGCGCAGCGACTTATGACCTCAGACAAAATTCAGATGTCATCTGATTGGCTGCCCTGTATATCAATCAAAAGACGGGATGGATGATAGGTTGACGTCAATTTTTTTAATGTCACGCGATCTACCAATAATACCTTTGCGATCGACTGGTAGATCGCAAATAACCAGATTCACAGGATGAGAACTAGGGTGTGATGGAAATTTCCATCACACCCTAATCCTGCATGTCCTGCATGTATCCATTTGGATACATGCAGATGCTGGTCCTGATTAAATATGATGGTGGCACTCTTTTGGTTGGTCACAATACTCATGTCCCTGCCCAGGACGTAGTGGTTCAGGTTTTGGGTCCAGTGTAGCACCAGTGTTCTTGCCACTGAGATGGTGCCTTACTTGCAGCCGGTGGTCCAAAAGCAAAAAACTGGTGCAGAGTCTGACAGTAACACTGGAAACATCTTGGGATGGGTCCATTTCTGCACTGCAGCACTAACCTGCAGGATGATGTATCCCAGCAGCCTCAGGTGACGGTCCCTCATGGCCCTGGACCCGACCAGAACCTCAGAGTTGTGGCAGTAGTGCCACTTGTCATTGACAGACAGGATGACCCTGCAGAGAGATCAGACCAGTTTACATGGATGCAGTTCTATCAGAACCACTTGACTTGACAGAAAGACTTGCTTCTATTAGGACCTCTGACTCAGTTCTGTCAGAAATCGGGTACCAGAACTAGTTTTACTCAGAACCTCAGATCGAGTTCTGTCAGGACCAGAGAAGCTGTTATACCTGGTTCTGTCAAGACCAGGGGCCTCATTTATAAAAGAGTGCGTAGGATTCATACTAAAAGTGCACGTGCGCTCAAAAGCCGAAAATGGCGTGCGCACAAAAAAAATCCTTATTTATAAAACCGTGTGCACGCACACCTGCACGCAATATTCTCTTTATAAATCACATTCCAGCTGGAAGGTTGCACACGTGAATTCGCCTCATATCCCGCCCTCTACACGCCCACTTTTTACCGTAAATGGTCAATGCAAACTACTCCATGACTGTATTTGCATATAAATGAGCCTGCTGAGCATGCACAGCACCACCTGCAGTCTGTTTCTGCTGCGCGTCAGGATGAATGAGACGTGTGTCGAGCCACCGTGCCACTAAATTTCACGGAGACCGAGATCGAGATGTTGTTGATGAGGTGGAGGCAGGAAAACCACATTATTTGGTGGTCACAGTAGTGGCATCACTAACAAAAAGAAGGCGAGTGATTGGCAGCACGTTGTTGCTGCGCTAAACGCTGTGAGTGCCACGGACAGATCTGTGGCAGAAATAAAAAAGAAGTGGTATGATTTGAAGGCTGAGGCCAAGAGGTACGGAGCACCTAAAGGGCACAGATTGTTTTTATATATATAATGAGTTTTACGTGCGCGCGTTACGCGCCTCCACCTTCAAATCGCACCACTTCTTTTTTATTTCTGCCACAGATCTGTCCGTGGCACTCGCACCTGGAAGTGGCCGTGTCCTGACTGACGCTGTGCTTCAAACACAGAGGGACACGATCAGCGCTATTAACGACATAAAAAAATGAACTGCAACAAATGAGTGCAGTGATGAACACCATGTGTGACGTAATGTCTGATATGTGATGACATTAACAGTATGACATGAATCTGGCTTCATTTCACCACCCCACCGTCTGCGTCGCCAATTCCCCATATCTTCAAAATGTTTGTGCGCAAGGATCAAAGTTTGCGTAAAGATACGCACATTTTCCTGTTAAGTTTTTTTTTACCGTATTTTCCGCACTATAAGGCGCACCTGTAAGCCTTCCGTTGTCCAATCATGCTTCTTCCAACTTAGAAAAATATCAAAAATCAGGTCATTTCTTTCATCTAAAAACTTAGAGACAGTTATACATGCATTTATTTCATCCCGGTTAGATTACTGCAATTCACTTTTTTCATGCCTCACTCAGCAAAATCTAAATAAACTACAGTTAATTCAAAATGCAGCAGCCAGACTCATTACCCGGTCCAACAGGAGAGAACATATCACACCAGTTTTAAAGTCTCTTCACTGGCTCCCAGTCCATTTTAGAGTGGATTTTAAAATTTTAATTATTACTTTTAAGGCTCGTATGAGGCTAGCTCCTGATTACATAGCTGACCTCCTGACCTCATACAAGTCTGAACGCACCCTGAGATCCTCTGGTGGGTCATTCCTGGCCATTCCTTGGTCTAACTTAAAGACCAAGGGTGACCGGGCCTTTTCTGTTTGAAATGAATAATGGCGACTTTGATGAGACGGAGCAAAGCTGGTTTTTATTTTGTTAATAAAGTTTGACATACGGTACTTTTTATTCTTGTTTTTTTTTTTTGTTTTTGCTGTAGGATTTTGTAGCATTTCCTGTAGCGCAGCTCCATCAGGTAGATACGTAACTCAACCCCAGCCACTATAGTACGGTATTTTACCATATATTTAGTGCGCCTTATAGTGCGGAGAATACGGTAAATCCCAACCTTTGCGTAGAAGGTGCCGTGCGCATCTTTCAAGCCCTGTTTTGTGCGCACGCAAGCTTTATAAATGAGGCCCCAGGTTCTGAAGTGGACCTGCTACTGTCCCTAGACTGACCTGTGGACCTGGCACTGGTCCGTCTGGAGGGAGTCTGGTTCTGGTCGTTCCGGTGTCTGGAGCTGGGGGGGGGTGGACCCTCCCCGGTCCGTCCCCTCGGCGTACGACACTCCTTCGTAGAACACCGGCAGCTCACAGTCGGTCTCCTGAACTCCTGTGGCTCCAACGGCGCCCTCGTCCTCCAGGATCTTCCCGATGGAGAACTGGAAGAGCGGGTCGGGGGCGGCGGTGGCCCCAGGGGGGCCCTGGGGCCCCGGGGGGGCCAGACCGTCAGAGGGGGAGCTGCTGAGCGTGGAGCTGTCCTGGCTCTCCAGAGACGGGTCCTTGTTCAGGGTGTAGTACTCTGCTGCAGGGACGTAGTAGGGGCCCGGCCGGGGGGGCCCCGGGGGGGCCGCGGCCCCCGCCGTGCTGCACAGGTGGTGGGGGAGGAAGGGCCGGGGCTCCATCGCTCCGCCCAGGCCTTCGTTCACCTGGCACGGAGGCTCGCCGCCCTCCAGGGAGGAGAACGGGGAGAACTTCTGCAGCTCTGATGTCACAGCAGAAACTCCGCCATCAGAGGCCTTCGTCGCCACGGAAACGCAGGAGGGAGGAGCCACGTTCAGGGGAAGACCCGGTCCAGATCTGATGGGCAGAACCCGACCTGAACCGTCCAGCCAGAGGAGGAAGTCTGGAACAGAGAACAGGAGAAATGAGACAACTCAGCTGTGCTGAAGTGTGTAGTACTGTGTAGTACTGTGTAGTACTGTGTATACATGTGTAGTACCTGTGATGTAAGTGTGTAGTACCTGTGAGGTGAAGTGTGTAGTACTGTGTGTGTGTGTATATATATATATATATATATATATATATATATATATATATATATATATATATATATATATATATATATGTGTGTAGTACATGTGAGGTGAAGTGTGTAGTACCTGTGTGGTGAAGTGTGTAGTACCTCATACCTGCCAACACTCCCGATTTAAGCGGGAGTCTCCTGATTTTCAACCATTTCTCCCGCCCTGCTCCCGATTTGTAATTTCTCCCGCTTATCTCCCGATTTTAAAGTGAAATGAGTCAATGGTGTTTAATGTGTCGTTGTACCGCGTGGTATCTGACAAACCTGGCAACCCAACCCAAAAGCACCGCCCTACGTGCCATACGTCACTGCCTACGTCCAAGCTCCGCCCCATGGAGCTGCTGCGATACGTCAACGTCGCCACCATATTGGATGTGGCAAGACTGCGCTGTAAACTAATACAAGTAAATGGACTTATTTTCATAAAGCGCCTTTCTACAAAGAAATGTACGTTTTACGTCTCATTTATTCATTTATACACGCACTAATATACTTGGGAAACAGTTAAGCACCAAATATAATATATTTAATTTTCTCAGATGGCAAAAATAAGAACTTTATTGATCCCACATAGGAGTAATTCATGTTATATCAGCTATAGAGAACAAGGTAGTGCAGAAAAACAATATATATCCCCCCTCACAAAAATAAGAAAAATAGAGAAACATATTTTCTCATCAGCAAAGCATATTTTACATAAAAATATTTAAAATTACAAAAGGGAACCTGGAAAATTGAAGTCCTGGACACACACACGCACACACACACACACACCACCACCACCTCAGTGCGTGATTCAGTATGTGTGTGGTTTAGAAGATGACATTATTGACAGCATTGTTTTTTGTTATTATTGTATGTACACTTGTATATTGTATTTTATTGTTATTAATACTAAACATATTTGGCTCCAAGAAGGCTGTAGAATCATTATGGGAGGTACATTTTAGCACATTGCATTGTAGCTATGGATTTAAAGCTCATTAAAAGTCGTCTTGTTTATATCAAGGCGTGGATGTTGTGAGTGGAGCATTCCAACCGCTACCCCAGAAAATCTCCCTCTTTTTCACAGCCCAATGTTGGCAGGTATGTAGTACATGTGTGGTGAAGTGTGTAGTACCTGTGTAGTACCCGGGGGCCAGTACTTCGTCCTGTTTGTAGTTGTGTTCTCCCACCAGCTGTCGAAGAGCCTCAGCCACCAGGCCTTTATAACTGTCAGAGAGCAGAACCAGTCAGAACCAGTCAGAACCAAGGAGCTCTGGCTTCCTAGTGGTAAAGACATCTCCACTTCCTCTACTGACCACTAGAGGCAGGATGCAAACCTGCAGTTCCTCTCCTAACCAATAACGTCACGGGACCCATTGTTTTTTTTGTTTTCCAATATTTTTATCCTCTGATTTTCTCCCATTTTCCCCACACTGAACTCAGGTCTCCTCCTTAACCTGAGGAGTGAGCAGGCTGCTTCTTTTCACCAGACAGGGTGGGGTTTCTCCGGCCGGACGTAGCGCGTGGAAGGATCACGTTATTCCGGCCAGATCCTCCCCCCGGCTGGCCAGAGGGGGCATGTGTAGCCCAGGACTGCTGCATGTTTTTGTGAGGGTAGCTCACATTAGATACCAAGGGAACACGGGGAGAACATGCAAACTCCCAGGGTGCTGAGGACATGAGGAAGTAAACAAGTCCTCAACACCAACATCATCCCCTGTGGAAGCTGTGAGGCAACTCCACTACCAGCTGCGCCACCGTGCCCCCCCCAGTGGTTTTTTGAAGACTGGTTTTGAAGCCTTTTTATTGGCATGGGGCACAGCCATGTTGCTTGTGTTGTGGCAAGTTACAGATCCTTGAATCAGTAGAGCTCGAGATTAACACATTTATTTTAGCTGAAGCACACAACAGCGAGTCAACGTACAGCACGAAGGCTGGACAGTTGAGTCTGAGGCAACATGTGATTACATTTCTTTTATAGGCGACTGCAGAAGCCTGCTAGTGGAAAGAGCAGGAGCTGACGAAGGTCATTCAACGGACATTGTGGCCATCGGCACATATGGGCCTTGTCCTTTTAGAGGACGGTCACCAAGCCTAATCAAAGAAGATGTAACCCCTTCATCTGTGTTGACACCTGTTTACAGTGTTAACACTTTCTTGCAGCTGTTAACCCTTCCTTGGAAAACATATCCACCACATGTCAATCAAAGTTAGCTTTGCTCCCAGCTCTTTCAGCCGAAGCCGCCAAAATATCTGCAGAGCTGCCATGAGACATTTATAGCATACCTGTTAACATGCAATTAAACCTTTACTTAAGAAACCTACTTTGATCCAGGACTGTTTGCTAATTATTGACCTTTATCTTATCTCCCTTTTATATCCATAATTCTTGAAAAAAATAGTTGAAGCTCAACTCTGTGATTACGTACACAGAAATAATCTGCTTGAAGAGTTTCAGTCAGGATTTAGAGCTCGTCATAGCGGAGAAACTGCTCCGGTGAAAGTCACCAGTGACCTGCTAGTGGCCTCTGATGGTGGACTTGTATCTGTTCTTGTTCTGTTGGATTTCAGTATTGGGATTAAAGTTACTGCATCAGACTGGTTTAAGTTATATTTATCTGGTACTTTCCAATTTCGTTTACATTCTTCCTCATGTACCAGACTTAGCCAAGGAGTTCTGCAGAGTTCAGTGCTTGGACCTGTTCTTTTCTCTTTATATTTGCTGCCGATGCATATCACTATTAGATGGCACGCCATGAATCTCCATGACTATGCTGATGATACTCAGCTATACCTGTCCATGAAATTAGGGGAAACTAACCAGTTGTTGTGACTAAAAACATGTCTTAAAGACAAAAAGACCTGGATGACTCAAACTTTTCTCCAGCTAAATTCAGATGAGACTCAAGTTGTTGTATTTGGACCAGAGTGCTTCAGGAACACACTGTCTAGCTATGTAGTTACTTTAGATGGCATGACCTTGGTCTCTAGTACTACAGTTAGGAACCTGGGAGGTATTTTTGACCAGAATCTGTCCCTCGGTTTCCTATCAAACATGTTTCTACGAAACATGTAATATGGCTAAAATTAGGAACATCCTGTAACGGATCCATGGATTTGTAACTTCAATATTGGACTATTGTAATTCTTTACTATATAAAGCTCTTAATGACCAGGCCGCATCATACCATAAAGAGCTCATAGTTCCATATTTTCCAAGCGGAGTACTTCACCCTCAGATGACAGGTTTACTTGTGGTTCCTAGAGTTTCTAAGAGTAGGATGGGAGGTGGAACCTTCAGGTGTCAGGTTCCAGGAACCAGCTGCCAGTTTGTGTTCAGGAAACAGACACCCGCTCTACCGTTTAAAACCTTGATTTTGATAAAGCTTATAGTTGGCTCAGTTGCCCTGAAACATTCCTTAGTTATTCTTCTATAGGCCTAGACTGCTGGGGGACCTCCCATAATGCACTCTGTTGTCTTCTACTGAAACGTTATTAATGACATCATTATTGTTATTAAACTGTGGTCCTTCTTCCCAGCTTGATGGTCACCCTGCCTCAGTCTTGTTCTGCCAGAGGTTTCTTCCTGTTAAAGGGGAGTTTTTTCTTTCCACAGTCCCCTGGTTCTTGCTCAGGACGGGGGATTGTATTGAAGCAAAGTTTTGATGAAATCTTTTGTTTCCTTGGCGAGGCAATAATAATAATAATTATAATTCTTATTGGCTTTGTATCAATTGGACTAATTGTAAAGTGCCTTAAAAAAGCTGAAATGACTTAAAAGCTCATGAAACAAAGCTGTGAGCAGAATAAACCCCCCCACCTACCCCCCACTTCCCCAAGTGAATGAGTGTGTTTGTATGTATTTGTATTTTTGTATATATGTAATGTCTGTGTCTGGGATGGATTATTGCTTATTTATCCCCCGTCTTTTTTTTTCGCCAGTTCTTTTTTTGGAACCTAGATCCAACTCTAATATGCCAATTGCACAACGACAATACTTTGAGTTCTCATGTCTTATTCTGTTACGCTTTGTCTTGTGTTCCGTCCTTCTCTGTTTGTATGTCTATTTGTTTTTATTTGTCGTGTATTTAAATAATAAAAAAAAAAAAAAAAAACACAGACCACTGTAAGTACCACCTGTAAAATTGTTTCATCCCATCTGTAAATTCCTAATAAATAAAGTTGGAAAAAAAAGCTCATGAAACATTAACATCATAGGTTAGCAAGCCAGCCAAGCTAACACAGCCAGCTGTGATTGACATGAGGTGGGCGTGTTCCAGACGGCTTCCAGGTCTGTTTGCTCTGCCGATTTACAACATGACAGCACGTAGGAAGAGGAGAAAGAGACTACACAAACTAAAGACTCTTGTGGGTGACGTACAGGTGAGTGTGTTCGGTTCTTTGTGAACAATAATGATCTTCAAGTCTTATGTTTCTTTAAACTAAGCTGCTTCTTCAAACAACAGACAGGAGGTAACACTAAAGCACCTGTGTTGGTGTAGTGAGGCGTTACCTGTACTTGCGGTTGACCTCGTCCGCGGTGAGGGCGTGGTCAAACATCAGCACCTTGTGGGCGTCCTGCAGACGGGGCCCGCTGTAGTCCTGGTACTCCAACTCCACGGCTGCGTCCAGCAGGGACAGATACCGCCGCACGATGAGAGCGTACGGGCTGTCTGTGGGACAGGAGGCCGTATTGGTTATACTCGAGATAACACTGGTTATACTGGAGATATACTGGTTATACTGGAGATATACTGGTTATACTGGAGATATACTGGTTATACTGGAGATATACTGGTTATACTGGATAAAACACTGGTTATACTGGAGATATACTGGTTATACTGGAGATATACTGGTTACACTGGAGATATACTGGTTATACTGGAGATATACTGGTTACACTGGAGATATACTGGTTACACTAGAGATATACTGGTTATACTGGGGATATACTGGTTATACTGGAGATATACTGGTTATACTGGAGATATACTGGTTATACTGGAGATATACTGGTTATACTGGAGATATACTGGTTATACTGGAGATATACTGGTTATACTGGATAAAACACTGGTTATACTGGAGATATACTGGTTACACTGGAGATATACTGGTTACACTAGAGATATACTGGTTATACTGGGGATATACTGGTTATACTGGAGATATACTGGTTATACTGGAGATATACTGGTTATACTGGAGATATACTGGTTATACTGGAGATATACTGGTTATACTGGATAAAACACTGGTTATACTGGAGATATACTGGTTACACTGGAGATATACTGGTTATACTGGAGATATACTGGTTACACTGGAGATATACTGGTTACACTAGAGATATACTGGTTATACTGGGGATATACTGGTTATACTGGAGATATACTGGTTATACTGGAGATATACTGGTTATACTAGAGATATACTGGTTATACTGGGGATATACTGGTTATACTGGAGATATACTGGTTATACTGGAGATATACTGGTTATACTGGAGATATACTGGTTATACTGGATAAAACACTGGTTATACTGGAGATATACTGGTTATACTGGAGATATACTGGTTACACTGGAGATATACTGGTTATACTGGAGATATACTGGTTACACTGGAGATATACTGGTTACACTGGAGATATACTGGTTATACTGGAGATATACTGGTTATACTGGATAAAACACTGGTTATACTGGAGATATACTGGTTATACTGGATAAAACACTGGTTATACTAGCGATATATTGGTTATACTGGGGATATACTGGTTATACTGGAGATATACTGGTTACACTGGAGATATACTGGTTACACTGGAGATATACTGGTTATACTGGAGATATACTGGTTACACTGGAGATATACTGGTTACACTGGAGATATACTGGTTATACTGGAGATATACTGGTTATACTGGAGATATACTGGTTACACTGGAGATATACTGGTTATACTGGAGATATACTGGTTATACTGGAGATATACTGGTTATACTGGAGATATACTGGTTATACTGGAGATATAACCAGTAGGTTATACTGGTTATACTGGAGATAGCACTGGTTATACTGGAGATATACTGGTTATACTGGAGATATACTGGTTATACTGGAGATATACTGGTTATACTGGAGATATACTGGTTATACTGGAGATATACTGGTTATACTGGAGATATACTGGTTACACTGGAGATATACTGGTTATACTGGAGATATACTGGTTATACTGGAGATATACTGGTTATACTGGAGATATACTGGTTATACTGGAGATATAACCAGTAGGTTATACTGGTTATACTGGAGATAGCACTGGTTATACTGGAGATATACTGGTTATACTGGAGATATACTGGTTATACTGGAGATATACTGGTTATACTGGAGATATACTGGTTATACTGGAGATATAACCAGTAGGTTATACTGGTTATACTGGAGATAGCACTGGTTACACTGGAGATATACTGGTTACACTGGAGATATACTGGTTATACTGGAGATATACTGGTTATACTGGATAAAACACTGGTTATACTAGCGATATACTGGTTATACTGGGGATATACTGGTTATACTGGGGATATACTGGTTACACTGGAGATATAACCAGTAGGTTATACTGGTTATACTGGAGATAGCACTGGTTACACTGGAGATATACTGGTTACACTGGAGATATACTGGTTATACTGGGGATATACTGGTTATACTGGAGATATACTGGTTATACTGGAGATATACTGGTTATACTGGAGATATACTGGTTATACTGGAGATATACTGGTTATACTGGAGATATAACCAGTAGGTTATACTGGTTATACTGGAGATAGCACTGGTTATACTGGTTATACTGGAGATATACTGGTTATACTGGAGATATACTGGTTATACTGGAGATATACTGGTTATACTGGAGATATACTGGTTATACTGGAGATATACTGGTTATACTGGAGATATAACCAGTAGGTTATACTGGTTATACTGGAGATAGCACTGGTTATACTGGAGATATACTGGTTATACTGGAGATATACTGGTTATACTGGATAAAACACTGGTTATACTAGCGATATACTGGTTATACTGGGGATATACTGGTTATACTGGGGATATACTGGTTACACTGGAGATATACTGGTTATACTGGAGATATACTGGTTACACTGGAGATATACTGGTTATACTGGAGATATACTGGTTATACTGGAGATATACTGGTTATACTGGAGATATACTGGTTATACTGGAGATATACTGGTTATACTGGAGATATAACCAGTAGGTTATACTGGTTATACTGGAGATAGCACTGGTTATACTGGAGATATACTGGTTATACTAGAGATATACTGGTTATACTGGGGATATACTGGTTATACTGGAGATATACTGGTTATACTGGAGATATACTGGTTATACTGGATAAAACACTGGTTATACTGGAGATATACTGGTTATACTGGAGATATACTGGTTATACTAGAGATATACTGGTTATACTGGATAAAACACTGGTTATACTAGCGATATATTGGTTATACTGGGGATATACTGGTTACACTGGAGATATACTGGTTATACTGGAGATATACTGGTTATACTGGAGATATACTGGTTACACTGGAGATATACTGGTTATATACTGGTTATACTAGAGATATACTGGTTATACTGGAGATATACTGGTTATACTAGAGATATACTGGTTAGACTAGAGATATACTGGTTATACTAGAGATGTACTGGTTATACTGGTTATACTAGAGATATACTGGTTATACTGGGGATATACTGGTTATACTGGTTATACTAGAGATATACTGGTTATACTGGGGATATACTGGTTATACTGGAGATGTACTGGTTATACTGGTTATACTAGAGATATACTGGTTACACTGGGGATATACTGGTTATACTGGAGATGTACTGGTTATACTGGTTATACTAGAGATATACTGGTTATACTGGGGATATACTGGTTATACTGGAGATGTACTGGTTATACTGGGGATATACTGGTTAGACTAGAGATATACTGGTTATACTAGAGATATACTGGTTATACTGGTTATACTAGAGATATACTGGTTATACTGGGGATATACTGGTTATACTGGGGATATACTGGTTATACTGGAGATATACTGGTTATACTGGAGATATACTGGTTATACTGGATAAAACACTGGTTATACTGGAGATGTACTGGTTAGACTAGAGATATACTGGTTATACTGGAGATATACTGGTTATACTGGAGATATACTGGTTATACTGGAGATGTACTGGTTATACTAGAGATATACTGGTTATACTGGAGATATACTGGTTATACTGGATAAAACACTGGTTATACTGGAGATGTACTGGTTATACTAGAGATATACTGGTTATACTGGAGATGTACTGGTTATACTGGGGATATACTGGTTATACTGGGGATATACTGGTTAGACTAGAGATATACTGGTTATACTGGAGATATACTGGTTATACTGGAGATATACTGGTTATACTGGTTATACTGGTTATACTGGAGATATACTGGTTATACTGGAGATATACTGGTTATACTAGAGATATAGTGGTTATACTGGTTATACTGGTTATACTGGAGATATACTGGTTATACTAAAGATATAGTGGTTATACTGGTTATACTGGAGATATACTGGTTATACTAGAGATATACTGGTTATACTAGAGATATACTGGTTATACTAGAGATATACTGGTTATACTGGAGATACTGCTGGTTATACTAGAGATATACTGGTTATACTTTTTTTTTTATACAATAAAGTTTTATTAATTTATTCACACACCAAGAAACAGTCAAACTGGAAAACCAACATTAGCACCATCATCAACAGACAGTATATCCAGCATACAATCCTATAAACAAAGGTCTCCTGCAGATCTACATTTTTATTTATTTAAAAAAAACAACCTAAATAAACATTCAGCACCATGTGCTCTTTATTATACTGGGTGCAGACTAGTTTTTCTGGCACTGGAGCAGCTGTTTGTGGGCTCTGACTGGACGTAGCGCGGTTTTACGGTTGTAAGAGCGGCTGTTGTTAGTACTGACTGGTGACGTTGCTGATGAAGGCAGAAGAGAAGACCCGGTGCAGAACCAGACCAGGGAAGTGACCCAGCTGGAACAGAGACATGAGGATGTTGACGGTGGCAAGCGGTGAGCTCAGCGCCTTCAGCTCCACCACCTCCTCCAGCCGGGAGAAGAACTGCTGCTCGTTGGACGGACGGTAGCTCATTCTGCTGAACGGGAACACCAGCTTCTGGATCACCTGGACGCAGAGACAGGACACATCTACAGACACCTGTCTAGGGCTGGGGATCGATTCAAATGTCAAGAATCAATTCGATTCCGATTCTTAAGATTCAGAATTGATTATCAAGATTTGATCCGATTCGATTCCGATATTGATTTGGGTTAGTGTTATTAAAACTGTTTTTTTGAGCTGTTGCATGAATTATATGACTGTAGTTATGCAACATATGAATATTAGTATTATATTGAGATTCAACAGCAAGTATTGCAGCTAATGATGCTGTAAGGACCAATCAGCTCCCAGAATGCTGATAAAACTGCTTTCAGAAACATCATGTGGGTCAGAATTACCAAACAGATCCAGGGAGGAAACGGAGACGGATGAAATCGGTTTTATTTTTTCCCACATTCCGTTTTTATTTGTTCCATTTTCGGTCTATTTTGGTTTTTAATTTTTGAGCATTTGGTTTTTAGCATTTTTTGCAAATGTAACCCCAAGACAGTATATAAAGTAATGAAATATAGACAATTTATGCAACTATAACCTAACACTAATTTAAACATATTTAAAGGAAAAAACATGGCACCAGTTATTCTCATGTCCAACAAAATATTTGGGGATAAACAAAAAAGTTACCAAAAGTTGTAAAATATATATTTTATTTACATAAATAAATAAAAATTAAAAAAAAAAAAAAAAATCGACATATTAATCGATTTTTAGGAATTAATATGAGAATCGATTTAGAATTGGGAAATCGATTTTTTCAACCCAGGCCTACACCTGTCCACCTGTTCAACCCCGACGGCAGCTCCACACCGGCCTCACCTTACTGTCCAGGTACTCGGCCTTCTTCACCAGGAAGTCTGCAATGGTGTCGAGCAGTCGCGTCTCTCTCAGCCGATGGCGAGCGATGTACTTGGCGATCAGAGCCATCGTGTAGGGAGTGATGCTGTCCACCTTCTTGGACAGCTCCTCTGTTGGAGAGCAGAGCACGGCAGTTCAGGTGAGTGGAGCTCACCTCGGCAAGTAAATCAAAACGGTCTCACACTGGGAGCTTCTGTTCTTCAGGAACCAAAAGTTCCTCCTCCCAGTGACGACCTGGAAGCTCCAGGAACCACTGAAATCCCATAGCTAGATCCCTCAAAATTGTCAATGGAAAAAAGTAACACAGAAGCCTTTCAAACCACAGGAAATGTATTTGGAATGTATTCATACTTTAGTTTTTAATAAATATAATTTTATATATCACTCTATATCACTCTATCATTCTTGTTTCAGTTGGCTGAAGGTGAATCATAGGTTATCTACCAGTTTATTATTATTTATTCGAAACATTATTCATAGCAGGCATCCCACTGCCTTCTCAGTTAGTTAGTTAGTTATAGTGCAGATGTTCATCATTACAGTACCAGAGCTTCAACTCAGCGTCAACTTACATTACCAAGACCAAGAACTAATTCAATGAAAAACACTGTTGTATATAGAGCAATTTCATCATGGAACACTCTTCCTTTAAATATTAGGAGCATTCCAAACAAGAAATCATTCAAAAAACATGTTAAGTCATTTTTTTTAGATTGGAGAGTTAATAGTGTTATGTTATCATTTTGGGAACTGTGATTTATTATTTTCTTTTTCTTCTGTTTTTAATTGCAATTGGATCTGTATATGTTTTGTAACTGGAATTGTATGTTATTGTGTATTGTTGTTTATATTGTACTTTTTAAATAGGACCCCAGGAAGACTAGCCTGGTGTTTGTGCGTCGGCTAATGGGGATCCTTAATAAACATAAATATATCAAGTTTAAATATCGCGTCTTCATCCGGTGCTGAAATCAGCTCCAAGACTTAGCTCACAGTAAACCATTTCGGGCGCGCAGACTTTAGTGGATCCATAATATGTGTGTGTGGGTTTGTATATAGAGTGTGTAGTGTGTGTATGGTGTGTGTGTCGCTGAGTAATCCTTCGTGAAAATCTCTGATAAAAAGCACGAACAACAGTGCAAATTCAAACAGACTAGTTTCACGGGGGAATGACGTCACCTCCCTTTTCGTGGGAAGTGGCGTGAAAAAATACAACCTGATGACACGCTCACAACGTGATAATGTATGTGTCAACATCTGTCAACGTAGGACGTGCTGTGAACACGTACCGGATCTATAAATAACAATTTTACTGCATTATTATGGGATTTTTACAAACGATTTCATGGATTAAAACTCTGGGACACACTAAATGCAAGATATGTAAGTGAAACTCCTGTTTAACATGCAAAAAGAATTATTGCTCTTTTTTATTTAGTTGTCATTGTACATACATTTGGAAAATCAATATGCAAACGGGAGCGCCGGCGCTCCAGCCGGTCTTAAGAGGTTAAGGGAAACAGGCGGGCTATGTGCAGGTTTGTAATTGTCTAAAACATCTGAGTGAAGAGTGAGGGTGTCGATGGCGGGTTGGATTCCAGCTCGCCACCAGCTCAAGCTCACCTGCCAGGCTGCTGATGAACTTCTCTTGTCGGTTCTGGTAGAACAGGTGAGAGCTGAAGATCAGCTCCAGACTCTTGTTGCTCGCCTCACGTGCACACGCCGCCAGCATCTCATCCAGCAGGGCCATCTCCTGGTCACGGACGCCGCTCACACTGGCCAGAGTGTGTTTGACGAGCCGGAGGATTTTCCTGGGGACAGAGGACACACGGAGACCGTCACGAGTAAAGTTGCTTTCGTCAACGAAAATTATGACAAATATTGTCATCAACGAACCTTTATCACCTGAGGAAAACGAGACGAGACGCAACGAAAATGCTGGTCATGTAACGATAACGATAATTAAATATATAATGCAATATCGTAGACGAATAAAAACGAGACTAAAATGTAAATTTCAAAATAAAAACTCTGCTAAAATGTGTTTTCATTTTCGTTGACCAAAATGAGACGAGACAAAATGTTCTAACAAAGATCCTTAATGTCCATGTTTTCAGTAGTTTCCTCTGGTTAGTCCAGAAGATGCCGCTGCAGAGTTAGAGGCTGATGCCGTTAACGCAGAGCTCTAGGTTCACGTCATTAAAAATAAAGTTACATAGAGAAACGCAGGGATCTTCTCTGGAGCTGGGAGAAGAAGAACCATCTTTGGATACACTTTCCTACATAGACGTGGAAAAGAAAACTGAATGTGTCGTCGAAAAAGAAAAAGATGGGGAGAAATGCAGAAAAATAAATATGTTGTAAACTCAAATTAGAGTCTTCTGTATCTGGAATGAATGTATTCTTGAGTCTATAAGGTAACAATAATATAATAATAAGAATCAACAATCTTTGACTAAAACGAGACTAAAATGGTCATGGACAATTCTGACTAAAATGCTCAGACATTTAGTCGACTGAAACTTGACACGACTAAAAGGAGAATGAACATGACTAAAACTAATAAAAACTAAAATGATAGCTTGATCCAAAGACTAGACTCAAACTAAAATTGAAACCGGCTCTAGCCACGAGGTGCCTGGCCGACCCGAGGACGGCCGGTTGGTCGCCAGCTCCTCACCAGCTCCTCACCTGTTGGCCAGCAGCTGTTCGGGGTTGGGGGGCGTGCTGGTGTTGCTGCTGGCGCCCCCTGCTGGGGACTTTGTGGATTGCAGCGAGCACCACTTCAGTCTGTAGTAGGACAGCAGCAGGAAGAGCGTCTGCGGGTGGCGCTCCCGCTCCAGGTTCTTCTCCAGCCCGGCCAGGCAGGCCTCCGTCAGCGGGTGCTGGCTGCCCGGGTGGAGCTTCATGCTGGAGCTGAACACCATGGACACGTCCTTCTGGTTGAACTGGTTCAGTCTGGATTGGGACTCGGCCTCCAGCACCTGGACCACCTGAGAGGTGCTAGGGAGACCTGAGAACAGACCAGAACCGGGATCTACTTGCTGGCTGCCACAATTAATGATGTCACAATCAATATCTCTCTGTTATAATTACACTGCTCCAAAGTTACGCACCAATTACACTTGTGGGTGTGGCCCAAAGCTACTCTGACCGGTTTTTAGTTTTTATTTTCTGGAAATTTTAACACAAACATGTCATTTAAAACATGCTCAACTTAGTAAATCAGACTTTGTTCCATGTCTGCTAGATTTGGTATAACTTCTTCCATGGGGGCGTTGTTGAGCCATCTGGCCATTAGTTCCTGTTGCTGCGGTTCTGTTAGGACAGGGGTAGGGAAGCCTGGTCCTAGAGAGCCGTAGTCCTGCATGTTTTGGAGTTCTCCTTGCATCAACACACCTGATTCTAATTAATGATCGTCACCAGCTTCTCATTCACGTCTGCACAAGTGTGTTAGTGACACAATTCTTTGTATCAGGGTGTAAAGAAGCAGGGAAACATCTAAAACATGCAGGACTGCGGCTCTCTAGGACCAGGGTTCCCTGCCCCTGTGTTAGGATGTCAATCAGTCTGAGCATGCTGTAATTTAATCTTATAACTTGATTGTCGATTTTAGAGCCATGCGGTTATGAAAGAGAATAATATCCATGGTTAGATTACACATCCATAACTACTGTACAGGGAATTTTATAACCCATCATCAGGTAAAAGTATATAAAGCAACACATTTATGCATAATCAGGGGTGTGGACGTCTGACAGCCGGCTATAGGCCATAAAGCTGGTCATAGACCTAACAGAACATAATCTCTCATGTTAAAACTTGTGTCTCCTTGTGCCCTGCACTGCACTAACAGACTGCTGCAACCAGTTCTTGGTTGGACTAGAAAGTCTGGAGAGATCTAGCGGAGCTATTGGTCCACTAGTCCTGGTTTCAGCTCTGGCTGCACTTTTTTCAGAAGTTATTTCATTGTTCTAATCGAGATGGATGGACGGTACCATTAGTTAACATTGGTTAAATAAACTGAGCCAGCTCAGTTAAATTAGTTAACTTGTGGCAACTGAGCCAAAGTGGGTGTGTGGCGACCAGCTCCCAGACCTCCTCGTTGTGCAAATGTGATCATTTCTGAATGGAGCAGGGTTGGGCACCCTGCAGTAAAATGAAATAAAGAGGTTTCAAAAGTTGTTTGGAAGAAAATTCTGATAGTCGGTTAGTCCTCGACTCTTGAAACGATTGGTCGACTAGTCGGATAAGGAATCTCATCATTATTTAATGGCTCTTATTTAGCTCTCAGATTTTAAATTTTGCGTGAGGTGGTTTAAATGATGTGCTTCTTAAAAATAAAAGACAAGAAAGATGGAGACTGCATTCAAAAATACATCTTTTAATGAACTTTGCTGCCGGTCCCTGTGGTGTTACATCAGCTGCTGCCATATTGTTTACATGGCGCTGTACTCTATTACATGTGCAAATCTCAGCAAAGATAGGATGATGCTTCACTCTGTTGAAAAACACGCATGGTGACGATAACTGTGTTTCCATTACGCCTAGATTTGCGCGAAACCAAATATCGAAAAATAAATCCTGTAATGCAAATGCCACTTATTCGAAAAAACTCTCATGTATCGAATAAATCTTTTTACGCTTCCAGGTGGTTTTTTAGGCGATTCAATTATCCACTTATTCACAGAAGTGCAATGGAAACGCTTTTTGTGAACTGCAATATAAAGTCATCAAAATCTAGTTTCCAGCTGTTTTTGGCCTCAATAATACAACGTATTTGTCCTGTAACTTATAGATTATTATATAATGGCTGTACCTGAGAATAATCATTTGAATGACCATCCACTGCCTTCATCACCTGGCTATTTACTCAACAGCAGTAGCGAAAATCGCAATGATTTGTCAAAGACTAAAAGATGTTTTAGTCGATTTTCTTCACCGTTGAGATTTTCTTTTTAGTTGTGTAAAAAAAAAGTCTTGCCGGATGAGATACAGATAGTTACGAGAGTTACGCTTATTTGAAAAACAGTGATCAATGGAAACACCGACTCCCTGCAGCGCTACCTTAATCAAACTTTCAGAGATTCGATTTCTTTTGCGCTAAAGTGTCATGGAAACCCGACTGTGGCAGAGTGGAGGAGCTGCAGCCACTCAGGCTGACGGGACACAGGTGTGTGTCCCATCAGCCTCTCCACCCTGCCAGCCTTGACGAGGAGGACTGGGAGACTGCAGCTGGGTTCGGTCAGATGGAGAAGCTGCTGCTGGAGCTGTGAAGGAACTGGAAGCACGTGTCTTGGCTTGGGTGATTGCAAATTAAAGGGTTCTGCACTAAACTCCGTGTCCTCTCTATCCTGTCGGTCGGGCCCCGTGGCACTCGCAGTGCTACACCGACTAAAAGGGGGTTAACGCTATTGCGTATATGCGATTCTCAGCAGAGACAGGAACGAGGATGATGTCTCAAATTTGTTGGCGACTATTTTTATCATCTATTTGTGTCGACAACGTTGACTAATTTTTGCACCCTACACTGGATGTCTTCAATAACGTAATAAAAAGTAATTTAAACAAAAAAAAAAAGTCTCTAAGGAACAGACCCTTATTTATAATTGGTCCGTAAATTTGATAAATAACATTTTCTTTTGATAGTATCATTATTGCTGCTTAAGATTTCAATTTTGATTTAAGGGGTTAATTAGATGTTGATATGAGAGTTGGAACAACGCCTTATAACAAAAGAAAGTTTAAAAAGAACAAAGAGAAAACTGACTCCCATTGCATGAAGAAAAAAAACATTTCCGAATCATAGCGCCACCAACTGGCCAAGTGCTAAACATATAAAGCTTCAGGCTGATTGGTTATTCACAGTTGTAAAGACTTGGCTGTGATTGGCTGTTACCCAGCCTTGTTGGTTCAGTACCAGTAGATGTTTCAAAACAGCTCCAATGGAAAGGTCAACTGGTGCTGCCTATAACTGAAGCCTTGTGTAAGTATCGTTTCCCAATGAAAGACTGGACCCCCCCCCCCCCCCCCCCCGTCCAATGGCTATCAGTAATGCACCTATCAGGTTTCAGGAACTTGGTCTTTCACTTTTGTAAATATTGGCCTCTGAAATTTGTTTAGCTTTTTTTACTTGAAGTACCAGCAGTTAGTCATGTACCAGTTTACTACCTTTGTTGTGCCTCTAGATAATGTTGTCATAACATCATAATAATAAGGTCAAAGAGTACATTTAGACCACAACCACAAACTTGGGTTGTGTGCAACTTTGAAACAGTTTGTCTACCCGGATGTCTTTTTTTTAACATTTTAATTATGACGTGCTGTAAAGCTGATGACCATCTTCCACAGCAGTTTATTTTATGGTCATTTCCACTTTTTAACTATGGTGGGAAATCTTTACAGAGAGTAATGGCACAAATGGGTGGGTTTCATTTGGCAGCTTCCAAGAAAATAGAAGAATTAAAATATTAGAAGCCAAATTAGTCTTGTGATATAACTCCGCAGGTAAATCTTCTTTTTCGTCTCAGATCCAGTACATTCTTTCCACATCACTTCTGAAAGAGATGGAGTGATGGATGGACAGCCTTGAATTGTGGTGTGTCCGTTTACCTAGAGTTAACCAGATATCATGAACGTTTTCACAGCGGGAGCAGCGATGCTGCTGCTGGAAGCACTACTTAACGACGACGCCATCCACAGTATTTACACAGAAACAGCGCAGTCACTTGCACACTAAAGCAACACAACTATGTTTACGTGGGAATGTGAATAAAATACGACAAATAATAAAGCCACAATAAAGCATGAAGGGCGGGGCTTCCGGCGTGCCTTTGTCATAGCAAAAGCAATCAATCCATCCAGTCCTCCTTTGAAAATGCCCTGCACCCATGCACAGCTTTACTGGCAGGCACTTGTTGCTTAGTTATGATCTGATTGGCTGATGCATGCGCTCATGTGCTGAAAGTTGAAGAATGCTCAACTTTTTGCTGAACCAATGGTCACCTCAGCAACACTCGACATCACTCAATTCAGACTGAACAGATGACGCACAAAACACTTCCAAAGTACGAGAGGTTGCCACGACCATGAGGTGGAATTCTGTCTGCCATTCTCAGGCCCCGTTTCCACATAGCCGGGTATTTACAAAAACGGATATTTCACCCTCTACGTTTTGAAAAATTCCATCGTTTACACGAGATCGTTTTCAAAATCTCTTCGTTTACACGAACCCGCATAAATAGCTGTTAAGGTGCTATGAGCATCCAAACCTGCAGGGGGCAGTGTAACAAGAAGCGCAAAGTCATGCTAGCCAATCAGAGTCCTGGAAAAAAACGTCAACAAATGACACATGTGAAGCCTGAATAATATGGTTCCGCGTTAAATCGACGGCGTAGCCTACGTACGGTGCGCGTCGCCGCGTACCCTACGCCGTAGGCTCTGCGTTGGTGTAACGCAGAACCATAAATCAGCCTTGACTGCCAGTTACTTCCAAGATGGAACGAGAGTCTTTCGTTTGGAGTGACAGAGAAGTGGAGTTACTTTTAAGTGTGACTTTAGAATATAAAACTTAGAATATGTAAAATACAAGAAAATATTGACGGTGGCCAAACAAATTGTAAACACAGGTCGCACACATGACGCTGGTGACGTTTCTGTTGCATAATGTGATGTTCTAAAGCCTAAATCTCTGTTTTCCTCTGTTTAGACGCAAACGTGAAAACAGAGTTTTTGAAAATCTCCACTTTGGCCAGAGTTTTCAGAAATTATCGATTTCTGGTGACTTTGAGCTCCGTTTTCGTGTAAACGAACGGCCAAAACGCATGAAAACACCTCTGTTTTTGCTCCGTGTAAACGGGGCCTCAATAAAACCCCTGACGAGAAACACGTTGGCTCTGACTGGTGACTATCATAGTTTGGAGCGCAGAGCTGGTTCTACCTTTAGAAACAACAGCTCCACTACGTCACCAAGTTATGACATCAGTACATCTTATTCAACGCCATTCGACCGCCACGTTCACAAAGACAAATGTCTGAACATCATCTGTATTCATGGAGGTCGTTGTAGTTGAGGTAGTTGTCGAGGTTTGTAAACACTCACTGCTCTGCTGTCTCACATTTCCTCTATAAATGAAGATGCAAACCCTGTTTTTAATTTCAGTCTAAAGCAGACGCAGCACATGATTCAACATTCACAAACACTGCTGATGTTAAGACATAAACAGTGCTCCCTCTGCTGCTGTGGTCAGATGGTTCGCCTCCTCCATAGACCGCTGAGCCACGGATGCAGGGTGTTGGCATCCAGGCTTTTAAAATTCCTGTTCATTAATTACTACCTCCGCACATGTGATTCCAACAACTGTGGTCACACTGTTTTGGTTGCCTAGGTAACCCCCCCCTCCCGCCCCTGACGTAAGCTGTTCTTGCATATAGCTCAGCGAGGTTTTGAGGCCAGTGTCGCACCAGTTTTCCTGGATCTGAACTGGTGCTGTCATCATGGGTGACAGCTAACAAACAAAAAAACCTGGTTTCTACGGGTGCATTCACACCTGTCCCGTTTGGAGCAGTTGTTCCGAAACAGGGAGCGTTTCCCCCTAAAGATCGGTTCGTTTGGTATATCTGAACACAGCAATCGCGCTCGGATGCGGGACAAAACAAGTGAGTCGAGATCACCTAGGAGAGGTGGTCTCGGCTCGCTTCCATTCCAGACCTGGAGCGGTTCGTAATGCAGTGAGAACATAATCCACACAGAAACAAACTAGCCACACTCGCTTACGAGTTGTTGTTTTTCCCGGGGTACGGAAGAGGAAACTCCTTCCACGTTCACTTCTGACCAATGAGAGAATAGTCGCGCATGGCATTTGTTAACAGCTTTGAACCGCTACAGACGGTTGCCTTGTGAACACAAACGAAAAACGAAACAACTGTATCGATTTAGCCCCTGAATCGGAACAAAACAAACGGGCCACAGGTCTGAAAGCACCCTAAGTTTGGTTAGCTCAGAAGCAGCACCGGAACCGCTCTGGTGGAGAAACCTGCCGCAGTCCTGAACTCCCACCTCAGTCCGTCCAGATGCTTTCATGGCAGAACAAAGTAAAGACAAACACCCGAGGAGGCGTGTGAGCACTGTGCAGGACTCACCGAGCGCCGCCACAGCGTACAAGCAGTTCACAATGCTGAAGTTGTCGAACTTGGCGCAGTCATTGACGATGGCGTTGCAGAGCGTCTGGAAGTCCTGGTGCTCCAGGATCTGACGGCCGTCTCCCTCCGCAGCTCCGGCCGCGGAGGCCTCGCCGTCGGTGCCGTCCCCGCTGCTCCGTGGGGGGGGCGTGGCCTGGAGCAGCTGCCCGATCTTCTGCAGGGCAACCGGGTAGTGGTTGTGGGAGATCTTAGCGGGGTTCTGAGTGACCCAGCGCAGCACCTCGTCGGGCCTCCGCGACCGCTCGATCAGACGCTTCATGGTGAAGAACGTGTCATAGCTCATCTTCTCGTGGATGAAGTTCCATGTCTTCTTCTTGCCGGCGCCGGCCCCGCACACCGGGGCTCCTCCTCCGTACGTGTGGATGGCGTGGTGGTGCTGGTAGTGCGGGGGGAGTGGTGGCGGGGCCAGGTGGTAGTGGTGGTGGTGGAAATGAGCTCCTCTGTGGGCGTCGGGGCGGCCCTGGTACAGCGGGTAGGCGGGGGGAGGCGGCGGCGCTGGGTGTGGGTGGTGGGGCAGGTGGGTGTGGGGAGGGTGAGGGGCCTCCAGCACTGCCAGTCCTGCCCTTCTCCCCGACTTCACCCCACCTCCTCCCCCTCCTCCCCCCGCAGGGCTGTAGAGGCGGGTGGCGTACATGGCGGCTGATGGAGCAGCGGGGCGAGGAGGGAGGCGGCGGGCTCGGCTCAGGAGGCGCCACCCAGTGGACAGACACAACATAGTCCAGGAGCCAGACCACCTCGAGGCAACAGCACACCACTCCTGGAGAAACGGAGGGAGACAGCGTTTGTACAAGGACATACTGCATCTCGGGAACAGCTTGACAGGTCTGGATGATTGACAGCTGTCAACAGCCAATAGAATCAACAGGCAGTTGACAAATACACATCACTTCAGACGTTATCCAGTTACAACCGCGCTTGAGTATTGTAACCGCGCCTGTTACTGCATGCTCCTGTCTGAGAGGCTCAGAGATAAACGCATAATTTTGGAGCTTGACGTCAACATATTTAATGGTTTATCCTGCTGAAAATGTCTGACGGCGGCTCTGCAGATATCTTGGCGGGGTTCGGCTAAAGGAGCAGGGCGCAAAGCTAACTTCGATTGACATGCAGTGTGCACGTTCCTGTCGCCTTGCTGAGCAGCATGGCTGTGCTCAAGTACGAAGAAAAATGGGGCTCAAAAGCGCTCTTCAGAAGTGTTTTATTCTTTATTTATTCAGTCTATGGTTGCACCCAGTGGCTGCTGAGACACTGAACACTTGTAGTGTTTTTTTTCTCTCAATGCCTTTATTTAACTGCTTGCTGTTGAAACCGTTTTTGTTGCAGCTGCATTGAGATCAATGTAGACTGACTCACTAGAGCAGCTCATCTCTAACATAGCTTCGTTGTGGATATGCTGCTATAGACCTAAACTGCAGGGGGACACCGACATGATCCACTGAGCGATGGCCATCACCCCTCTTTCTCCCTTATTCTTCTTATCTTTTCTTCCTCCAGATCAATGCTGAGTTATTAATTAGTATCTTATAACCATAATTGTGCTCCATTGTTGTTGTAGTTTGTTGTGCTGGCATGCCCCCTCTTTTTCTCCTCTGTACATGTTTGGAGGCCAGAGCTTCAGGAGCTGCAAGCTGACCTGCAGAGTTTTTCCTTGCCACTGTTTGGCTTAAGGTTTTTCTCCCACTAGGGGAGATTTTACCTGCCATTGTTTATGAAATAATTGCTCGGGGGTCATGTTCTGGGTGTCTGGAAAGTTCCTAAAGACAAGTTCTCTTGTAAGAGACACTATATAAATGAAATTGAATTGAATTAACAGCTACAATGAGCAGCTAAAATCTTTCTGGTGATCACTGTGTGTTTCAACAAACAGATCAAGAGTTTTGAACAGAAACACCACAGCAGGTAGCCTAGAAATCTACATGTACCGCTGACAAATTTCATTGGAGCTCTTTAAATACGCCCAATAGTCTTGGAGACCCAATAAAATCAGCCTATCATTGTGGAGAGAGTCTCTGGGCGGGGTTAACACAATGATGACAGAGCTATACATAATCTGAAAGTAAACAGTGTAGATGCTGCAGTTGAGGATTAGTGGCCATTTGAACCGGCTTTGGCATCAATAGTTAAAGATTAGGCTGTTTAAAAATTGAACATAAGATAGTACTCAAATAATTCCTTTGAAAGGTAGATGTATTAGGTAGACAGGCTACGTTAAAAGTTTCTACACAACTCACTTTCCTGTTGACTCGTTTCTCTGAATGCATCGCCTTGTTCACTAATCTGAAGGGTCGTAAGTGCTAACAAACTGCTAGCAAAGAGTTTGAGAAGCAACCGTTAGTTGGGGAGAAACTGGATGGTTTTCAGACCCAAATCTCTCTAGATATGAATCTGATCTATCAGGCTACACAAAACAATCATTAGGTGGAAATTAACACCACCAATGGCTCAAAAACTACAACGTTTTGATACATAATTCAATTCAATTTTATTTATATGGCGTCTATTACAACAGAAGTTGTCTCCAGATCTTTCCAGAGACCCAGAACATAAACCACCGAGCAATGATTACACTAACATAACATAAACAATGGCAGGTAAAAACTCCCCTAGTGGGAGAAAAACTTTAAGCCAAACAGTGGCAAGAAAAACTCCCCTTTAGGAGGGAAGAAACCTGGACCAGGACCTGGATCATAAGGGGGGACCCTCCTGCTGAAGACCAGCTGGACTGATCAGGAAAAGAGAGAATGAAGAACAGAGAAAGGAGAGACACAGTCACCATGGCTAACTGGTGCAGTACAGGGATGACTGTATAAACAGATGCAGACAGCAGACACTGAGGTGGTCAGAGAGGAGGGGGGGATTTCATAGTGGATCATTATAAAAAGCATGGATCATGTCGGGGCTCCCCTGCAGCATAGGCCTATAGGAAATAATAATGTATATTTATCTATTTATATTAGGCAAGGCAAATTTATTTATATAGCACAATTCAACACAAGGTAATTCAAAGTGCTTTACATTGACATTAAAAGCGGCAAGACATAATTAGACAGTAAATAACAAATAAGATTGAAAAAATTAAGAATAAGATGATAAGAAAAGAAGTAAAATAATAAAGCACAAGCTGTTAAAAGTAAGGGCAGTAGAATACAGCAGGTATTTAATTTAAGATTAGCTTCAGTAAACAGTAATGTTTTTAGGCCTGATTTAAAGGATCTACAGTTGGAGCAGACCTCAGGTCTACAGGAAGTTTGTTCCACCGGTGAGGAGCAGAATAACTGAACGCTGCCTCACCTTGCTTGGTTCTGGTTCTTGGGACAAACAACAAACCAGATCCAGAAGACCTAAGGGGTCTGGGAGCTTCATAGGGAACTAACAGATCAACCATGTATTCTGGTCCAAGACCATTCAGTGCTTTGTAGACCAGCAGTAAGATTTTAAACTCTATCTTTTGACTCACTGGAAGCCAGTGTAGTGATTTCATGACCGGTGTAATGTGGTCCAGTTTCCTGGTGTTTGTAAGGACTCTGGCTGCGTTCTGGATCAGCTGCAGCTGCCTGATAGATTTCTTGTAAAGGCCTGTAAAGATGCCATTGCAATAATCCAACCTACTGAAAATGAATGCATGGATAAGTTTTTCCATGTCTTGTTTAGACTGAATCCCCTTAATTCTAGCAATGTTTTTTTGGGTGGTAATAGGCAGATTTAGTGATAAACTTTAGATGGCTGTTGAAGTTCAGGTCTGAGTCAATAATTACCGGTACACCCAGATTTCTGGCTTGATTTGTAGCTGTCAATGACATGGAGCCAAGGTGAGCACTGATCTTTTCCCTTTCATTTTTAGGTCCATAGTGGATCATCATAAACAGCATGGATCATGTCGGTGCTCCCCTGCAGCATAGGCCTATAGCAAATAATAATGTATCTTTATCTATTTATATTACCAACATAGTCTTGAATTAGTGGCTTTGCCTCTGAAAGAGCAGTCAGACAGATCGATCACCTGTCAGCCCATTCCGACGTCCTTTAACCCGATGACGTCATAGTGAGAGTGACATCCCCGGTGTCGTCATCGGAGACCCCGTTAAGGCTGATATATGGTCCCGCGTTACATCGACGCAGAGCTTACGGCGTAAAGTACGCGTCGCCGCGTACCCTACGCCGTAGGCTCTGCGTCGGTGTAACGCAGAAGCATAACTGAGTCTTTCTCCGGCTTTAACCGCTGCACCAGACCGGGGGACTGACCCCCCGGTCTGGCCCCGGTCCTGTCCCTGCAGCAGCAGCTCCACCCCGGTCCCCGGCTCCCTGTCAGCTGTAACCCTGTTAGCACCTAGCTCCCGCAGGGGCAGACACGGCACCGCCACGCCGCTGTCCCGGGTCCAGCCCGGCCCAGCCCTGCTCGGCCCAGCAGCGGCAGGTCCGCTCACCTCATCGCTCAGAAAGACCCGCAGCTCCGCTCCGAGAAACAGCTGAGGCCGCTGACAGCACCGTCCACCGGGAACCAGTCCGCGGTCAGCCTTCACTCCTCCATCCTGAACCCGGCTCGGGGCTGCGGGCCCGGCAGCGCCGCCCGGCGGCCCGGGAGGGAAACTGCAGGACCTATGGAAAGCCTGTTTAACATGTTTGACTAGCCGGAATTATCATTGCAGATATCTACAACTGCATTTTGACCAGAGGTGGGTAGAGTAGCCAAAAATTGTACTCAAGTAAAAGTACTGTTACTTCAGAATAATATGACTCAAGTAGAAGTAAAAAGTAGTCATAAAAATAATTACTTGAGTAAAAGTGAAAAAGTACTTGGTGAAAAAACTACTCAAGTACTGAGTAACTGTTGAGTAAAGTCTGATTTATTTTTTTAACACAACCATTCAAACAGACAAAAGTACAAAATAATCATCTTCAGGCAAATTAAATCAATAAAATAATAAAATAAATTAAAATTAATAAAAAATAAAAAATAGCTTAAATTAAAATAAGCTTAAATTGAAAGTAAATTCAAGTACTTTAATAAATAAAAAAAATAATTAAGCACAAGTTGCACAAAATTTCAAGCCTTTGTACTTTTCTTTTTTAACCAGGCTCCACAGGCAGAACTAGAACAAGCCCATGAACTCATAGAAACTCTGTGTGTGTTTGTTTTATTTTTTATTTTTTTTTATGCTATTCATTTTTTATTTTCTTGTTCTGTGACTCACTAAAGAGTATTAGGGCCATCCAGGAGAAAAAATATTTGAGAGTGGAAGATTTTTTGTATTATGCACTTCGATAAAAAAAGTCGAAATGCCGAGAAAAAAGTCAAAATGTCGAGATTAATGTTGAAGTACAATTTCGAGAAAAAAGTCGAAATATGAGATTAATGTTGAAATACAATTTTGAGAAAAAAGTTGAAATGTCAAGATTAATGTTGAAATACAATTTCAAGAATAAAGTCGAAATTTCGTGAATAAAGTCGAAATTTCGCCCTTTTTCTCAACATTTCAACTTTATTCACGAAATTTTGACTTTTTTCTCGACATTTCGACTTTGCATAATAATAATAATAATAATAATGAAAAAAAAATCTTCCTCCTCTGAAATATTATTTTTATTTTTCTCCTGCCTGGCCCTAATAATCTTCTGTAGGTTTCAGTGTTCTTTTTTGTAATGTATATTTTTCTAGAATGTAAAATGTGCCTCGTTTTGTTTGTAAAGTATTTGTAAAGTTCATGCAAAGCAGGGGTCACCAATCCTGGTCCTCGAGGGCCGGTGTCCTGCATGTTTTACATGTTTCGCTGCTTCATTGCACCTAGGGCTGGGCGATATGGACCAAAAGTCATATATGACTAAAATATCGAGATATATCTCGATATTTTCTAGCTGAATGGCGATACTCGATATATATCGATATTTTTTCTGTGACATAATTGGGGTTTCCCCCAAAGCATTATAGCATAGCATCTCTGTTAGTTTCATTTTTTCTGAGGCAAACCCTTAAAAAAAACATTCAGTTTTAATACAAAGCCACGTGTCAAATGTCACACAGGTACCTTTATTAACAGAGGTCTGCACAATATCAAAATGTATAAAACAAGTGAAATAAAAATAAACTGCGTGCATATATAAAATAAAAATGCTTCTTGAATAAAATAAAAAAAATATCCCTTTCCTGCATAACAATTAAATTAAAATACACTGTGCAATTAATACAATGTCTAGTAACAGAGTTTTCCACTGAGGTTGACAGTTGTGCAAATAACAAAACATTTGTGCAAATCTCAAATAAAACATGTAAACAGACATTGCATCTCTTTGAGCAAATTTAAAATAATTACAACAAGTCAACTACTGTACATTTTACAGATTTTGTGCCAGGAAAACTAACCTGTCAGCACTGTCAGGTTTCAGCACACAAAGGTACTTTTTTTGCCAGCGTGAGGGGTCAGCGTTGATGTACAGACAATTTGTCACAAAATAAGCTATATCGATATAAACGATATTGTCTCGTACCATATCACGTTTGAAAATATATCGATATATTAAAATCTCGATATATCGCCCAGCCCTGATTGCACCGTGATAAAAGTGACTGTGTCGTTAAGAGAATTGTGGAGACCTCAATGACAAGCTGATGACGATGATTAATTAGAATCAGGTGTGTTAAAGCAGAGAAAACTCTAAAGCAGGGGTGCCCAATCCTGGTCCTCGAGAGCCCCTATCCAGCATGTTTTACATGTTTCCCTGCTTCAGCACGCTGTGATAAAAGTAGCTGTTTCAACAACAGAACTGCCCAGACCTTTATGACAAGCTAATGATCACCACTAATTAGAATCAGGTGTGAGGAAGTAGGGAAACATCTAAAACATGCAGGACACCGGCCCTCGAGCCTCGAGGACCAGGATTTGTGACCCCTGATGTAAGGAAAGTGGTGTGCTCGGTTGTGCCAGCAAGGGCCGCTGTGGCGCCGCCGCTGCAGCAGCGTCAGTACGAGAAGAAGAGGTGTGACGTAAACATGTCAGTGGTGTGGTTACGGAACAGTTCAGCTTGACTCGGTCCGTGTTGACTCCAGTGCTCCGTTCTGCTGCCTGTGGTCCGACTCTGACCCGCGGCTCCATGGCTCACCGGTACCTGCGGCTGCCGGCGGCGTGCCGCGGCTTGTTCCGGCTGCTGCGTCCCCCCGTGGCTCCGACCAGGCTGGTGAGTAGAGGGCAGTAGAGCTAGCGGGCTAACCCCGACCCTGAGACGAGCCGAGCCGGCCCGGGACACCTTCAGGGTGACCCGGCGGGGGTGTGGTCCGCGGGACCCGGCGGGGGCCGCCGGACTCCCCGGTAGCGGCCCCCTGCGGGTCCTGTTGACCCCTGGGCCGCAGCGTGATGTAAAGGCTGGTTTATGCTTCCGCGTAGGGTACGCAGCGACGCACACCGTACGGTGCGCGTCGCCGCGTACCCTACGCCGTAGGTTCTGCGTCGATTTAACGCAGAACCATAAACCAGGCTTAAGGCAGCGCGGCTGCAGGCTCAGATCACGTGGTTTCTGCTGAGAATACCTTTTTCTGGGCTCAAATTACGTCAGATAACGCGAGAACAGGTGACGCCCACTTACCTAAAGGCCTCTCAGGTGGATTTACCTGCGTGTTTGTCTCTGTGGGGATTCCAGGGGGACCAGGGGCGTGTCCATCTTTGTGGGGGCCTTGGGCAAGGTTGCGTTTGGGCCCCCTGTCATCTGCATATGTTGAGCCTTTTTACCTGGACACAAGCACCAGTGAGGAATGTGCTCTGCCTTAGTACGCTGTTGTCCTTAACCTGATCTTTGTGGCCCATCGTCAGCGTGGGAGTTAAGCCTGAATTATGGTTCTGCATCAAACCAACGCAGAGCACACGGCATCACCGTGACGCCGTCGTGAACCCTTCGGACTTCTCCGTCACTCCATTTCTCCGCGGTGCAGTACCCCCCCCCCGCGACCGCTAATTTGCGATCTTTTCCTGAATGGTTTATCCGACTTTTTCTGGTCACAGAACAACTATTGTGCAAAAAAACAAAACAAAAAAAACCACACATACATGAAGAAAAGAGCGCTGAAAGTTCACCGGAAACCGGAAATGCGTTGCTTCCAAGCGAACCAATCACAGCCCTCTCGTCTGCGTTTGGTCTGCGTCGCCTCGACGCGTAGTTACAATTTTCGGGAGATGCACGTCAGTGAAGGCGTCAGTGACGGCGTGTGGTCCGCGTCGATGCAGACCACACGCCGTAGGCACGGTGTCGTTTTGACGCAGAACCATAACTCAAGCTTTACACGTAGCAAAAACGATGGTGTTTTCATGCGTTTTTGGCCGTTTGTTTACACGAAAACGAAGCTCAAAGTCACCAAAAACGATCATTTCTGAAAACTCCGGCCAAAGTAGAGATTTGCATAAACTCCGACACGTTTGATGAAACGGAGGGAAACTGACATTTAGGCTTCAGAACGTCACATTATGCGACAGAAACGTCACCAGCGTCATGTGTGCCACCTGTGTTTACAATTTGTTTGGCCACCGTCAATATTTTCTTGTATTTTACCTGTTTTATATTCTAAAGTCGCACTTAAAAGTAACTCCACTTCTCTGTCACTCCAAACGAAAGACTCTCATTCCGTCTTAGAAGTAACTGGCAGTTACTCGTGTCATTTGTTGATGTTTTTTTTCCAGGATTCCGATTGGCTAGCATGACTTTATGCTTTTTGTTACACTGCCCCCTGTAGGTTTGGCTGCTCATAGCACCCCTTAACAGGATATTTATGTGGGTTCATGTAAATGATGGTATTTTGTCAAAATGTAGAGGGGGAAATATCCGTTTTTCTATATACCGGGCTATGTGTAAACGTGGCCTAAGTTTAACCAAGGAGCAAAGAGTCATGACCATTCAGGAGTTACGGTTGTCAGACCCGCCACTGTCCTGGAATCTCTGTCCTGCACGTGTTAGATTTTGCTCAAATTCAAAGCACCTGAGCAACATCTAAACATCCAGGGGAAGGGTTAAAGAACGCCAGTGTAGTATCTCTGCAGACATCAGTCAAATGTCAGACATCAGATTGAAAGGGCCGGGTTTCAGAAAAGCCTGGCAAATCTCTGGAATCGCGACCGACATCTCATGATGTCTTCCAGTTCAGGGTGCACAGTGAAAGTCTCACCTTGTCCAAGGTCATCCTGTGTGCAGTTGTTTGGTGTGGCTGAGGTCCATGACGGGACCAGACCAGGTTTTCCATCTTACCGTGTCGTCTTTTGAAGGGTTTTTTCAGTTTTTCACTCAAAAAAATTAGCAGACTGGTTTGAACTTGGTTAATGACGAGGAAGGTGCTTTTAAGTTAGAGGAAAACACGGAGGAGGAAAACCAAGAAAAAGGATGTTTTTCCTCTCCGAACTCTAGTAGGCTCATCAGGGAAAGCTCATATTTTTCACATTTCAGCAGACTTGAAAGAAGAAGAAAATATAATCTGTTACACTTTCAAAAGAAACTAGACCAGTTTGTGCCTCTGAAGTTAAAATTCAATTTGAGCTCATTAAGTCAATCTAATTAAAATGAACTTAGCAGGGATTAGCTACGCGAGCAACCTAAAGAATAAAATGAAATTAGAAAATAAAATAAGAACTCATTAACACTTTTTTTTTTTAAACTAAATCATTTTCAAAAACCCTAGAATTTCACCTCTGTGATGTAATTAATTCACGAGAGAAGAGAAAAGTTCAAAATGTTAAGACTTTCCTAATTTGCAAGAAAGAAAACACTTTATAACATTAACATTTAGAAGAGAAAAACATAGAAATTATAACTTAATAAACTTGAAAGTTTGATTTAAAAACAAATGTACTGACTTTATCAATTATTAAAACTCTGACTTTATAAACTTATATGTTTCCAAGAAAGAAACTTATTTTTTTAAATGTGCGTATTTGGTGGAAATATGCAAGACCTTCCCAGACTGAGCCATCGTCTGGATGGGAACAGATGTTGCTCTAAGACCTGGAAACACCTTCAGCGTTGGTGTTTCCTGCCTAGATGTGCCAGCTGTTGCATAGACACCACTGGACCTCCACCTCCAAAAATAGTTCTCCAGATTCTTCATCTTTACTCTGATTACTTGTAAATATGCCTCCAGGTTTTTCTTTTAAGGAGCACTTATTTTTGCAGCCTTTGGTTTCTGCCATTAATACTCCGATCAGATGACGTCTCTCTGACTGCTGATGCTATGTGTTTCTTCCTCAGATGATGTCTTCAGCCACTCCAGCACTTGTGGGGAGTAGGTGGAGCCTACTCGGCGAGCTGCTGGGAGCCTGCAGGACACTGAGCTCTAAACCACCAAAAGGTAAAATCGCCTTGTGTTGAATTGATTAATTGCCCACAGAGCTTCAGAAAGTTGAAGCCCCCAAATGCAACCTCAGACTGTTGTATGTGATGCAACAGACACTACCAATCAACTTCTTAATTAAAAGAATCAGGTTTTGGGTGCAAGAACAGAAACCTCTGAAACTATTCTGAAGATGTGGGATGGGAGAACACCAGGTATAAACTTGTCTCAGTCTACAGGAGGTAGTAGAACATCTGGCCTAAGTATTCAATGTACAGTAATGAAGAAGAGTCCTGAGGTTTCTGATGAAGCTCAGTGCTCCGCAATAGACCAGGTCCAACTGGGCCCAGTGCTTGGTGGGAGACTGAGTCCCGCACTAGACAGTCATCAACGTAAAAAGAATCTTGTTGGTATAGATAATGAAAAGCGGTGATCCCAGGGCCAATCCCTGAGGAACACCCTTAAAGATCAAAGTGGACTTGTTTGGTCCTAATGTCCAGCACCATGTTTGGAAGAAAAAAAAAAAACAGCATTTCAGCAGAAATGCAAATATGGTGGTGGAGGGATGATGGATATCATAATCTCTTTTTTATCCCCCTTTAGGATTTGAGAAATATTTCCCAGACAGTCAAAAAGCAGCCAAGGGCTCTGAAGCTGAAAGTAAAGGTAAAAACCTGCTGAAAATTATTTTTTCAGGCTTTAATACACAAGTTGTGGTTCTGATTTATCCATGTTGTCCTCAGAGTCCAAACCTCCCAACAACCAGAGAGCACCTGGGAAGTCTGGAGGAGGAGGAACAGGTGGAGGAGGAGGAGGAAAACGAGGAGGGCGTAAGGACGACTCTCACTGGTACAGCCGTGTACAGAAGGTTAGTTCCAGCTGGATCTTACCTGTGCAGGTGTGGCTTACCTGTTCCCACAGGTGAGGTTGCTGTGGGTGGTCTGTGCCTCAGCTTGTGTTTGTTTTAGGGCGACATTCCCTGGGATGATAAGGAGTTCCGGATGTACTTACTGACCGGTGCAGCGGTCTGGGCCGGCCTCACCTACTACTTCTTCTTCAGAGATGGTAGCCGGGAGGTCACCTGGAAGGACTTTGTCAACAACTACCTGTCAAAGGGAGTGGTGAGGAGCACACCTGGCATTGCATGAACATGTATGTCACATGTACTAAAGATGATAGTTAAAGCTCAGCTTCAGTCCTATAATGACCATTTCCACCTAAAATAAATGCAACTCCAGCAGCAGATTCTTAAAGTAACATACAAATAAAAAAGCAGACCTGGAAGCCGTCACCTGCGACAAGCTGCTACTATCAGCATTAGTTTGTTAGGGGTTTAAAGGTAAGGCTCCACAGATTGTAAGAGTTTAAAGATGACCACTCTTGACACAAAATTAGCCCCTTTTACATCCGTGGATACCCCGCGTTTAACATGTGGATCCAGCGTATCGCCTGGGGTGGCGGGTCGACCTGGTCCTGCAAATAACTCGCCTATGAGAGTAAACTCAATCAAGGGTCAGGTCTACTGTAAACAGAACTAACGCGGGGTAGCGGGTCGTGGGAAGGCTTTGTTGGTCACATAACCTCAGTACAACCCACCAGGGGAGGGTTTTTTTCCCCATAATGAAATAAGGCAACAGCTGATGAGCATAACAGCAGCAGCAGGAGATGAATCTAAATCTTTCTTTCTCTCTGTCAGGTGGATCGGTTAGAAGTGGTCAACAAGCGCTTCGTCAAAGTGATTTTCTCTCCTGGGAAGATGCCAATGGATGGAGTATGTTCCAGTTCTGTCAGTGGTCTCAGTGTCAGGTTCCTGCGACGCTCTGACTGACCTCCCTCCCTTGTTGTTGTCCTGCAGCAGTACGTCTGGTTCAACATTGGCAGTGTGGACACATTCGAGAGGAACCTGGAGAACGCTCAGGCGGAGTTCGGCATCGAAGGGGAGAACCGGCTGCCGGTGGTTTACTCCACCGAGAGTGACGGGTGAGGTGTCAGATTAACCTCTCGCAAACCCTTTGAGTCAGCATCAAGTTAGAGACCTGGAGCTGAGCCTGACCTGGTTGGAAACCATTAACCCTGATCCAAACTTAGTCCTGAACTAATCAGACCTGGTCCTGAATAAAAACTGAACCTTTGGTCCTGGAGCAGTTAGAGCATCGTACAGCAATGAAAGTTAGCTTTTAACTAATAGTATGATGCATTGTTGCATCATACTATGATGTAATAATGCATCATACTATGATGCATTATTGCATCGTAGTATAATGTATGTTGCATGTAGTATGATGCATTGTTGCGTCGTAGTATGATGCATTGTTGCGTCATCTTAGAATTAAAATACAATTTAAAATCAAACAAATGCATCATGTAGAAAATCCCCTAAGAATACCAGTGTGTAAATGGAAATATTTGCATTAATAATGTTAATGAAATCATCTCCGTCTGTAAATGTCAGGACGACTTGGATATTATCCTGAAGGACATTAAATAGACACGTTATTTAGATATTGATTGGTCTTAACTGATGTGATCTATCAAACTTTTAGTGACATGTTTGCTTCATCTTAAACAGACTACATTTGGGGTTATTTTAATTGGTTCTTTTAATGTTTGTTTAGACATGGTTTAGTACATTTTCTGTATCTGGTGTCATCTGGATTAGTCGTCTCTTACGACCGACATGGTCCTGTTGCTATAGGAACTGTCATGGTGAGGACTTGTACTGGCATGGAGCTCTTCTCCCCGTCTCCTCCTGTCTGAGCCACAAAACCTGATTCAGACCCAATTCTGCTTCGCCCTAACCTGATCCCGACCTGGTCTGGATTAACCAAACCTTCTCCAGACCTGAATCTGACCCGATCCTGAACCTCCAGAACCAGATCATAAGCTTAACCGTCGGAGCCGAGACCCCAAGTCACGTTTGAACCTTTTTAATGATCAGTTTAGACCTGAACCTGACCCTGCCAATGGTTTACTCCCCCAGGAGTGATTGTTGGAAGTGTCAGATTCAGATCCTTCCCCAAAATCAGTGTTTCAGTTTGCACTGAACTTCAGTTCAGGTCAGAGCTGATGTGGACTGTCCATTAACGGTTGTCCTTTCTCTCCAGAACGTTCTTGCTGAGCATGCTCCCCACGGTGCTCATCATCGGCTTCCTGCTCTTCATGCTGCGGCGGGGGCCGGCTGGGGCGGGACGTCCTGGAAGAGGAGGGATGGGGGGGCTGTTCAGCGTCAGCGAGACGACGGCCAAGATCCTGAAAGATGAGATCGATGTGAAGTTCAAAGACGTGGCAGGTTGCGAGGAGGCCAAGGTGGAGATCATGGAGTTTGTCAATTTCCTGAAGAATCCCAAACAGTACCAGGACCTGGGGGCCAAGATCCCAAAGGTGAGGGGGGGCTGCAGGGGACCCAAATCATCAAGGTCTAAGATTCTTAAATGTGAGGTCCAGTCATGTAGGCCTGTGTTGAAAAAAAATTGATTTTTCCGATTCTAAATGGATTCTCATATTCATTCCTAAAAATCGATTCATATGTCTAAAGATTGATTTATTTTTTTTCCCATTATTACATTTTCACCCAGTGAACTTTAATCCAAGTAGTCACATCATTTAATTCACACATGCACTGTTGAGCTGTTGCAATTTCTTTTTTTTATTTTCTTAGTTATTTATTTCATACAAGTAACTTTTGGTATTTTTTTGTTTATGCCCAAAAAAGGAATGTTTTGTTGGACACGAGAATAACTACTGCCATGTTTTTCTTTAAATATGTTTAAAAGTATGAAAACATTAAAGTTTTCCGTTATCATTGCTTTATATACTCTCTTGGGGTTAAATTGGCATAAAATGCAAAAAACCAAATTCTCAAAAATTAAAAACCAAAAAATGGAAATTGTGTTAAAAAAATAAAACCAATTTCATACGTCTCTGTTTGCTGCCCTGGATCTGTTTGGTAATTCTGCCACACAATGTTTCTGAAAGCAGTTCTATCAGCATTCTGGGAGGTGATTGGTCCTTACAGCATCATTAGTTGCCAATACTTGCTGTTGAATCTTAATATAATACTAGTATTAATATGTTGCATAACTACAGTCATATAATTCAGGCAACAGCTCAAAAAATAGTTTTAATAACACTAACCCGAATCAAATCCTGATAATCGATTCTGAATCAAATCGATTCTTGACATTTGACTGGAAGGGGACTACCGTGAGTGTGTTGTCATCCGGGACCAGAGAGGGTGTTTTTCCATGCTGTGTGTCTGTGTCCAGGGAGCCATCTTAACGGGGCCCCCGGGAACTGGAAAGACTCTTCTAGCCAAAGCAACGGCTGGCGAGGCCAACGTGCCTTTCATCACCGTCAACGGCTCTGAGTTCCTGGAGATGTTTGTGGGCGTCGGTCCCGCCAGGGTGAGCAGCAGTTTCACACAGAGGAGAGGAGAAGACAAAAAAAGGTTGTTGGACTCACTTAAGTTCTCCTGCAGGTGAGGGATCTGTTCGTCATGGCGAGGAAGAACGCCCCCTGCATCCTCTTCATCGATGAGATCGATGCCGTGGGCCGGAAAAGGGGGAGGGGAAACTTCGGGGGACAGAGTGAGCAGGAAAACACCCTGAACCAGCTGCTGGTGGAGATGGACGGTGGGTTCCTCTTAGAGCCTTTTGGTTTCTGCTGGGCAGTTTTCTGCAGCCCCGGTCCTCAGGATCCACATCCTGGATGTGGTAGAAGTTGCTCTCATTGGATTTCAGTCAGCTTGTCATCAAGGTCTAAGCAAGTCTGTCAGTGGTCCACGGATTTGAGACAGGGGTGTTGGAGCAGAAAAACAGCTAAAACATGCAGGACGCTGGTTCCTGAGGATCTATTGGGACTTCACAGGTCCATGAAGCCCCTATAGCCACCAAAGCGGGGGGGCAAGCTACAAAGTCGGTGTCAGTGGGGGAATTAAATGAGCTGTTGTAGTGAATGTTACGGACATAATTCACCTTATTTATCAAGTGTGGTCCTACACACCGTTCATTATTAAATGCAGTATGTTGTCCTTCATGCAACTAGTATGGTTCAGGGATGAGGCCCCTTTAAATGTGGTCATGACGTTGAGCTCCATGCGGTTCTAGCTGCTGGACAGCTCCATTTTATGTTTCAGTGTTCTGAAGTTTTCTAATAAACAACACACGTTTTTTGAATGGGAAATTTGCGTTTTTCTGCAATTCCCACACTGTCACCTTTTGTATCTGCTTATATACAATAATTGAACTACTTCACTGTGGAGAACTGTAGTTATGACTCAAAAGTGCGGTATTGTCTGAATCAAAGGATGTTATGATAAAGCAGCTCACTCTTCTGTCTTCTAGGGTTCAACACGGCCTCCAATGTAGTGGTTCTTGCAGGAACCAACAGGCCGGACATCCTAGACCCGGCTCTGATGAGACCGGGACGCTTCGACCGACAGATCTACATTGGTGAGTTTGATGAGGATGCGCCTCAGGTAACCGCAGCAGGCGCTTCATTTAAGGTGTTCAATGACTGTCCTGCTCTCAGGTCCTCCTGACATCAAAGGACGGGCGTCCATCTTTAAAGTCCACCTGCGTCCTCTTAAGCTGGACTCGGCGATGGACAAAGAAGCTCTGGCTAAGAAGATGGCTGCCCTCACACCTGGATTCTCAGGTAAGATGGTGGCGTGTCGTTAAGGTTCTGACATTGTAGGTCACACAGGCCTCTAGTTCACTTGAACCCTTCTGTGATTTCTGTTCCCTGGTTTCTGCCTGCCAGGTGCTGATATTGCCAACGTCTGTAATGAGGCCGCTCTGATTGCGGCTCGACACCTGTCGGACGCCATCAGCCAGAAGCACTTTGAGCAGGCCATCGAGAGAGTCATTGGAGGTGAGATACCAGACCCAGAACTGACCCTGATCTGGTCCTGTCCCAACCTTCAAACCTCATTCAGACTTGGTTACAAACCTTTAACACTGATCTGCAAGCTGGGTCTGATCTGAACATGATCTATCAGAACCGAGACTGACCTGATCCTAAAGCTCCAAACCTTTATCCAGACCAGGGGCCCGATCTACAAAAAGTCTTTTCCCACTTGCTTTTGCCATTTATTTGTTTGGATGAGCTATTTTTCACGAGTATTTATCTTGATTATCATATTCAGATGTATCTATTTGAGGGAGGAGACTGGGAGGAGTGTCATGCTCATCTGCGTTCACGTTGATTGTGGCAATCACAGAGATGGGCGTGGATTCGGGTGTACGCACCGTTTTGAACATCTGAATTTTTGGGTGTTTGCAAGATTTCTGACTAAGGAAAGAGAGATGAAACCCATGCAACTTTTGAACATGAGGTCCTTAGTCTCAAACTTAGCCTGACCTGATCCTGAACCTTCAAACTCGTTTTTAACCTGGTCCCAAAACTTGCAGCCTGATTCTGGATCAATTCATGCCCAGGACTGATCATGAATTGAATTGCATCAAATCCTAACATGATCCTGAATCACCAAACTGCATCCTGACCGAATGCTAAATGATCAGATTTAACCGGATCCTGGACTATCAAATCCAACCTAACCTGCTCCTGACTTGTCACATTCAATTCCAACGTGGATCTGATACTTATCAACGAGACCTTACAGCCATGTAACACGTCAGGGACACCCGCTAAATTCTGGTTCCACTTGTTTAAACCTGTTTTAAGAAAGCCTGCCAGGACCTGGTTGATCCCTGCTCTTGGCACCACATGCAGCTGTTTTTTTCAAATCTGAATCCGTCAGTTGAATAACAGACATGTCTTCCTGTTTGTGAAGGTCTGGAGAAGAAGACGCAGGTTCTTCAGCCGGAGGAGAAGAAGACGGTGGCGTATCATGAGGCCGGCCACGCCGTCGCCGGGTGGTACTTGGAGCACGCCGACCCCCTGCTGAAGGTCTCGCCGTTCCCCCAAAACCGTAACTGCAGCTCCTGTTTCTCAGGACTGTCAGGTTGACTGTCCGCTGTGGTCCTTACCTGTACAGGTGTCCATCATTCCCAGAGGGAAGGGGCTGGGCTACGCTCAGTATCTCCCCAAGGAGCAGTACCTGTACACCAAAGAGCAGCTGCTGGATCGTATGTGTATGACGCTGGGCGGCCGCGTCTCTGAGGAGATCTTCTTCGGCCGGATCACCACCGGTGCTCAGGACGACCTGCGGAAGGTGACGCAGAGCGCCTACGCACAGGTGAGTTACACACTTATGCCATGTTAACGTCAGCTGTTGTTAGCTGGCTCTAATGAACTAGCAATTGACCCTTTGTCAGCCTTCTGATTGGTCCCTGACTGACCAATCAGAACAATAATTCTCCGTTGCTACATCTGGGTCAGAATATCCGGTTGGACAAAACAGCTGTCTCTCTCGTTCACATCACTGGAAAAAAACTAGTTTTTACTTGCCTTGTATCGAAATTTAAATCACTGGATTCTTTTATTTTTTTACTTTGTTTTAGTAAAAGGAACACTTGGGTATGGTGGCCGAGACCCGCCATTGCTGAAAATAAAAGTAACGCTGCAAACAGAAACAAACGACGCTGCAAATTAAATAAACGCTGCAAATAAAAAAAAAACGCAGCTGCAAATAAAAGAAACGCTGCAAATATAAAGAAACGCTGCAAATATAAAGAAACACCGCTGCAAATAAAAAAAAACTACGCAAATAAAAAAGCCACAACGGAAGTGAATTACCGGGGACTATTTTTGCTGATGCACCGGTGTTTTTTTACGTGAGAGGAGAAGTCCCTTTATATTTGCGTAATTTTTTATTTCATTTGCAGCGGGGTTTCTTTATATTTTCAGCGTTTCTTTTATTTGCAGCAGCGTTTCTATTTGTTTGCACCATTTATTTTATTTGCTAAGCGTTTATTTTATTTGCAGTGGCGTTTGTTTCTGTTTACAGCGTTACTTTTATTTTCAGCAATGGCGGGTCTCGGCCACCGTACTTGGGTACACACTGCACACAGTGCAGTGAGGGTGCAGCGTATTTTTATCCCCAAACTGGCAGAAATCCGATCCAACTGCCAAAACAAAGTCAGCTCGGCAGCAGGCTACAACCCACAGCTACAACCGCGAAAGCGTTTATTTATTTATCTTAAAATGGTTAACCAGTGTGCTTGGTGCACTTGTAAAAGTGACACCCGCTTCCTTGAAAGGAATACATTTCATCCCAAATACATTTCATCCCAAAACCAAAGGTAAATTACGAAAAATGTCTGCTTTGGATAAATGTGGACGGCCGCACTTGCAATTCAACCCTTCCACCGTGCTATCAGCTAAACCAATCAAAATATCTTGTTTTTGCCAAAAACCTCAGTTTTTTAAACTCACTACACGGTACCTGAAGTGTTCTTTTTTTATTTATATCTAGTTGCTGTTGATTTTCTTTGGTCCAATAATTAGAAATAAAGTGATGTAAAACCCTGCTATTCAATGGAAGTGGATGGGAGAGATGACAGTTTTGTCCGACCTAGCAACGGGGACGGGGCTTGACAAAGGGTCAATTCAATTCATTATTAATCCCTGAAGGGAAACGTTAATGTTGATCTAGTTAAAGTCTGCTGAATCTGCACCTCCTCTGGACAGTGAACGCTAGGGCTGGGGATCGATTCAAATGTCAAGAATCGATTCGATTCCGATTCTTAAGATTCAGAATCTATTATCAAGATTTGATTCGATCCGATTCGATTCCGATATTGATTTGGGTTAGTGTTATTAAAACTGTTTTTTGAGCTGTTGCATGAATTACATGACTGTAGTTATGCAAAATATTACTACTAGTATTATATTGAGATTCAACAGCAAGTATTGGCAGCTAATGATGCTGTAAGGACCAATCAGCTCCCAGAATGCTGATAGAACTGCTTTCAGAAACATCATGTGGGTCAGAATTATCAAACAGATCCAGGGAGGAAACAGAGACGGATGAAATCGGTTTTATTTTTTCCCACATTCCGTTTTTATTTGTTCCATTTTCGGTCTATTTTGGTTTTAAATTTTTGAGCATTTGGTTTTTAGCATTTTTTGCAAATGTAACCCCAAAACAGTATATAAAGTAATGAAATATAGACAATTTATGCAATTATAACCTAACACTTTAATGTTTTCATACCTTTAAACATATTTAAAGGCAAAATCATGGCACCAGTTATTCTCGTGTCCAACAAAACATTCCTTTTTTGGGGATAAACAAAAAAATAACCAAAAGTTGTAATGTAATGATGAAAAAAAAAAAAAACATAAATAAATAAAAGAAAAAAAAATCGATCTTTAGACATATGAATCGATTTTTACTAATTAATATGAGAATCGATTTAGAATTGGGAAATCGATTTTTTTCAACACAGGCCTAGTGAACGCACCAAACTATCAGCAACCAAAGCTGTTTTGGTGTGTTTACTGAGCTGAAACCACGTTACTCTCTGTTCTCCTGCAGATCGTCCAGTTTGGGATGAACGCGAAGGTGGGTCAGGTCTCCTTCGACATGCCCCGGCAGGGCGAGATGGTCCTGGAGAAACCCTACAGTGAGGCCACAGCTCGTCTGATTGACTCTGAGGTTCGAGTCCTGATCGGCGAGGCGTACCAGAGGACCCAGGAACTGCTGAACGACAAAAAGCCTGAGGTGGAGAAGGTACGGAGACCCGGCCTAGTTCTGGTTCCCCTGAAGGATCTTAACCTGTTCAGTTCTGCTTCACTACCTGACCTCACATGTAAACAAGTGTTTCACAACACATCTGAAAGGCTGAAGATCGGTTGGTACATCTGTAAGGCAATAGTGCGACCCAACAATTGTTCCTCCCATTGGGGCCACAACTAAAACCACAATCAAGTGAGAGGGTGACTTTATCAGTCTCACTTGATTGAGGAGGGATTTTGGTTCATTTTTCTTTTAAAGTGATGCTTCAGGATCCAATTGGATCCTCTAGAACCCAAACAGAACCAATGTTTTTGGATGTTCAGTTGGCTCATCAAAGCGTTTAGGCTGTGTTTGGACTATAGAGCCCAAAAAGAAGGCTTTAGTACCCTAACGGGATGCTGTGGAAGCCACACTTGCACCCAAACAGGATATCATAAAGCTTTAACAACATCCTCTCCAACCCAAGTAGGGTCTTTTAGAACCACACAGAATCCTCTAATATCTAGACCCAACCTCAGTCCTCTAAAACAGGATTTCTTGGATCCCAAAACAGGATCCTCCCTGATTTAAACGGAACTGAAGATCTGGACATTAACTTCTACAGAACTCTGTGAAGGTCCCAGCACCGCATTTCAGTCAGGTTCAGGTCTGGACTTGGACCAGGTTCCAGAACCTTGATGCCTTTTTTTTTTTTATCAATCTAATGTAGATTTGCTGCTGTTTGTGGTATAATTTCCTATCACATGACCCACAGATAGAAGTCTACAGAGGAGTTCATGGTCCACTCATTAACTGTCCAGGTCTCAGACCATCACTCTTCCCCCACAGTGCTTGACAGTGGATGTCATCAGGTTGAAGCTTTTCAGCAGAAACATCTAATAGTTTTATCTACTGTACAACGTTGGTCTCCATATGTCTTGGAAATGGTTTTAAAAGCTTTTCCAGATTCATACGCAGCAGCAGTTGACAATTTCGACAATTTCTCATGTCTTTCCCTTTTGGCACTGTATTAATGCACATCAGCATCCTGGGGCATGCGGGTGTTTGATGCTGTCGTTCTCCTGTGCTGTTTCCCAGGTGGCCCAGCGGCTGCTAGAGAAAGAGGTTCTGGATAAGAACGACATGGTGGAGCTGCTGGGAAACCGGCCGTTCGCAGAAAGGTCAACCTACGAGGACTTTGTGGAGGGAACTGGAGGTGAGGAAGAGGACACAACACTGCCAGAGGGTCTGAAGGACTGGAACCAGGAGAGAAAGGACAAGGAGGAGAGCCAGGAAGAGCAGGTGGCCCGCCAGATCTCTGGGGGAATGCCCTTCTAGAACCGTCTGGGCTCACAAACGAGTACACGGTCCAGAATCTTCTGGTTCTGAAGCCTGTCCTCTGGACTTCTGCACCAAACACGAAGTCTTTTCTCAAAACTTTGAAATGTTCAGTTGGGTTCTGGATCATGCCGCTGACCTGAACCATTGCTCGGAGCTCTCTGTGCAGAACCCGACCCATCTGGAGTTCTGCAGTTTCAACAGCATTCTCGAACTTTCAGACGTGTTTGTGTTGAAAATCTCTCTGAACACGTAAACAAATTCCAGACAAAGCAGCCTCTCGGCTCCAGGACACAGAACCAGGAGAGGTCAGCAAGTGCTTTCTCTTTTAGGCAACGACAGTTCTTCATTATCCAGATGGTACACCGAGGTTCTGGATTATCTTTAGGACATATTTCATTTCATTTCATTTCAAGGTGTTGAAGCTGTTGGTCTGCCTGTGTACCGACCAGTCTTTGTTCCAGTAAAAAAAACAAACAAAAACCAAAGAATCCCGGTTACAAGTCCCGTCAATGAGGTCTTCAAGACAAAATGTAAGAACATTATCACCATTTTGGGGGTGGTAAAGATTAAAAACGTCCTCTGTAGAATGTGTAGAACCCAACCAGAATCTCTACTAGGTCTGAGGTATTTTGGAACCTGGGCAGGAAAACCTGGAGCCCAAACAGGATCCTCTAGAACAGTATCTTTCAACTCTGGTTCTCTGGAACCTCCGTCCAGCATGTTGTAGATGTTGATCAGCTCCAACACACTCCTGATGCCTGATGTGATTGGATCCCCATCAGCCCGTCATCAATGTATGCAGAACTCTGTCTGGTCCACTGATCTGAGGCCAGGTGTGTTGGAGCCGAGCAACATCTAAAACATGGGTCTTCAGAGGTTCCTGAGCTCCAGGGCTGAAAAAACACTGTTATAGAAACTCACTGAGTTCTCTGGAACCTGAACTATGTTACCTGGAGTCCAGGCTGAATTGTCTAGAACCCCAGTGGGATCCGCGAGGAACCTCCTCTGAATTTCAGGAACCTAAACCGGGTACTCTAGAATCTAAACGGTTCTCTAAAGCCCAAACAGGATCCTTTTCAACCCAGACAGAATCCTCTGGATCCTCTAGAACAGGGTTCTACACTCCGAGTGCTCAGGACCCCACTGCTCTGCATGTGTTAGATGTGTCAAATGGATCAGCATCAGCTTGCCTTAATGGTCTGCACAAGTTCATTGATGTAATCCTGGTCTTTTGGAACAGGGATCATTTTAGACATGCAGGGTCCTGCGGTCCTGAAGACTTGGACTGAAGAACTTAGTTCCAGAAACCCCAATGACATCCTCCAGAAACCCCTGTGAGGTCCGTTACAGCCTAGATGGCATCATCAAGCACCCAGATAAAGTTCTCTAAAACCCCAACACAACCCTCAAGCACCCTCGCAGGGAGTTGTACACTTGTTTTGCTTTCAACCTTCGAGTACCTCATTTTTGGAAGTGAAACCCATACTCCAGGGAAGTTCTGTCTCGAGCTGGCGTTAGTGTTCATGCACCAGCATGAACCAAACTGGACTAACTGAATGTCTAGCTGGGTTTTAAATAATCTCAGTTATGGGTTGTGGGTCCCTGAAAGAGCCCACTCAGGGTTCTGCTCTGAATTTTATCTGTTAGAACACAGAATGGTTTTCAGGCGTTCCTTCAGTCTTCTGAGGTTCTGGTCCAGTGTTTTGTAATCCACTTCTGCAGCAACAGGTCTTTTTATCTTCATTTAAAATCAGTTCTGATCCACTGATCCAAGAATCTGCTGTAGAGTTCTGAAAATGCTATGCTGGGTCTTTTATCTCGGCCCGTTGCAGGGTTTTAGATCACATGTACTGCAGCTCAGTGGGACTTACAGAACCAGAACTCCTTGGTTGCATGGAACCACTTTTATGTTCCGCATCTGGACTCTGCAGGAACCAGAACCCAGACCTGGTCCAGACCTGGTACCTTCATTAGAACTGAGAAGTATTTAAACACTTATTTATGACAATAATTGATCAGATTGATGACATAAATGGACTCTTCTCCAAGAACGCGAGTCATGGTCGTCTCCATGGTAACTGTGCTCCGGGTGTTAGCTGAGCGATGCCTAAGACATGTTGATATATTGTTTAGTAAGTGAAGAGTTCGTGCTGTTGCTATGACGAGCACAACTCGGCCTCCTGCAGATGAGTGTAAACATGTAATATGAAGTGTGATAATAACGATATATTGTTTCATGACTGAGATGTTTTAATAAAGTCAGGAAAACTGTCTATTGATCACTCATCAATAATCCACCAGACAACGTTACCATGGAACCAACTTCCAATCTGGGTTAAGGAGGCTGACACCACCTCCACCTTTAAAACCAAACTTAAAACCTTTCTGTTTAGTAAAGTATAGTTAGTGTTTAGTAAACCTCTAGTTAGTGTAAACTCTAGTGCAGGGGGGCACCGACATGATCCACTGGGCTGTGCCTCCCACCCTTCTTCTCTTCTCCTTTTCCATTTTTATTTATTATAAGTATCTCATAGCCATCATTTTTGTCCATCGTTCCTGTAGTTTCTTGTGCTGGCCCCCTTTTTTCTCTTTTGTGCATGTTTGCAGGCCGGAGCTTCAGGAGCTGCGTGCTGACATGCAAGGTTTTTCTCCCACTAGGGGAGTTTTTACCTGCCATTGTTTATGTCATAATTGCTCGGGGGTCATGTTCTGGGTCTCTGGAAAGCCCCTAGAGAGAACTTTTGTTTTATTAAACGCTATATAAATAAAATTGAAATTGAATTAAATTGAACATGAAAAATCTGATGAACCGATGTCACAACAGAAGGCTGTTTTGAAAAATACCCAACCCTATATATGGACTAGAAAAAAACATGTTCCCACTGGTGAAGTATGGTGGCGGGGGCTTCATGATCTGCTATTTAAGGTTTTTGACCAATTAGTATCAATGAGGAGAGAATTAATTCTTGCATTTACCAAAATCTGCTCCAGGATTACAGGACTATCTCAGAAAATTATAATATTGTGATTTTCTGTAATGCAATTACAAAAACAAAAATGTCATACATTCTGGATTCATTACAAATCAACTGAAATATTGCAAGCCTTTTATTATTTTAATATTGCTAATCATGGCTTACAGCTTAAGAAAACTTAAATATCCTATCTCAAAAAATTAGAATATTCTGGAATCTTAATCTTAAACTGTAAACCATAATCAGCAATATTAAAATAATAAAAGGCTGCAATATTTCAGTTGATTTGTAATGAATCCAGAATGTATGACATTTTTGTTCTTTTTTTTAAATTGCATTACAGAAAATAAAGAACTTCATCACAATATTATAATTTTCTGAAACAGTCCTGTATGTTCGGTCACAACTACAAGTAAAAGTAAACAATATAGTCCACTCTTCCAGCACTGTTTTCTCCACATGTGCGCGTCTCTTAATGTGAAAGGGCCCTCCTGCAGGAAGTGGCGTCAGGCACAGCGGTGCTTGTTCCGGGTTGTGGAGCGAGCTAACGCCTCCAGCGCCTTCTCCAGCCCTCGGACCCGAGCCGGGACGCCGGTGTGGAGCCCCGCGGAGCCGCTGCAGGGCCGGGACCCGCGGAGCCGGGCCGAGGCCGCATGGCGCCGCCTGTTTCTGCGGAACCAACCGGAGCCCAGCCGCGGAGCAGACATGCTAGGATAACGCTAATTGAGGGGACCCCGAGCTGATCGATCAACCGATTAATCGATCAGGGTGATCGGCGATCAGCAGAGCTTGAGTCTGGTCCCGGCAGGGGTCTCCGGGCCGGACCGGGCCGAGCAGCACCGACCTGGAGCTGATGCTCAGCTGAGCAGGTGCAGCACAAGTTCTGCTCACTCACAGCTTTACTTTAGTATTATTTTATTCTTTGAATGTTGAAATAACACCGCTTTTATTGACGTATAAACTATTGGACTCTGTTATTTAGTTTGTTTTGGCTTTTTGGGTTTATTTATTTTGTTTATTACATATTTTTGAAACCCATTTAATTTGTATGATTTATTTTCTTTTTGTATTTAGTTTTTGTATTTTATGTTTTTGTACTTTAATTTTACATCTTTTATTCATGTTATTTTGATTATGTCAATGTCAATTTTATTTATATAGCACATTTAAAAACGACCGAGGTCGACCAAAGTGCTTTACAGTATACAATAAAATGAAACAATACTAAAAGAAAATACAGTACAAAGTGTATAAACAATAAAATCACTAACATGCTAGAATAATCGATAAAATAGTAATAGAAAATAGACGGCAAAGAATATAATAACTTTTATAAGTATATTACATTTTATGTTAACTATAGGTGGAGGCACCTGTTAAGGTCTTTTGAGTTTTCGCCTCTTCCTGCACTTTAATTTGTAAAGTTGGTAATTTTATTTGTGTAATGTTTAACTGTGCAAATAAATAAATCTAAAAAAAGAACAGACACACAAAGTGCACATTCACTTCTCACAGATGTAGGAAACCATTTACCGTACACTAAAAGACAAAGAAAATAAATACGTTTTCAAAGAAGACATAAAAACCTCCTGGGTCTGAGCAGATCTAATATTTAGTGGCAAGCTATTCCACAGCTTAGGGGCAGCCACCGCAAAAGCTCGGTCACCTTTAGTTTTGAGCCTTGATTTAGGGACGTCTAGCAACTGACTTGATTATAATGTTACTTCATTGTAAAATGTAATGACATTGTATTATTAATATTACTTTACACGCAGGTTTAATTGTTTTGATCACTGTTCCATTTTTTTTATTTTATTTGGTGTTTTTTTTACCATAACTTCTTAAATGTATATTTTTATTAGTATTTATCTATTTAAATATTGGTGTTTTTGTTTACATTTTAAATAGTGTTAATCTGTATAGGTTTTATGGATGCAGCTTAATTTGTTTTTTCTTATTAAATTTTTCTTCCATCTTTATTATCTGATTGGTCTCTTATGAGTCATTGGCCACTTATGATTGATCAGTCACAGACTGTTGTGAAGTCGCCTTTAATCATTGATCGATGTATCAGGGGCTTGTCTTGAACCCGGCAGCTGTCTTCATGGAGAACGGACAGACCACCACAAAGCTGGGCCTGCCTCCGCTCACCCCCAACCAGCAGGAGGCGCTCCAGAGGGTAACGATACACACACACACACACACACACACACACACACACACACACACACACACACACACACACAGCTTTGAATGGACATAGCACATTAAAGGAGCTTATACCACGTCCGTGTGAATACTCGATTCTGATTGGCTGGCGTGTAGGTTATAAGTGATAACCTCCACCTAGGTGTAGGTTATCACTTATAACCGACACCTAGAAAACAAGTTTGGTCAAATTGCCTGATAACTTTAATATCATTGCGCTGGATCAACTGCCAGGTGGTAACCATGGCAACGGAGATTCAGAGAAGAAGAGCCGGCTACCGCAGGATGGAGACATGAGTGATTTTGTCATTTCTTTTAATTTATTTGGTGAAACGTTTATTTATTTGAATGATTGATAATATTTGTAGCTTAATAAAACGGTTTAGGAAACTATCTGTGGACTTTGATTCTTTGAAACAAATATATTTACTGTTTGTTACTGTACCATAGCCGAGCAGACTAGAATATCTCCTGTTGCCAAGTCGCATCTCTGGTCCGTCCTAGTTACTGGAAAAGTAAACACTGTGTCCGTTGCATAAGGAACTTATGGGACGGTACTGATTGCTCCACGTATTAGTCAGACCCTCAGGTGTTACTGTTAAACTACCAGGTTCCAACGGCTGCGGACGAGAGATAACATAGTCCGCTCAGCCGCTCCGCTGTGGCTTGTTATAAAACTAATGATTTCAACTGAAAACACATTAAATCATGAATAACTGATTTAATATTTAGTTTTTTTGGTAAGTGACCTTGGTATAAGCGGGATAATGCCCAACGAGATGTATATTATCGGAAATATATGGACTTCGCAGAGGAAAACTGTCCTCCGCTTCCTGTCGGACGGTTCACGCCCCCGCGTCGTCCATAAATTTCTGATAATGTACACCTCGTGGGGCATTATCCCTTACATATCTCAGCAACTACAAGGGGGAATGTTGACGTGGAACCGCTGCCTCACATAGTCCTCTACAGCTGAGCAGAAACCACACACCACCCTTAACTCCAGACCTCTTGGACGATGTTTTGCTGGAGCTTCCACTCCAGGTGTTTTCTGTACACCTCCATCATGTTCAGCTGACTCTGTGGGGCTACACACCTGTAAACTACATCACGGTTTCACACATGAAGCTGCTGTGTCTCAGTTCATGTGATTTAGATGTTCCCTGTCCGCAGGCGAAGAAGTATGCGATGGAGCAGAGTATCAAGAGTGTCTTGGTGAAGCAGACGTTGGCGCAGCAGCAGCAGCTCACCAGCCTGCAGGTAACAGCTGCTCAGGTGTGACAGGTGTCCTAACAGGTGTCCTGACAGGTGTCTGCAGAGACATGTGGATGTGATCTGTCTGTCTCTCCTCCTCAGATGGCCTCTCTGACCATGGGTATAGGTGATGCCCTCTCTCCTCTGCAGTCGGTGAGTGAACGTTCTGCACGTGTTCAGTCTGAACCTAGTCCAACTGAAGTCTACTGGGCAGACTGGAGCTCACGATTCTTCATGTGTTACCTGTTCAGGTTGCAGCTCAGCGGCAGAGGGCTCTGGCCATCATGTGCCGGGTCTACGTAGGCTCCATCTACTACGAGCTGGGCGAAGACACCATCAGACAAGCTTTTGCACCCTTTGGACCAATCAAGAGTATCGACATGTCCTGGGACTCAGTCACCATGAAGCACAAGGTCGGGAAACATGCAGCAACACACTGCTATGCCATACTGCCGCAACACACGCTGCAGCAAATACAGACACATGGAACACTGCAACCCACCGTCTCTGGTTTTGCACCATTTGCTGAGCTGCAGTTCGCTGCTCGTCCCTCAAGTTCCAGTGTCTGGCTTTTTCTTTGCAGGGTTTCGCCTTCGTGGAGTACGAGATGCCTGAAGCCGCTCAGCTGGCTCTGGAACAGATGAACTCTGTGGTCCTCGGAGGAAGAAACATTAAGGTGAGTCCACTGATACTGATACAAAAGCACTGATACTTTGATCTTGAAGAAGTAAAAAACCTGTGCAGACATTCCCAGTTTAACCTCATGCAGATATTTCTAGTTTTAACCTGTTTTGAAAGTAGATGTTTTTAGTTCAAACCATTTAAAACCCACTGAAGTATTTCCATTTGAATGAAAGAAACATTTCCAATGTAAGCGACTTCAAACGAGGGTTGTGACGGTAATAAAGCTTCTACTTACCTTTTTGAAGTGACAGCAGCATCATGTTAGCCACGTGTGTTCCCATGAAATCAGTTAAAAGCTGATCTCTTGGCCATGGTTCAGTATTTTATGTGTGTTATTATCATTATCATTATCCTCCTCCTTTATGAACATCAAAATGGCAGCAGAATCTTCATCTTGAGCAGTCACTATTCCAATGAAGGACCAAGAGTAGACGTCCTGTCAGACATGTAGAGGTGAGCTCCTCACACAGCTGAGAGTGCAGAGTGACTTTTTTTTTCCATCTCCAGGATGAAAGGAGAGAAATTATAACAGAGTCAAAAGAACCCCAAGAAGACTATTAAAACCCAACAAGGTTGGACACTGATGAGCAGGATAAAACGGTGTTGGTTGATCGACAGTCTCTCCCATCGGGAGAAAGGGAGTCAGTTAGTCTCTGAGCCATGTTAAAGGGAAAGTTCAGTTTTTTACAACCTGGACCTTATTTCTGGCATTTTTTTTGGTCGTATACTCACCCAGAAAAGTTTGGTGTCATTTGGAGTCCTTCGGAAGATATTAGGAGTTTTGTGCGAGCCGCTTCTCCATATAACGGTAGCGCATGGGGGCACAGCGGGACACAGACGATGCAGCGTCTAAATAACACATTATTGCCGCGAAACTCATTCATTTCTTTTATGAATCACTAGATCTGTTTCCAGGACCTGTTGTCTACGGGGCCGTGTGTGTAACAAATAAATCAGTTTGTAAACAAGACCTCTGAACTCATGACGTCATCTCTGTGCGCGCACTCTGTCCTCCGTTCAGTGAGCTCTTCAGCCGTATACTCTGGCTCAAAACGGTAAGGACGTCCATCATATTCAAAGTCGTCGTCCACAACCTCAGAATTTGACAAATATTCAGACATGTTTTAAATAACTAACAGTAAACTAACAGTAGCGAACTCCAGCTGTACACAGAGCTGTGTCTGGGACGCGCACACAGAGATGACGTCATGAGTTCAGAGGTCTTGTTTACAAATGGATTTATTTGTTACACACACAGCCCCGAATGTAGACAACAGGTCCTGGAAGCAGATCTAGTGATTCATAAAAGAAATGAACGAGTTTCGCGGCAATCATGTGTTATTTAGACGCTGCATCGTCTGTGTCCCGCTGTGCCCCGTTCACTACCGTTATATGGAGAAGCGGCTCGCACAAAACCCCTAATATCTTCCGAAGGACTCCAAATGACACCAAACTTTTCTGGGTGAGTATACGACCATAAAAAATGCCAGAAATAAGGTCCAGGTTGTAAAAAACTGAACTTTCCCTTTAATGACCTTCTGGAGCTCCTTCCTCTCTTCTGCTGCAGCTCAGCAGCGACTCCACCGAGCAGCGGTAGGAGGACAACAGGAGCTCAATTTTTAAGTTGTTCTCCCTGAAAACCCTCAGGAAGTAGAGTCTCTGTTGTGCCTTCTTCAGGATCGCTGGAGTTAGAGGTCCAGGAACCTGAAGTCTGACACCATCTACACCCCATTTGTAGCGATGGGTTTAATGTCCGGTTTACACAAGTCAACCATCAGTTTCTTCGACTTGGCTTCATCTCGGACTCTAACCCGGATGGAAACTCTCATCTGGGTGTCGTCCTGCAGGTCGGGAGGCCCAGTAACATCGGCCAGGCTCAGCCCATCATCGACCAGCTGGCGGAGGAGGCCCGCGCCTTCAACCGGATCTATGTGGCGTCGGTGCACCCCGACCTCTCTGACGAGGACATCAAGAGTGTCTTTGAGGCCTTCGGGAGGATCAAGTCGTGCATGCTGGCTCGCGAGCCCACGACCGGGCGGCACAAAAGCTACGGTTTCATCGGTGAGCGCAGCTTGAATGTGTCTGTGTGGTGACGAGGCCCTGGGCTGACGCCGGTCTCTGTCTCCAGAGTACGACAAACCGCAGTCAGCTCAGGATGCCGTGGCCTCCATGAACCTGTTCGACCTGGGGGGTCAGTACCTGAGGGTGGGGAAGGCCGTGACTCCGCCCATGCCCCTCCTGACACCGACGCCCCCCGGTGGCCTTCCTGCTGCCGCAGCCGTGGCAGCTGCCGCGGCAACGGCTAAGCTTACTGCTCAGGTAATCCTGCCGCCCCGCCTACAGCCCTACACACTAAAATGCTGCAGGTGTTTGTACCTTGTGTACTTGCTTTGCTTGTAATATATATTTTGTGGTGCGTTCAGGATCCAGTGGGAGCGTCAGTTCTCGGGGCTCTGGCCGGACCAGCGCTCCTCTCTCAGCAGCTCGGACTCCCGCAGGCTGTCATGGCGGCTCAGGCCCCTGGCGTCATTACAGGTAACAACAACCCTTCCTCGCCCAAACCTGCTAGAACCACAGATGTGTTCGCCAGAACAGGGTTATAATAGTTTTGAATTTTTCATTTTAGTTTAGTTTTATTTCGTTTTGACTTTTTCTCTTCAATTCAGTTAGTTTTAATTCGTTTTTAGTGTGGGTTTGCTAGTTTTTATTAGTTTTTATATTTTCAAAAATGCTTAGTTTTATTTTAGTTTTTATTAGTTTTAGTTTTAGTTTTGACGTCACGGACCGTGAGGCGTTAAGGTGCCGTAGCTGCCAGTTGGAGATAAACGGCCAGAGCGGAATAATTTGATCATACCAAGAGGCTTATATCGTTTTTGTCTTTTAATTTTCTTTTTTATTTAGTTCAGTTAACGATATTGTTTTTTCAATTTTAGTTTTCGTTATTTCGTTCGTTTTCGTGAACGATAATAATAATGCGCCAGAGCCAGACCTGACCCAGGCTCAGCTGAACCACAGCATCTGTACACACTAAAGTTGCTTTAGTCAACGAAAATTATGACTAAATATCGTCGTCAACGAACCTTTATCACCTGAGGAAAACGAGACGAGACGCAACGAAAATGTTGGTCATGTGACGATAACAATAATTAAAAATATATAATGCAACATCGTAGACGAATACAAACAAGACTAAAATGTAGATTACAAAATAAAAACTAGTTTCCTCTGGTTTAGTTCTGCTGCTGGGTGACGTTAGTCCTCAATCCCAGTCGCTGCAGCGGGGAATCAGATCCAGAAGATGCAGCTGCAGATTAGAGGCTGATGCCGCTAACGCAGAGCTCTAGGTTCACGTCTATTAAAGAGAAAGTTACACAGAGGAAGGGGCCGATGGCCGGCCACACGGGGATCTTCTGTGGGGCTGGGAGAAGAAGAAGAGACCATCTTTAGATACACTTTCCTACATAGATGTGGAAAAGAAAACCGAATGTGTCGTCGAAAAAGAAAAACATGGGGAGAAATGCGGAAAAATAAATATGTTGTAAACTCAAATTACAGCGTCTTATGTATCTGGAATGAATGTATTTTTGAGTCTATAAGGTAACAATAATATAATTATAAGATAACCTTATTTGAATTGTAAAATGGGTTTGTCTAAATACAATCTTTGACTAAAATGAGACTAAAATGCTCAGACTTTTAGTCGACTGAAACTTGACACGACTAAAAGGAGAATGAACGTGATTAAAACTAATAAAAACTAAAATGATAGCTTGACCCAAAGACTAGACTAAAACTAAAATTGAAACAGGCTGACAGAAACAACACTAGTGCAGACTCGTCCACACAGCTGTCCTAATGGACTTCAGTCAGCCAGGGTGTTTTTTTTTTTGTTTAAACAACCTTTAGAAAAGGTCGGCACCTCCATCTGAAAAATAGTGTTTCTTCATTAGAAATCAGTTAGCGGAGCTAACGGCCAGGTGTTTGCAGGTGAGTGAGTCCCAGCAGTAGCTCCTCCCTCACTGGCCGCCATCATTAAGGTCTTCCTCTTGCAGCTGGACCTCTGACTTTCCCCTCCCTTCTTCCTGCCGTCTGTTTCAGGTGTGACCCCAGCCCGGCCCGGCATACCTCAGTTGGGTCTGGTGAACCCGACACTGGCCACGCCGCCGTTAGCAGCGGCCTCCATCGGAGCCGAGCAGCAGAAGAAGAAAAAGGAGGAGGAGGAGCGGCAGCAGGACGGAGCCGTGGAGCCACTGAGCAAGCAAGAGCACATGAGCATCAGCGGGAGCAGCGCCCGGCACATGGTGATGAGGAAGCTGCTGCGCAAGCAGGAGGTAATCCAGGCCAGCCCGACTCCAAGATTCACCACAAATGAAAGCTAGAAACCTGATCCTGAGGGTAAACGAGTGTCACCCGAGCCCACGTTGAGAGAGGAGGCTCTGCCTCATTGTTGGAAACTCTGGGAACCACCAGTAAACCTGCCGTCTAAGAGACCAGCGCTCTAATGGGATTAGGGCTGGGTACTGTTGCTCAGCTCGAAAACAATTAGATTCACAATTCGATTTGATTCAATATCGATTTATTTGGATGAAGTCGAGTTTCAAAACGTTTTATTTAGTTATAATAAATACCAGTGGAGCATAAACCTTTTATCTACACCAATCTCTGCCCACTTATCAAGTTACGTATCGGATCCAACATAAGGGTATACATTCAAGGCTATTTGTCTGCTTTGTTGATTTAACAACACAAATAAATAGTTTGCTACCCTGTACTGAAAAGGTCAAGCTTCACAAACAGCCCGGCCCCAAAAAATCTACCCAGAACTCCCGCTAGTGGAAACGCACCTACTGATACAACTTCTCAAGCTCCCAGAGCTGGAGACAGTCCTGGTTCCAGCTCTGCTAGTCCTGGTTCCAGTTCTGCTAGCCCTGGTTCCAGTTCTGATAGTCCTGGTTCCAGTTCTGCTAGTCCTGGTTCCACTTCTGCTAGTCCTGGTTCCACTTCTGCTAGTCCAAATGTCCCCAAACTTTTTCGGGTGGGTTACTGAGTTGATTGTAGATGTTTTACCGTGACACTCAACATGAGCAGGACAGACGGCTCTGAGCTGCATTAGCTCATGTATTATCTACACTACTTACCCCGTTCTTGACAGGTTTTTTTTGTTTTTGTTTTTCGCCCCTCCTGTCTTTTGTTTGACTACCTTTCGTTTCTTCCTGCCAAATGGATAGAGTCTCTTCATTTTTGGCCCTTTTCTACTAGTACCTACTCTTTGCGCTTCTACCCTGGAGCCGTGCCCAGCAGATACTTTTTCTGTACCTATTCTGCCGAGGTTCTAACCGGGCTGAGCCAGCACTATATCTGACGTCACCACCCTCCACGCCACTGATTGGTCGGGGGGCGGGGCCGTCAGACATTTGAATCAGGAAGCGGGAGTCAGCGCGAGAGTGGCTCGCAGCAATTTTATTATACAGCGCAAACGTCTGTTTGGTGATCCAACTCTGAGGTGCAGATGTTCATAAACCTGGTGACTGACGAGAGAATTAAAAAAGGGATGTAGACGGGCTGTCTTCTTCTCAGCCGCTCGCGGCTCCAGCTGATTTCTGATCAGCGCCGACACGAACAAAGGTGTTGCGCAATCGAGTACGTCACAGCAGCTTCACCCCACCCCCCCACTTCTCCCCTGGCTGTGGAAAAACAAACGAGGACAAAACGGGTGGAGACGAGGCGTGACGAGCCGTCCCGAGGCGAGTCGGGCTGAGTAGGTACTAGTGGAAAAGCGCCATTAGATAACGTTAGGTTTGTTTACGTAAGACGCAGCTATGGTAAGTGGTAGAAGCGGGGCCCCTTTAGGGAGTTTTTTGGTGGCCGACCACTGTCATTGCAAATTCTCCGTTTTATTGCAAACTGTTGCAATTCAAAGTTGGTCAGCCCTCGAGGGCCCCTTGTGGCTCAGGGCCCCAAGCATTGGCCTGGTACCTGTTGGCAAACGGCTCCTCTGATTATGGTAGCAGTGTCCAAGCGTTCACCTTTTCATTCATTCATACCAAGCTCTGCTAGCCGTGCTTTCTGCTCTACTGGTTCTGCTTTCAGTTCTGCTAGTCTAGTCCTGTTTCAACTCTGCTAGTCCTGGATCAAATTGAGTGTTTTTATTGAAAATGTAGTGAGGCATAATATAAAAATTCACAAAATACTAAACCCTGTCTCTGTCTCCCCTCCAGTCCACCGTCATGGTCCTGAGGAACATGGTCGGCCCCGAGGACATCGACGACGACCTGGAGGGTGAAGTTACGGAGGAGTGTGGGAAGTTCGGCCGGGTGAAGCGAGTCATTATTTACCAGGAGCGTCAGGGGGAGGAGGAGGACGCCGACGTCATCGTCAAGATCTTTGTGGAGTTTTCGGAGGCAGCTGAGATGAACCGAGCCATCCAGGCGCTCAACAACCGCTGGTTCGGGGGGCGGAAGGTGGTGGCGGAGGTTTACGACCAGGAACGCTTCGACAGCAGCGACCTGTCCACGTAGAACTCTCTCGGACTTGAACGTAGACTAGCGACCTCTTTCTAACCTGTCCCAATTTTTTTACCGTCTTCGTCTTCAGGGAACCGTCTCCTCTTCTTCTGTGCGGGATTCAGGGACCTTCTCCTGTGTCTTATGTTTGAACCACAGAAAACACATTCTGGTCCACTTCAGCAGGAATCCTGGTCCAGGTGTCTGCGGGGGTGGCTTTGTTACCATGGCTACAGGCCTCCTCCCAACCTGAACTCCTGCTTCGCTCCGTCGTCGTGGCAACCAGCTAGGATCCAAAAACAACAGGTTTCCCCCCCGCCAGGGCACGGGTTGAACATGTGCCTCTCAGAACCAGACTCTGGACCCGGTCCGGATGAAACCTGCCTGTCAGCTGGGTCCGGCTCCAGAAATCTGTGACCTGGTTTTACTCACCTCACGGCCTGGTCTCGGACCTCATCCAGATCCTACTGTGGTCTGGTCTAGACATTGATGTCGGCTCAGGATCTTGGTCCTAGTTGTGGTCAACATCCCCAAACAAACCCCTCTACACAAGCAAGTGGACCTGGTTCTGGTCCAGAAGCTTGTTTGACTGATACTGGTCAAGATTCTGCTCCTCAGACTCCGGTCCTGGTCCCCCCTACAGCACTCCTGTGAGCAGGAGAACCTGGGTCTGGTCTGGCCCGCGTGTCCCGGCAGACAGGTGCGTCCAGGAATACTGTAAAACTGAATTCTGGATGGAACCAGCCGAGTTCCAGGTCCGACTTCACCAGGGGTTCGGGGTTGTGGTCTGAAACATCTGGACGTTCATGTGTCATTTCACCTGATGTCCCTGAACACAGCGCACCGTCACCCAAACTGAACCTGACTCCAGCAGGTGTCCAGTCTTCATTCTCCGAACGCAGCGTTTCCTCAAGAACCTGAACCGGGACCTTCAGACACCAGAACCGCCAGGATCCTCAGACACTAAACCTCGTTCAGGTGCTTTTCAGGCTGTTGAAGGTCAAACATGAAATCTGTGAATAAAAGTTTTTTTGGTTTTTTTTGTTCTGCTGTTTTTCTTTGAGTACAAATCAGTTTCATAATAAAAGAAGACATAAAAACTTCTGACTGGTTTGGGATCAGCTGAATGTCGGGCTGAGGAGTTAGAAGAAGCGTCAGAACTACTACTGACCCACCAGGTCATACAGGTAGACAGAGGTGTCAAAAGTATTCACATTCAAGTTTTTTACTCAAGTAAAAGTATAAAAGTACTGATTTCAAAACTACTTAAAGTATAAAAGTAAAAGTAACGTAAGGGGGAAAAAGGCCATTAAGGACAAAAGCCATTGAAAATGAATGCATCTTAGTATAATGTATAATAATTAAAGAACCGTATATGTGTACTATTGAGTATTAACATGTGTTTCAGAGAGCAGGAGATATGATGACTAGTTGCCTATAAGTATTGTAATGGTGCAAAAAGTCAAACTTCAGAGGCATGTTATCATTTATCCTAACCTTTATTGGAATGTACATCCAAGTTTAGTTGCAGGAATCTGAGGGAACGGATGTGAGAACAAAACTGGACAAGAACATCTGAAACAACCACAACCAAATTCACTCTATCCGGATGGAGCAATTTAACTGGATAGTTTTTATTTAAAGGCCGAAATGAAATAGAGTGACGAGGCTGTTTTTAAAATGTAAGGAGTAAAAAGTACAGATAATTGCGTGAAAATGTAAGGAGTAAAAGTAAAAAGTCATCTGAAAAATAATTACTCCGGTGAAGTATAGATAACCAAAATTTCTACTTAAGTAAGGTAACAAAGTATTTGTACTTCGTTACTTGACACCTCTGCAGGTAGAGGCCTTAGTCTGAAAATGAGTCTGCTGTGTTGAACTTGAAACTACTTTGGGCTCTAAAACCTTAAGAACTAAAGAAGAATATAACCAAACAAATTGAATTATGGTGATTAAAGTAAGAAATTGAATGCAGGCATGAAAAAGAAAGTACGCAATGACGTATAGATTTACTGTAGTACATACAACCTAGGATGAACAAAAACCTGACATATTTCATCGTACCATCTCAATGACCGGCCGGTGTCCAGGTCCCAGACCATCATCGCTCCACCACTGTGCTCAACAGTGGATGCGTCTCTGCGGAAATGTGGCGTTAGGCTTTCTCAGAACATGGTTCTGAACTTTATGACCAAACGACTCCACTTTGAAGTCGTATCTGTCCATAGGATACTGTTCCAGAGGTCTGCTGGGTTGTTCAGATGCACGTTTGTGAACGCCAGTCAACTGCAGTGCAGTAACTGAAGATTTTCTACTTTAATTCTTCTCACTGTAGAATATTTAATTAAAAACATTTTGGATATAGTTTTATAACCTTTTTCAGTTTGATATACAGCAACATTTGCCTCTCTAAGACCATTGCTGACGTCTTTCTCTCTTGGCATTGTGTCAACACACATCTGATCGCTCCAGACCAGTAAACTACCAATCTATCAACCTGTGGGAGGAGTACAAGGGAAGTTTCTCTGTACCGCTTAGTAATTTACCTGTTCATTTGTCCTCCAGTGGTCATGGAACCTGTGAATTGTACATATATACACATACATACACACGTGTGTATATATATATATATATATATATATATATATATATATATATATATATATATATATATATATACATATATATATATATATATATATATGTATATACACTTGTGTGTGTGTGTGTGTGTTTACATATACATACATATATACTCGCATATACACACATTAACAATACATATTTATTTCTAAAGCAGTTTTTCTGCATGAAAATGTTGCACAAAATGCTTTAGATATTTAAAAATGAGTTTAAAAAAACAGACCACATTTTAAATACGTCTGCTTTCTCAGTGCCTAAAAACAGCCATCATTAAGCCACTTAAAAAAAAAAGAACTACCCAGATCACTTATGAACCGCTATAGGCCCATATCAAACGCTGTTTTTCAACAGCTGTATAACATCCTAACACTAAATGACTGATATCTTCCAGTCAGGTTTCTGTCCACATCACAATACTGAGACGGCTCTAGTAAAGGTCCTTAATGACATAAGCTAAGATGGATCTTTGTCTCCCTTAGGAGAAATTTGTCTTGGACACGAGAGGCACAGGCGACAATCGCACTCCAATAAACATAGAAACCATACTACAGTTAACACACATCAATTCCCACTCCCAGTTCCCAGAAAACCTATTACACAATACCCTTGAGTAGAAGAAAGAATTATTGCACAGAGCCCGACTGAACTTATTGCACAAATGTCCACATTATTGCACAAATGACCTACACAAGAGAAACCTACACATTATTGCACATTTCTTTCCTCACGTCACTCCCAATCACTCACACACACACACACACACACACACACACACACACACACACACACACACACACACACACACACACACACACACACACACACACACACACACACACACAGTTAATCTCCTACTGTTCGGTAGTTTGATTGATAGTGGGACAAATGAAAATGTATACCTGTTCAATTTACAGATAGGTTGCCTGAATCTTCTGCCTGAAGGCATTAACACATACTCCTTATGCAGGATGTGGTTTGGTTCAGCAGTGACTTTTTGGCCTTGCTTCATCACTGTCTGCTCAAAAATCTCCTGGAGAGAGGATGGGGGCAGCAGACCGATTATTTTTCCTGCCCTTTTAATCAAATTCTGGAGTTGTGATCTAGATTTAATGGTCAAATTACCAAACCAAGTTGCAATACCATAACGAATAATAGATTCACATCCGCTCCAATACGGATAGTGGAAACATTTCAGTCTTGGTCTTACTGGATCTCAGTGCTGCATACGACACAGTTGACCATACACACCTTTATGGACCAGTTCAAGAACTGGGTGGGACTTTCTGGCACAGCACTTGTCTGGTTGGCGTCCTATCTAAACGACAGGGACTATTTTGTGCCTTTCGGTAACTACAAATTAGAACTAACAAAAATAACGCGGAGTTCCTCAAGGTTCTGTTCTGGGGCTTCTGTTTAATATCGACATGGTCCCATTTGCTCAAATAATGAAAAAGAACAAAATGTCTTACCATAACTACGCAGATGACACAAATATATATAACCATCTCACCAGGAGACTATAATCCAATTCAAACACTGATCAAATGCATTGATCAAATTAAAGAGTGCATGTGCCAGAATTATCTTCAATTAAATTAAGACAAATAATAGTGTTTGGAGCCGAGGAAGAAAGACGAAAAGTTTTCATTCAATTTCAAGCTGTAAAGCTAAAAACAAATAGCCAAGCCAGAAATCTGGGACTGGTTCTGTGTGTGTAATGATAACTAATTAGCTGTTATTAGTAAATAATTATCTTTTTTTTTTTTTTACGTACTCTTAAAGGGGACCTATTATGAAAAACATGTTTTTTCTAGCTTGCTTTGACATATATAAAGTGGTCTCCCCTCAGCCTGCCAACTCAGAGAAGGAGGAAAGCAACCAAATTCTGCAGTGTCTGTACAGCCGCCCGGATGAGCCGTGCAGTGTGATGTGGCTTCTACGAGCCGTTCAGATTCTGCTCCCGTCGTTACGTAACCAAAATGCAAACCACGCCCACAAATAAACACCGTGTAACTGCATGCGAGCGTCCGACTATCGCGTAGCACTACGTGACTGTCCATCTCCCTCCAGCAGCTGCCACTTTATTGAGGTTTTTGTAGTGAAATGAGGAGGTATCGTAGAGATAAATTCTCATTTCAACTAACTGGATGAGCCGTTCCTCATCCATGACCGTTTCCTACAGCGCTTTCAACGCAAGCGACAGAAAGAAAATAGAAGCAGGGCATCCAACAAATGTTCAGCTCAAAACGGCGCGCAGCGCTGTGTCGTTCGCGGCCAGTTAGGACAGTCCAATAGAAAATAAAGCAATGGAATTGATTTTGTCGCTGACGCTCGCATCGCATGCAGTTAGGACACGGTTTAGTAGTGTACGCAGCCGCCTGCTCTTCTGCCCAGAGCGATGCTTTGTGCCCTCCCGCTACACGTCATTCAGGCAGCCAATCAGCACAGTGCCTCATTATCCTAGCCTCCCCACCCACTCAGAATCCCTCATAGATAATGAGGTTAGAGAATGGGATGATAAAGACATCCCTCAGAGGCTGATTTTCTAATTTATTTAGAAAAAACAATCAAAAGCTTGTTTTTAAGACATTCAAGGCCTGTTTAAAATAGATATTAGATGCCATAATAGGTCCCCTTTAAATTAAATACTTACCTGCTGTACTCTACTGCCCTTACTTTTTAACAACTTGTGCTTTTTATTATTTTACCTCTTTTCTTGTCATTTTATTTATTATTTACTGTTTATTGTCTCTTGCTGCTTTTAATGTTGATTTAAAGCACCTTGTGTTGAATTGTGCAGGTGTGCGGGTCGGCAACCCGCGGCTCTAGAGCCGCATGCGGCTCTTTAGCGCCGCTCTAGTGGCTCCTGGAGCTTTTTAAAAAATGTTTGACCTTTTTCCCTTTTTTTCTTCTTTTTTTCTCTTTTTCCTTTTCTTTCTTCTTTTTTCTATTTTTTTCTTATTTTTTCCCTTTTTTATCTCTTTCTTCTTACTTTTTCCTTTCCTTTTTAATCTCGATATTTTGACTTTTTTCTCAAAATTTTGACTTTTTTCTCAAAATTTTGACTTTTTTCTCAATATTTCGACTTTTTTCTCGACATTTCGACTTTTTTCTCGACATTTCGACTTTTTTCTCGAAGTGCATAATGAAAAAAAAATCTTCCCCCAGTTATAACTAATATAGAAACATGCAACATTCATTCTAAGGATTAGACAAGACTCATTTTTTGCGGCTCCAGACATATTTGTTTTTTGTGTTTTTGGTACAATATGACTTTTTGGGTTGCCGACCCCAAATAAACCCGCCTCGCCTTTTACTCTGAAAAGTCGCACCGGAAGTGTGCGCGGCTCCCCCCGACGGCTTGACTCCCCCACGGCTGCTTGCGTACGGCGGCTCGGAGGGCTCAGTCCGCCCTGCTGCTGACGATGGGAGACGTGGTGGTGGAGGAGCTCGAGGACCTGGTCCACTTCTCCGTGCTGGACCTGCCGGCCCGCGGCTACGGAGTCATGGAGGAGATCCGGCGGCAGGGCCGCCTCTGTGACGTCACGCTCAAGGTAGGGGCACCTGCGGGGCGGGGGGGTCGAGGCCAGGCCAGGCTAACAGCTAACACCGATACAGTCGATCAGGGGATCAGGGGATCGATCAGGGAGAGACCATGGCTGTGTAGGGGTTCACTGATCACCGCAGACACCTGTGTCACACCTGTGTGCGTTAGCAGGTCACTCAGGTGAATGGACTCTCAGAGTCCGACTCCCTAGACCCCTGATCATGTGATCGATCACCTCTGCCTGGCTCACATGAGTGAACACAGGGGTGCAGATCCGATGTCAGGATTGGGGGGGACACCAACGTGATTTTAATTTTTAATTTTTTGCCAATATGCAACTCATACCATGCCATCAATTGGTAAAGGCTCGCCAAAAAATAATGCACAGGGAATCATTTATTGTGCTTACCTTTCTTGTTTATTTGTCCTAAACAGCCAACAGTGTGTGTCACTGCTTACTTAACTGTTATATTCGTTAATCATAATTTTAAGGGTTTTGGGCATGTAGTGTCTACTCATCTCAAATTCTTCTCACCATCTTCCTTTTATCCTATGGGACTACTTTATGCACGATCAATTGATATATGGATGAAATATGGAGCCCTAAACAAGTTGTTTAAACTAACTGATCATGTTTTAACACAGTTATGGTGGTAAACAGTTCTAAAACAAAAAAAGGACCCATTGCTTTCATTCTGTACACCTCAAAACCTCAAAATTTTTTTAGAAATATATTTTTAATAAATATTCTACATATTCAACCTTTAAGTCTGAAAATACATTTGTTCAATTTTGAATAATTTAGGGTATTTTTATTGGGGGGGACAATTCATGTTTTTCAGAAATTGGGGGGGCATGTCCCCCCCGTGCCCCCCGGGATCTGCACCCATGAGTGAACAGGTATCAGAGTGTGTGTTTGGTGACGTCACTGATCGCTTTAGGCAGGGCGGGGCTTCACCTGACAGGAGAGTCTCATGGTGTCCCCCCCACGTGACCTGCAGAGGTCACAGTAAGGTCGCTGCACAGGTGTGGCCGCACCTGAACAGGCCCCGGCTCCAGCAGGAAAACATGCACCTGCCGGGCTGGTTATTGATTAGGGAGCAGATGCTGATTGTTGTAACTGTTGTTTAATTGCTGTCATCAGTTATCCTCACCAGTCCTCACCTGTCTTCACCTGTCCCTCAGATGTCCCTTTCCTGTTCCTCTCCTGTCATTTCCTGCCCCTCACTTGTTCCTTACCCGTCCTAAGCTATCCTCACCTGGTGTCAGCTTGTCTTTCCCCATCCTCAGATGTCCTAACTCATTCTCCAGCTCTCCTCACCTGTTCCTCAACTATCTTCACCTGTCATCAGCTGTTTCTCACCTGTCATCAGCTGTTTCTCACCTGTCCCTCACATGATTCTCACCTGTCCCTCACTTATCTTCACCTGTCTTCAGCTGTTTCTCACCTGTCCCTCACTATCTTCCTGTCCACCTGTCTTCACAGCGGGGCCTGTCCTCACCTCTGTCGTCAGGGGTGCGTACATGCCGAGTCTCTGCAGCAGCGTGTTAATCTTCTTACTGGCTTAGGTGTGAATCTGCTGAGTCTGCAGACGTGGCTGAAACCTGAGGACGGGCGGCAGGTGTGCTCGTCTCCTGACTCCGTTCTTCTCGTCCGTAGGTCGGGGACCACAAGTTCAGCGCTCACCGGATCGTCCTGGCGGCCTCCATCCCGTATTTTCACGCCATGTTCACCAACGACATGGTGGAGTGTAAACAGGACGAGATCCTGATGCAGGGCATGGACCCCAGGTACCGCAGTGGGCTCACCAGTCCAACCAGTGAACCCAACACACATTCAGATACAACTAATACCTAGTCTGTAACCAGTAACCATGATATCATCAGCTGGTAAATGCCATAGACGGCAAAAAAGAACTGGACAAACCCTCTGTGATGTCACCTGCAGGTTTCTGAAGTGGCTCAAATTCTCCTCTTTGCCGTCTTCAGTTCACTAACACTCACAAAGAGAAGTTAGATCTTGGAGAACTCGCTGCTCCGGATACTGTCGGAGATGGCGGCCAGTGAACTAGAGGCCGTTCACCAGTTAGCACAATATACAACCCATGTGTGCGGTTTGTCCGTGTATATCTAACATAACCAGTATACACCAGGGGGAAACATTATGGAAGTAAGAAAGCCTGCAGTTCCAGCAGTGGGTCAATCACTACTGATCTCTGTGTTAAAATGTTCTTTCTTTTCTGGTTTTCTTTCCTTTTCAACTGTTCCCTTTAGGGTTCGTCACAGCAAATCATCTGTCTCATTCTACCCCCGGTCCTCTGCATCCTCACCAACTAACTTCATGTCCTCTTTCATTACATCTATCAATCTCCTATTTGGTCTTCTTCTAGACCTCCCTCCTGGTGATTCTAACCTCCTCACCCTAATGCAGATATGTTCACTATTCCTCCTCTGTACACGTACAAACCATCTCAGTCTGGCCTCTTTCTCTTTATCTCCAAAACATCTAACATGCTCTCCGTCTGATGTTCTCATTCCTGATCCAGTCCATCCTCGTCCCTCCCAAAGAGAACCTCAGTTCATTTCTACCTCCAGCTCTGCCTCCTGTCCTTTCCTCGGCACTACAGTCTCCAAACAACATCGCTGGTCTCACCACCGTCTAGTAGAGATTCCCTTTTGTTCTTGCCGGTACTCTTGTCACACATCACTACTGACACTTTTCTTAACCCGTTTCAGCCGTCTTCCACATGCTTCTCCACTATGGGCTCAAATTAAAGCCATATATATTTTGCATCTGTAAATAAACTTTGTATTTGTAGAAATATTTTGTACGTGTGCAAAAAATATTTGTACTTGCAAAAAATATAATTCGCCATAATTCGTAGTTGTAAAAAAAGTTTGTAGCTTTTGTAAAAAAGTTTGTAGCTTTGTATATCCAATGTTGCACACAGACAAATTAATTCCACAGCTACAAAAATCTTTTACACATGCACAAAATATTTCTACAAATACCATTTTTTTTTTGCACATGCACAAAACATTTCTACAAGTACAAATATTTTTTGCACACGCACAAAATATTTCTACAAGTACAAAGTTTATTTACAGATACAAAATATTTATGGCTTTAATTTGAGCCCATACTCCACCTCTTCCACAATCTCCGGTGCTCTGGACTGTTGATTCTCAGAACTTAAAATCCTCCACCTTCTTTATCTCTGCTCCCTGTAGCCTCACCGTTCCAGGCGTGTTCCTCTCATTTCCACACACATTTTCTGTCTTCAAAAACCATGCATGAAAAAATCACTCGGGGTCTGTCCAGTTTTGTATGCGGCCTATGTTAAATTCCCAGTACATGACCAGTGGAGCTGACGTGTTACCAGTGTAACCAGTGTTACCAGTCTAACCAGTATTACCTGTCTACCATCCCAGTGCTCTGGAGGCTCTCATCAACTTCGCCTACAGCGGCCACGTGGCCATCGACCAACAGAACGTCCAGGCTCTCCTGATTGGCTCGAGCTTCCTGCAGCTGCAGAACGTCAAAGACGCCTGCTGCTCCTTCCTGCAGGAGAGGTGAGGCCCTCGCCATCGCACACGCTCAGTAGGTGTTTGTGGTGTGATTGGGTGAAGTAACTGCCTCCGCTCTGCCCCCGGTGTCAGGTTGCATCCAAAGAACTGCCTGGGTGTGCGACAGTTTGCAGAGACGATGATGTGCACGACGTTATACGACTCTGCCAACAGCTTCCTCCACCAGCACTTCGTGGAGGTCTCCCTGTCGGAGGAGTTCCTGGGTCTGAGGACGGAGGAGGTTCTGGAGCTGGTGGGCTGTGATGAGCTCAACGTGAAGGCGGAGGAGCAGGTGAGACGCACTTCCATGCTGCGACCAACTGCTGATGAACGAATCAGAATAAGGCCCTGTCCCAATACTCCCCCTACCCCTACTTTTCAGCCCTACCCCTAAATTTTGCGCGTTCCCGTGAGGGTAGTGGTGTCCCAATTTCTCTTTTCATCTAGGGGGAGTGCGGAAAACGAGGGCGAGTGGTTATGAATCTGTCCCTACGGAGCTAGTTTTCCGATGCTCACTAGCTGATCTAGGGCCAGAAAAATTTCCCACAATGCTTTTCATCATCATTTGCAGACTGAATCAAAAAAAAAAAACATGGCGAACATTTCTTATTTTTTAGTGAATAAAATCAATATTTTGAGTTAGCTTCTGCATAAAAATGCGTTTTGATTACATTTCTAGCGAGAAATATATATTTTACTTTCATAATATTCACTCAGTGAATGTACATAATCACTCGCTTGCCCGTTGTTGCGAAGTCTTTTTCAAACCTCGCCAGAATAAAGGCTGATTTATGGTTCCGCGTTACACCAACGCAGAGGTTACGCGGCGACGCACGCCGTACGCCGTACCCTACACCGTAGGCTCTGCGTCGATTTAACACGTGTATTTGGACAGGGCCCTGGGAAGATTTCAAGTGCCCTAAAATCTGTGGCTTCTTTTTTAGGGGTAGTGGTAGTGAGGGAGGGCTAGTGGTAGAAAGTAGGGGGTGTATTGGGATTGGCCCTAAAGGTTTATTTGCATGCGTGCAGGTGTTTGAGGCGGTGCTCACCTGGGTGTACCATGACCGGGACCGGAGGGAGGCCATGCTGCCGGAGCTGCTGGGGAGAATCCGCCTCCCTCTGTGTCGGCCGCAGTTCCTGTCAGACCGAGTCCAGCAGGACGAAGTGATCCGCTGCTGCCACAAGTGCAGGTGAGACCAAACCCAGGACGGCGCCTGTTCCATTACCAGTCCCTAAACGCTGGTGGAACCAGTCCTGAGTAACCCGGGTCATGAGGCCTGTTTTCTTTTTTTTTTTTTTTTTTTTTTTAATTTAATGCAAAACAGGTAACAATACAAATGCCCAAAACAAAAACACATACAGGTACAGGACAAGAGGGGGGTATGATGGTTTTCTAGAATGATGATTATTTTGGGAGAGAGACAGCAGCCAAAAAAATAAAGCTTAATAAAAAAATAGGATAAAAAAAGGGTTTAAAAGGGGGAGTCATTAACGCAGGAAGAAGTGAGAGTGAAAGGGACGAGGGGGGCCGGTCCGGACGGCAGAGACAGTTTTTGTTGTTTTTTTTGGTTTTCCTTTTCCCCTTTTAATTTTCTTTTTAATTTGGTATGTTTCATATTCTCACATTTTCCTCTTTTCCTTTGATTATAAGTTCTCAGTTTTCCCCGTCCCCTTCCTTCTAGCTGTCCCTTACTTTGGGCTGCCATCATGAGGCCTGTTTTGTGATGCATCGATCGGTTCTCTGACCACCTCTTTCTCCCGGTTTCCTGCCAGGGATTTGGTGGACGAAGCCAAAGACTTCCACCTGATGCCGGAGCGGCGTCCTGGTCTCCCCGCCTTCAAGACCCGGCTGAGGTGCTGCACGTCCATCACTGGACTAATCTACGCCGTGGGGGGGCTGAACAGCTCAGGTACACCGTCACCTGAGGGCGCCGCGCCCGCGTCGACGGCGGAGCTCATCAACTCTCTCTCCTTCAGGCGACTCCTTAAACGTGGTCGAGGTCTTCGATCCCGTGGGGAACTTCTGGGAGCGTTGTCAGCCGATGAGGACGGCCCGCAGCCGAGTGGGCGTGGCCGTCGTTAACGGGCTGCTATACGCCATCGGTGGATACGACGGCCAATCGCGGCTAAGCACGGTGGAGGTGTACAACCCCGAGACGGACACCTGGACGCAGGTGTCCAGCATGAACAGCCAGCGCAGGTCGGTCCTCCAGCCGCCCCACACTCTCCCCAATCAGTGCTCGTATGCTGGTTAGATCTCTAATTTGTCGTCCTCAGCGCCATGGGAACAGTTGTGATTGACGGACACATCTACGTGTGCGGCGGCTACGATGGGAAGTCCTCCCTGAACTCAGTGGAGTGCTACTCTCCGGAGACCGACAGGTGAGGTCCAGATAGGACAGGTGAGCTGTGATCGTTCAATTACTAACTGGTTTTATGATTAACTATTTTTGGCATCCCCCCTTGAAATAAAAACTGTCCAAATCATTCCCCCTGCAAAACTGCGATCCCCCCTTTCCATCCCTTATGTCATTTCATCAATGAATGTGTTTTTACTGCTATTTCAACATTTAGAGTCATCACCAGAAAAAATAACTTATTTGACAATTTTCACCTGTTTCAAGTAAATTTTCACTTGAAATAAGTAGGAAAATCTGCCAGTGGGACAAGATTTATCTTCTTATTACAAGCAAAAAATCTTGTTCCACTTCCAAGTGAAAATCTACTTGAAACAGGTGAAAATTGTTGTTTTTTCCAGGGATGAGTCTTGTTTTAAGTGTAATGAGATTTTTTTTTTACTAAAATGAGACATTTTAACTAGAAATAAGACAAATATTCTTGTTAAGATTTTGAGTTTTTGCAGTGATCCATTTTACTTATCCTGTGAAGGACAGAGTCATATTGATAAGTTCAGAAAACTGTTTTTTATTGTTGTGTTTTGATGTATTTGATGTAAGCCCAGTGGATATTTAAAGCTTACAGAAGGCTGCATTTAACTGCTGCTATGTCATTCCTGCAGTATTTCTGCAGGTGTTTTGGTCAGTGCTATTATTTGTAATATATTATATTATTTGTAATCAGCACAAATTATCTGTCCCCATATGATAAAATCCACCACCCCCCCTGATTCTTTTTTTTATAACTCGAGTACTGAGTGGTCCCCAACCTTTTTAGCGCCAAGGACCAGATTAATGTCCGACAATATTTTCACGGACCGGCCTTTAAAGTGTTGCCAATAAATACAAAAAAATTAAATGATACGACCAGCATTATATTGTAAATATAATAATAAACGTGAATCCACTGTGTACTCTTATGCAACGTTATTAGCAGCGTCCTCCTAACATCGCGTCAACAACATAACATGAGTAATGTCCTCTCTGCCCCCTAACTCTCTCTGACTCTGGTCGCCATGGTAACATTTAAACATAAGATACATACACACCACAAAAACAAATATAAAACGGCATGATCTCCAGCAGTTGATCTTCTTCTTGCACAGACATGCTGGATTCACCTGGTTTGTTGACAAATGAACATTCCTTTACAGTTCGTGGGTCTTTTGTGGTTAGGAAGTAGCACTCAAACTCGTGTTCCCGTTTTTTTCTTTCAAAATATTCCGAGGGCTCGTCTTTTAATGCAGGGTGCTTGGTCTTCAAGTGATGGAGCAGTTTTGAAGGCTTTATTACCTCATTAGAGAGCCGGTCCCGCATATTATGCAGAGCGGGCTTGGTGCATCATCACCAAACTTTTTCCCCTTCGCAAAGAAACTTTACATAGGCGTCTGTTTCTTACACATTTTGTTAGCTTGTGGGTTAAATTTCAACAATTCACGTGACTCCTATGAAGGAGAGAATCTGGTCATTTTTCAAACTAAAAGATGGTTCGGACAATAAATAAAATGGAAATAATGCAAGTTAGTTATTCTTTCTTGTGCTGCCCGGTACCAAATGGGCCCAGGGGGTTGGGGATCTCTACATAAAACATAAATAGTACATAAAACAGTATATATAACACTTTGCACCACGTCGCCAGACAGCCCTGTGAGATGGCGAGTGTGAGAATAGAGATTTTTGAACTCTGGTTCTTTGACTTCCTGTCACATGATGCTTCAAGACTTCCTGTCATGTGACACCAGGACTTCCTGTCATGTGACACCAGGACTTCCTGTCATGTGACATGCCTGTTCTGCTCTGCAGGTGGACAGTGGTGACAGAGATGAGTGCGAGCCGTAGCGCGGCTGGCGTGACGGTGTTCGACGGGCGGATCTTCGTCTCTGGCGGCCACGACGGTCTGCAGATCTTCAACACGGTCGGTTGGGCTCAGAGCCAATCGGATCTCTGCCGCGGCTGTGATGCCACCTGAAGCTTGATGTTGTTTCCTGTTATCGTTCAGGTGGAGTACTACAACCATCACACCAACCTCTGGCACCCGGCGCCGGCGATGCTCAACAAGCGGTGTCGGCACGGCGCGGCGGCGCTGGGAAGCCACATGTACGTGGCGGGTGGCTACGACGGCTCGGGCTTCCTCAGCGGCGCCGAGGTGTTCAGCTCGGCGTCGGGGCAGTGGAGCCTCCTGGTGGCCATGAACACGCGGCGCAGCCGGGTGTCGCTGGTCTCCACGGCGGGCCGCCTGTACGCGGTGGGCGGGTACGACGGGCAGTCCAACCTCAGCTCCGTGGAGATGTACAACCCCGACACCAACCGCTGGACGTTCATGGCCCCCATGGTGAGTCACGAGGGCGGGGTGGGCGTGGGCTGCATCCCGCTGCAGCCCGCCTAAAGCCACCGGCTGCAGTGGAGGACTGACGCAGTGCCGGTGGCGCCTCCCGCGGCATCCGCCCAGCTTTATGGGCACAATGGCCGGACTCGGACCTGGGGCCAAAGCCAGGCCGGCGGTATTCTGGGAAAAACTGTAGAGCCCGCCTACAGAGGCTACCTGCTAGGGCCCTGCTATTAGCACGAGTGTGGACTGATTACAGTTTATTGATTTGTACCTGATCGAATCGATCAACGGGGAGTCACAAACAAAGCTGCTGAATGTCAACAGGAGGACTACTCTGATCCGTTTTCACTGCACTGCTTCATCGACCAAATGATGGACAGGTAAAGAGGGTGGAGCTGCTCGCAGGTGAGGAGGACGAAGATGGGAGACGTCCTCGGGATACCTGCGGCTCATCCTCAGCACATCCTGATGAAGGACGGCTCTACGGCGGTAACTTATTTAGCACTGGTTGGTACGGCAAGCCACCAGGGTCAGAAAACATTACTTTAATGACGTGTCCTAAAAGAAAACAGCAGGAATAAAACACGTGTCGAGATCAAAGACCAGCATCAGACCAGCACCAGTGAAGGCTTTACAGTATTAATTGATCTTTTTTAAAAAAAAAACTCAAAGTGACTTTCTTTGCTACCAGAACAAATTTTTATCCGACCCACTAATAGTGTTTTTCCACAAGTGCCTACTGTACTCAGTCAGACTCGATTCGCCTTCCCTCGTCTCGACTCAACTTGCCCTTGTTTCTCTTCCATACCCGGATCAGAAGTAGGCGGGTTGGACGTACTCGATTGTGGGACACAGCACTGCTGAAAAGTTTGTTTGTAGCCCTGATCAGACGTGGACTGAGAAAGTTCTTGATATATTTTCTCATTCCTCGTCGCCCCATCTAGCTCTCTCTGAATATTTTCCTCAGCCACCAGGTTTAAGGTTGTCTCCACCTCAGAGTTTGACCAGGGAACAGACTTTTGTGCTGCCATTGTTCTTTGAATAAAATGAACAAGAAGCCACGAGTCGCTCTTGAAATGATGTCACATCCTGACTGACCAACCCCCCGACCAATCATTGGCATGTATTGTGATGACGTCAGATACAGCCCGACTCAGCCGCTTAGAACCTCGGCAGAATAGATACAGAAAAAGTATCTACTCGGCACGTTAGACCCCTAGTGGAAAAGCGCAAAGTCGAGTCGAGTCGGGCTGAGTAGGTACTAGTGGAAAAGCGCCATAAGATTCAGTTGTCCTGAAATCACCAAAAAAATGAATTTTCAACTCTAATGATCGGAATTTTTAAAGAAAAAAACATTATAATAAGGTTAGAAACAAGGAGCTGCCTCTGTGTTAAACTGACTCCACCTTGGACAAACTCCGTAGCTTCCGTACCGGGCCTCAGCAGCACTAGCACAACTCACAACTATTGATGGCTGTCCATGGTTCCCTAGTTATATGGTTGCTTCATATTCTTTAAAGGGGACCTATTATGGCATCTAATACCTATTTTAAACAGGTCTTTAAAAACAAGCTTTTGATTGTTTTTGCTAAATAAATTAGAAATTCAGCCTCTGAGCCATGTCTTTATCTTCCCATTCTCTAACCTCATTATCTATGTGGGATTCTGAGTGGGCGGGGCTATGATAATGAGGCTCTGTGCTGATTGGCTGCCTGAATGACGCGATACACCGCTACGGAAAAATGGTGGAAGCTCCGGCCGGCGGAGTTAGTTGTGGGCGTGATTTCACGCATCGCTCCTGTCGTTACATAACGACGGGCACAGAATCTGAACGGCTCGTAGATCCACATCACACTGGACGGCTCATCCGGGCGGCTGTACAGACACTGCAGAATTTGGTTGCTTTCCTCCTTCTCTGAGTTGGCAGACTGAGGGGAGACCACTTTATATATGTTAAAGCAAGAAAAAACGTGTTTTTCATAATAGGTCCCCTTTAAGAGTACGTAAAAAAAAAAATATATATATAATTATTTACTAATAACAGCTAATTAGAGTTATCATTACACACACAGAACCAGTCCCAGATTTCTGGCTTGGCTATTTGTTTTTAGCTTTACAGCTTAAAATTGAATGAAAACTTTTCGTCTTTCTTCCTCGGCACCAAACACTATTATTTGTTTTGTCTTAATTTAATTGAAGATAATTCTGGCACATCCACTCTTTAATTTGATCAATGCATTTGATCAGTGTTTGAATTGGATTATAGTCTCCTGGTGAGATGGTTATATAGATTTGTGTCATCTGCGTAGTTATGGTAAGACATTTTGTTCTTTTTCATTATTTGAGCAAGTGGTACCATGTCGATATTAAACAGAAGCCCCAGAACGGAACCTTGAGGCTGGGTCTGCCATGAATGGTTGTAACTGATGTCTTGTAGTCCGTGGGCTGCTCCCCCGACACCACTCGGAGCAGCCGGCTCCTCGTCCTTAGCTGCCCTCCTGGATGGTCTCGCCCCTTTCAGTCTGACTGACTCTTCCTGGACTCTGCTGGCTCTGGGGACGTCTGCAGCCAGTAAGATGACCGTTGGCTTGTTGAGGCTCCAGCAGGTGCTCAGTCGGAGCTCCTCTAGTCAGGCTTTCCGATGTTTTTTCAGCAGCGATAACAGAAATGAGGATATTTGGACAGATTTTATCATCAGTTCTCATCACAAATTAGCAGTAGGCTAAGCTAAAATAGCTAACTTGAGGTACCTGAACCATAGTGGGCGTGTTCCAGCCAGCTACCAGGCCTGCTTGCTCCGCCCATTTGCTTATTTGTGGATTAAGCAGGGTCGGGTGTTCAGACATCCTAAAAGAGACTTCAGAAGCGCTCTTTAGAAACTCTTGAAGCTCTGGTCACAAGCTGCCCATGAAGGAGACCCCTCCCATCCAATCTCCGGGGAGGGGCCCCCGTTACCTCAGGCCAGGGGGAGGGAACCACTCCTTGATTTCACTTCTCTTTCCTAGGAGTCTGACTGAATCCCTCTTAATCTGACTCGCCCTGTTTCTCCAGAGTACCTAGGATTATTCAACAACAAACCCCTCCACCACCTCGGGGTGGGGATTGGAGGATTCAGCAGCTGGATCAGTGCAGCGTCTGCAGTAATGTGGACTGTACTGGTGTGTTGTGGTGAAGAGAGAGCTGAGACTGTGTTTACAGGTAGATCTATGTTCCTGACCTCATCTATGAAACTAGAGACTGAAAGAAGCAGATGGAGGATACAAGCAGCTGGAATCAGTTTCCTCTTCAGGGTGACTGGACTCTCCTTTAGAGATGGGAGAAGAAGTTCAGTCATCCAGCAGAGACTCTGTAGTGTCACCTCTCCTCCACAGCTGAGCTGGTCGTGGTGTCTCCTGGACGCCTCTCTGGTGATGTTTCGATCCAGGACATGCTGGCGAGATGTCTCCCTGCCGACTTAACGCCTTGGAGACCTTGTGAAAGAAGGGAGGTCTGAGTTTCTCTGCTTAGCCTGCCTCTATGACACGAATCTGGATATGGTGATGGATGGATTTCTGCTGATGCACAACTATGAAACACGATTTCTATCAGCAGAACACAATCTTAAATCTGCTTCCTCTGCTGTCCGTAGTAATCTGGACTTAAAGCTCGTCTAGATGAGGATGTAAAGTGAAGCCACACCATAATAAGAACGTAAAATGTCTCATAACTCTCTTGTGTGATGGACAGATACAGATGAAAGGCTGAAGTCTCTTCACTAACAGTTGTTTCAGTGGGAAAACAAGAACTTAAACTTCATAAAAATAGATATTTCTGCTTGTTTTAGCAGTTACAAGAGTGACATTCACAGAGGTTGTAGTTTGTTACTAAAGTAATGTTTAATGACCTTGTGGTTTGTGGTAGACGTCCTCCTGAAAGTCCGACTCAGGACGACACACCTGGAAAGCACAAATGCTTCTGTCAGCTTTTAGTTTCCTTTTCCAATCTGCAGGCTGAAGCACTGGCAGCTCCAGTAACAACCGAGGTAACAACAGTAGTAACGGCCGTGGTGATGATCGTGGTCTTTGCGGCCGGTTATGACCACCAGTAACGACTGCGGTAACAAGTCACCTCAACCGCAGCCTCAGCCTACGTCCACGCTGGCCGGGTTTTAGGGTTATTAGGCTTTAGTCTTTGTATCCTTCGTTCTTTGGCACTTTGGAACGAGAACTGACTAATGTGGACGTTGACTCACAGACACAAGTGTTACAGCTCAAGTTTTTCACATCGTTTACAAAAAGACACATGTAGCATCCCCGACTGATGACGGTTGACTCTCAAACTGATGGTTCACAATGTTTTTATTCCTTCGATGTGAACACACTGCAAACACACCGTAAGAGCTGGGTGACGAACGGCCGGTACACGTCTTCAGGGGGAACCTCCATGACCGGGGCCGGCGGCTGCGGGACCATCGCGTGCCTCTTCATTCTTTACCTGTGAATCAGAATAGAATAGTCTCCAGTCTGCAGTTTCCTTCACGGCCGGAGATATATTTCTTGTACGTCAGAAGTACCGTCATCAGTCGGAGATGCTACAACACAAACTATGTTTTTCTCAACTAAGTTGAGGAATCTTGCTTCTTTGTCAGTTAGGATAACTTTTTTGTAAAATGTCTATATTGAGAACTTGCAAGTTTCCACCTTTTGTCCCCATGAGTTTTATCTCTGTGTGTAGCTGTAAACTGTCTTCTGGCTTCTGTCCGGTGGCTTTGAATGCTGGTTTACTTTCTTTTAAAAAGAAAACAATTTTTATCCTGTTTTTTTCCCATTTCTTCAGCCAGTGTTTAGCCCAGGACTTTGTGAGGGTAGCTCACATTACCTACCCAAGGGAACACGGGGAGAACATGCAAACTCCACCAACTCTTCTGGTCACTCATTCTGGGTGGGGTTTTTGTCCTTGATACCGTGCATGTTTTCAGTTATCCTATCAGAAGCCTCTAAAGCCAAAACATGGTCATGAGACCTTCTCCAACTTGTTTGGGGCCCTGGCCAGCATCGTAGGTGGAAACGTCTGATTAAGTAGGTCATAAAACATTTTACAAAATGAAAGAAAATCAAAGATCCTAACTGACTTAAAAGCGTTTGACTGTCTACGAAAGAAAACTGGTATTTTTTTGTGAAAGGTAGGAAGACTTGATCAGAGCTGGACCTGAACGTTACTGGAACATTTACCTGCTGCAGCCTCTCACCGTTCTGATGTGCTCTGACAGCACTGATCACATCCAGACTAGTGAACCCTGCACTGTTGCTGGTATTGATAATGGATCATTGGTTATTGATCACTGACAGACACCACAGAGGACCTGAATGGAAACGTCACGTTTGGTGGACAGCCATCGTCATGGAGACGGTTCAGTCATGTAACTCCTCCGTACCTCAACAGATCATGTGTAATCAAAATCTCAATTTCTATTGATTAATTTATAACTTATTGGATGTTTTGGTTGTGGATGATTAAAGAGATGTTCAGCTTTGTAACATTTGAGTCTGATGTGTTGATTTGGGCCTCTACCAGAACCAGCGATGGAACAATCAGAGTCAGGATGACCATATTTATGGTCAAACATCAGAAATGTGTCCTTTAAATTATTTTCAGACATCAAACGGAATCAAAACCCCCTTTTTTGATTGAATATTTAAAAGTGTGATATTCTTATTTTGACTTTTAAAGATTCAGAATCATCTTGAACTGTTATATATCTTGTTTTCAGCCCGTCTAGCTGTCATTTTAGGACGTACACGACTGATTAAGCAGTAAATAAAAGCTCTTACAGAGCAGTTATACCAGCACCTTCCAGAGATGTCTATTCTCCAAACAATTTTCTGCTTCCACGAGCATTAATCCCATCTGCTGATTGGTCCTTGAAACTCCAATCGCAGATCAGCCCCCCCACATCCATGTGTTCCCATTGGTCTTAGCCCCGCCCCCTTAGACCAGATTCAGCACAGAAACATCCTCCAGTTGTCTCTGTCGCCATGGCAACATGACTGGCAGTAACATGTCTGAGTGGTTGGTTTCTGAAGGTAACTAATTCAGACATGAAACATGACTGAAAATCTAGAAATAACTGATTTAAGTCATGAAGCAGTAATTAGATTCTCATTCAGTGATGAGAACTAAAAAAATCGAGGGTCTCACGTTGAAATGTTTTCAGTGTAGATTTCATCCTCACTTCTTGCACAGAAATCTTGTCGATGCAAGAAATTCAGATGTTTAAAACTGCGTGCGCCTGAATCCAATCCGTTCTCTTTGAATATCACAATCAACTAGAAATTGAATGCACATGCATGAGCACAACACTCTTCCCTGCTTTCTCCATTATGAGATTAATTTGAATATGATAATGAGTATAAATATTAATTCAAACTGCTCATCCAAACAAAGAAGATCCCTGGTGGTATTTTCTTTGGAGTGTGTGACTAGGACTGTTAACCAGCAGGATCAGAACATAAAACCACAGCTGAAATAAAGAAACATTTATACGACGTCAAAGTCGATGCAAAAAGAAGAGAATCTGCACATCAGTGAAGTGTTGCAAACACGAGTATGCTGGAGTTAACCTCACATGAGGAGAGACCGACCTCGTTCATCGGAGAAACTACACTTTCTGGAATCCTGCAGCACACAAGTACGACTCGAATATTTCCAAAAGTACATTTAATAAAAGCATTATTTAGATTAGTCGCATCAAACAGAACCAACCAAGCTTTTAGTGACAAGGTAGAATCATTGTAACAGACTACATTAAGGATTATTTGAATCGCTTATTTTCTGTAAATTACATTTAAATTTTTGTTCAGATGAAGTTTAGTACATTTTCTGTATCTGGTGTCATCTGGATTAGTCATCTCTTACGGCCGCCAGTCAGTTCAGGGATGCTGGAGATCTCCAACCTGTCAGGTGCTCCCGCTACAAGGCTCCTGTTGCTATAGGAACCAGCGTAATGAGGACTTACTGGCACTAGCATGGAGCCACTTCTCCCAGTCCTCCTGTGAGTGGGACCAGTTCAGCAGGGATCCAGAATGATCCTCTTGATAACCTAAATCAGCTGATGATCCAGTCGTCATGCTGGTACCTGAAGACGCGCTCTGTCCGAACTCTTCCAGTTGGACCAAAGCTGCCATCGTTGTGTAATTATAAGACTTCACGCATTCATACATGCATGTACAGTGCCTTGCGAAAGTATTTGGCCCCCTTGAACTTTGTGACCTTTTACCACATTTCAGGCTTCAAACATAAAGATATAAAACTGCATTTTTTTGTGAAAAATCAACAACAAGTGGGACACAATCATGAAGTGGAATGAAATGTATTGGATATTTCAAACTTTTTTAACAAATAAAAAACTAAAAAAGTGGGCGTGCAAAATTATTCAGCCCCTCTACTTTCAGTGCAGAAAACTCTGTCCAGAAGTTCAGTGAGGATCTCTGAATGATCCAGTGTTGACCTAAATGACTAATGATGATAAATGGAATCCACCAGTGTGTAATCACGTCTCCGTCTAAATGCTCCTGCACCGTGATCGTCTCAGAGCTACGTTTAAAGCCTAAAGAGCATCATGAAGAACAAGGAACACACCAGGCAGGTCCCAGATACTGTTGTGGAGAAGTTCAAAGCTGGATTTGGATACAAAAAGATTTCCCAAGCTTTAAACCCAAGGAGCACTGTGCAAGTGATAATATTGAAATGGAAGGAGTATCAGACCACTGCAAATCTACCAAGACCTGGCCGTCCCTCTACACTTTCAGCTCATACAAGGAGAAGACTGATCAGAGATGCAGCCAAGAGGCCCATGATCACTCTGGATGAACTGCAGAGGTCAGAGGTCAGCAAACTCCTGCAGAGGATCAAACCAGATGGTAAGACATCTGGGTCATCTGAAGCTTCTGACGGTGAGTTGAGTGGGTGCCATTTACAGACGCTGTAGATTTACAGGGTCGAGTCTTCCTGCGTGATTTGTGAACCTCAGTCATGCTTCCATGTTATTATCTACCCGTTTCCTGTCTTCTTACTCTCCCAATAAAGTGCCACAAAAACCTTAATAAAAATAGTATGTTTTCTGCAGCGGTCAGAACAGGTGTACAGGTGTACTTTGTTCCAGCAGGCGTGTGGAAATAATTGTTTTCAAAGACAAATACTCGTTCGTTCGTTCGTTTTTATTTATTTCGAACATGTATATGTATATATATATATATATATATATATATATATATATATATATATATATATATATATATATAAAAACAAGAAATAAAGATAAGAGAAACAAATACAGGTGGGCATTCCGCCACATAAAGAAAAAAAGAAAAACACATCAAAAAACATATTTCAGTTACATGTTCGAAAAGGAGTGGGAGGAAGTATAAATGTATTTAATCCCACCCCCTTTCCACAACTAAACATAAATTATATGCCTGTATTTATGCTTTATACTATACACTAATTTGTATAAATAAATAAATAAATAAATAATTAAATAAATAAATAACTATATATCATTTTTACAAAAATAACCTGTTTAATACCAAATGTAAACTCTATCATAAATATAACTATTATATAAATATACTATGACTATGATATAAATATAACTATGATATAAATATAATACGTATATCTATACAAACATACAAAGACAACATGACGAAATAGCAAAACACACACAGCTCTGGTGATCTTAATATAATCTTGGTTCTCAATAATTACAAAATCCGTGTAATTGTGAAGTTATGTTGCCACGTTTTTTTTTTTTGTTCTGAATGGTGCGACTCAGTGATTCAGCCCAGTTTGTGTGGAACACTAATATTGATTTTATTAATCAAAGATCAATGACACGCAGCCGTTTCTGGCCAAAGATGCTTCAGGGATTACTGGAGCAGTTGGTTGAGCATTTATCATGTTGACATGAATAATTTTGAATTACTCTCTGGACTTTTCTTAAGTGTGACGTTTAAACAGCCATATTCTGTAGTATTGATCTCTATTCATATTGATCAGCACCACACTAGAGTAGTTTTAGCATGCTGTCGGTCCTCCAGCTCCCCACTCATCCTGCTGTTAAACACCCAGCTGATAAATGTTTTTCTAAACTTTCTTTTACTGCTTACTCAATTGCACATCTAAAAACACATGGCGGCCTGAAAACAGTATTTCAAAGTTTAATACAGTCTCTAACCTCTAAAAATGAAGAACAGAAGAGATGGATCTTTTAAATTTGTAGTGGAAATTTCAACATCCTTGTGTTGAGTGTGATAAATGTAACATACATCAAAAGTTGATGTGTAACCATTTTAAATAATTGTGATTTCAGTGTTGACTATAATTGTGATAATCGCGCAGCCTTCAGCACTCGCTGCTGCTGCTGCTGCTGCTGCTGCTGCTGCTGCTCTCTGAAACCTGCAGGAGCCTCCACCAGATGGAGTCAGCATCTCTGTCCTACTGAAGCGCCTCCAGCTGCAGAAACATCATAAAGTCCATCAGCGATGAAGGAATATTTCTTCTTCCTGGGATCTCTGTGAAGGCACACCTGGATAGCGGAGGCAGAATAAAAAAGGGATCTCAGGTACATGTTTTATAATGGAGTCGCTGTGTGAAAATGGATGATGAGATTCCACTTTTAAACTGAACCCCTTTGTTTGATCACAACCACAAACTGTGCTTACTGTAACCTGGTGGTCAGATGAACACAACACATTATGTAATGCAGTATTAAAAGAACAAAATAAATTTAAAACCCATGTTTGACTGAGGTGCTTCTGCGTAAATGTGGTGTTTGGTTTTCTCCAAACTGGACGTGAAGACCAAACAACTCCGCCCTGGTCTCATCTGCCCAGACGACATTGTCCCAGAAGTCTGCTGGTTTGTTCCGATGTGGTTTTGTGAACCTCAGTCCTCCTGCTTCTGTGGTATTTTTAGACAGTAGAGGTTTTATTTGCTGATCCGATATTAGAATATTGATGGATAAAATTTCTCCATCAGGTTCTCCATCAGAGCTTTGAGATGCTTCCCCCTTTGCTGGTCAGTAACTGTGCTGTTGTGGTTTATCAGTGTGTTTATATCAATTATTCATTTCAGGATATATTCCAAAGGCATGTTTATTTATTCTAGGAATGTATTTAATTCACTTGATTGAAAACACATAGATGATGAAAGACAATAAGGGAAGAAGAAAAGTATTTATTTCATTTGTTCAGACAATAAGCTTTATTAAAGAACGAGACATCAATGTAAATCTGGTAATAGTTTAATACACATCAATAAATCTTTATTTTTTTCTTAAAATAATTTTTTTTCTGAAACAATTTAGTGAAAATGTCAAATACTGAAAAATAATTTTAAGTTTATTTATTACCCGATGAATTGATCAATACAGAGAAAACATCACCAAACAAGTCCAGCCCCACCCCTTAATCATCTTCACCTACAGGCCTGCCCAATCACACACACACACACACACACACACACACACACACACACACACACACACACACACACACACACACACACACACACACACACACACACACACACACACACACACACACACTCTCTTGTACTTATCACATAGTCAGATCAGCGAAATTGATCTGCAGAGTGAGGACACACACACACACTTGTATTTCTACATATAGGGGTCATAAACTAACAAAGTCAGAAAACACATGCACACATATGTGCATATGTCAGATGGGAAATTTGTTGATCAAGAAATGACGAGCTGAAAATAATGTGTCGTGGTACCATTGCTCAGGGCCGGGCTACGTGAGAGGTAGCAGAGGCTTAGCCTCCATTGCAACACCCCCTTCAGGTGAGTCACTGTCTATCATCGCTCCAGTCAGCCCCCTCTGCTGGCGCTGGGGGGCGGAGCTCGGCTCAGCAGGTAGCTCTGAGGACAGCTGCCGGTTGAAGGCTGTGGACCCGGCACTGGACCCATCGGCTTCGCTCTCTGTCCAGCAGGACTCTGTGTCTGAAGCTGAGGACAGCCGGCTCCTCCCCCAGTGGCCCTCAGCCCGGAGGCCTGTGCTGAACCGGGCTCCCGGGGAGCTGGTTAGTGTGGTACGGCGGGACGAAGCAGCGCTGGAGCTGAAAGAGGAGTGCAGGTCCTTTTCCCGGAGGCGTAACACGCCACGCAGTAGTGGGAAGTGGCGGCCGATGGCGGCGCGGTACTTTGGGTGTGTGATGGCATAGATGATGGGGTTGTGAATGGCAGAGGCCTTGGCGATGACAGCGGGGACTGAGTTCATGTATGGTGTCAGAAGGTGGGCGTAGCCAGCAGTGGCCGTCAAGGCAACAATGGAGTATGGTGACCAGGACACCACGAAGAGCAGAATGACTCCCAGGGCGACTTTGGCCATTCGCCACTCGGTGCGCAGCCGCTCGTACGCCTTGTTGGTTTCCCCGCAGCTGAGCCGCTCCACCTCCTTCCCCGCCTGCCGCACTGCCCTAAAGATGGCGAGGTAGCAGCCGGCAATGATCAGCAGCGGGATGAAGAAGACAAAGGTGAAGAGCAGGATGGTGTAGGCGCGGACGGCGGTGGTGAAGCTCATGTAGTCCCAGCTGCAGGACGTCTGCAGGCCCTCAGGGACGTAGGCGCTCCAGCCAAAGAATGGTGGCAGGCTCCAGCCCAGTGAGTACAGCCACGCCGCCACTGCTGCCGCGCACACCCGCCTCCGGCTGACTCCGCCCGGGGCTACCAGAGGCCGCGTGATGGCCAGGCATCGGTCTGCCGCGATGGTGGTCAATGTCATCATGGATGTAATGCCGAACAGGGCGCCACAGAAGGCGTAGAGCTCGCAGGCCCGCTCCCCGAACACCCAGCGGCGGTGCAGGCTGGCCACAAAGAACGCCGGTGACTGCGTCAGTGACATCAGGAGGTCGGCTGCTGCCAGGTTTACCACAAGCAGGTTGCTGGGAGACCGCAGAGTCTGGCTGCGGCAGAACACGTAGATGACCAGGGCGTTTCCCAGCATGCCCGTCACCCCCACCAGCAGGATCACAGAGCCCAGGATGTAGTGGGCATGATCAGGGACGTCCACGACGGGCAGCAGGGGCTGCTGCAAGCGGAGGCTGCCTGTGGGGGCGGGGCCAGGCAGGTCCACTAGTTTTGATGTCCGGATCAGGTGCTGGGGGTCTGAGCAGTTCTCCGACAGGGAGCAGAGAGACGCCATCCTACTGGGGGAGGGGGCCTGCTAACGTCGGCTGGGTCACGGCTGGATTTGGGCTCAGATTTAAGTCCAGATGGATTCAAGCCAGATCCTTGTTACCAGTCTTCAGGGTTCTGTCCAGCAGGTTTACGGCCGTTGGATTTTGTCAGAGTCGGTGCTGAATTCAGGTTGGCTGTTGATTGGATCCAGCATGAACTTTTCCTGGATATTTCTTCAAAGTGGTTGCGGTTCTGTCCAGATGGTCTGAGCTGGTCTGATGGGTCCGACTTGATCCTGTCGGCCTGGGCTGGTATGGCTGGTCCGGCTGACCGGAGCTTGTGTGGTTGGTCTGAGCCGGTTCTGCTGGTCTGAGGTGGTCTTGTGGCTCTGAGTTAGTCCGGCTCTGTGAGGTGGCGTCTTCCTGCTGCAGCTCTTTATGGCAGTCCGATCGATGGATGACGGAGGATTATTGAGCCCACTGCACTCAGTGAACAAATCAACATCTGGACCAGATGTGACCTGGTTGAGGTGGGCTCATATGGGTCACCTTGGTAACAAAATGGAATCAGACTGAACTTGTCTGAAAACCAGGTCGGGCTGTTTTGGAGGTCAAACTCTTTCATCTGTGAGTCCCAGAAACAAAGTGAAGCGTGATGTTGTTCCATTTAGATCTGATCCAGCCCGACCAACAGTTCAGATGTCACAAAGAGGGTTGAGTCTCCCAGAAGACCAAGACTTCACCTCAGAGGGCTGTGCAGTCCTGACTAACACAGGACTTCTACAGATACTACAGATCACTCTACATGTCAGAGTTGAGGAGGATCATCAGTCCTAGATGGAGTCATCATCGGCAGGTGTGCACACCTTTAGAAGCAGACCAGCAGACTTCTGGATTAACGTGCCCATGTGCTGATGAGTCCAAAGTGGAGTTGTTTGGGCTTAATGTCCAGCAGAGCCGAGTTTGGCGAGTTTTTATATGGTGCCACCCAACATCATCAATTTACATACCGGTAAGCTTAGGAAAGAAATTAAATAGCATCAAAATAACTATATACAAAAGAATAATAATAAAAATATATACAAAAGCTATAAAATACCTATATATGATCACCGTATTTTGTGGACCATAAGGTGCACCGGGTTTTAAGGCGCATGATGAAATATATATAAAGTGAAACAAAACAGTCTAGTATACACTTACATTTTAAATCATTCGTCTTCCATGAAGCCACAAATAAAAATTGCCACAGGTAAGTGTAGTACTACGTCCTGTTCTCTGATTGGTTCATCGTTGCCGGTGACAGCGGACACCTGAAGTTAGTGTGAGGTTGGAACAACGTGGTATTCCAACATTTGATTATAATTGGATTATGATATAGATTTGATTTGGGTTTACTCTAAAAATCTAACGTTGGCTTGACGTCTAATTTCAGTAAGGTCACGTTGAGTAGATAATGTGTCAGCTGAACGGTCTGACCATCAATCAAGTGGAACGGCTTCGTCGCTACCAAAATTGCTCTAAAACATTTTTACAGATTTTTGAGCACAGTGTACCGCATGAAACTGGTTCGAGGTCAGTAAACACAACAAGAATTCATACATAGATGCACCTGATTACAGGGTGGACGGTCGATTTTTGAGAAATATTTAAGGATTTTAAGTGCACCTTGTAGTGCGGAAAGTACAGTATATGGAAAAAAACACATTTGACAGACCTCTAGTGGTGCATCCACTAGATGGTTGTTTTTGTCTAATACTTTTACTTCACCTACTGTCATTTGTAGTAATATTACTTGGGCATCATTTCACATTTCACTTTTCCATTTTCAGAGTTAATAATAATGACTAGTTTGGTTTTTTTTAAAGATTTTTTGTGGCTCTAGTGGCCCTTTATTCGAAGAGAAGATAGGAAGGGGGTAGAAAGAGAGAATGGGGATGACATGCAGCAACGGTGCACAGGCCGGGATACGAACCTGCGACCACTGCAGGAGGACTGTAGCCTCAGTATATGAACCGCTTGCTTATCCCACTTTGCCACCAAGCGGCCCAAATAATGACTAGTTTAAATATATTTATACTAAAGATGAATTTTTTTTCCAATTTTGTGGTGTACCTGAAGGCCATGGCACCCTTAGCATTTGTCTATATAGCCTAATGAGCCGGCCGGCTCTGATGTCCAGAACCATGTTTGGAGAAAACGAACACATCATTTGTGTTCGTTTTCACAGTGGTGGAGGGATGATGGTCTGGGATCTGGACACTTATCAGTCATTGAGTGTCCATGAACTGTAGACCAGAGTGTTCTAGAGACAAATGTGAGGATATGTGTCTTGACAGATAAACTTTGGCTGAAACTGGGTCACGTAACAGGAAATAATCTCAAAAACAGCAGCTTGTGTTTCTTGTGTTGTTCTCTCAGATTTAAGTCGCTTTGGATAAAAGCCTCTGTTAAATGACAGTAGTAGTAGTAGTAGAAAAGAACGATGAAAAATGAAAGCGTCATTGAGTAAGACTGATATAATGATTGGCAGGTCAGTCTGGATGGACAGGGGCTGCTGAAAAGCAGAGCAGTAGAAATTGACTCATTCACACAGAAAGCTATTTTCCTCCCACAATGCACCAGGAGTCGATCAGCCTGCTTTCCATCTTTCCATTGCATCGAGCCTCTGATCAATAAATAGATCAATCAGCAGTCAGAAAAGCTAGAGAAACACCGAACTTTGTCCCAGAATTGCTGAGAGGTGTCAGGACGGTCTGCTGTCAGCCTGTGACCTGGCAGACTGGCGAGAAAACCCTGTTTACTGGGACCAGGTTTAATCTGGGACAGATGTGTGCAGCTGTTCTGCTATTACCTGTGGTCCTTCAAAATTCTCCTGAACCACCTCTATGCCTCTTCTTCCAAAGTATTATGATGTTTCAGACGCAGCAGCCATTGCACTACAGTTGGGGATGTTATGGAGTGAAGTGAATGAAGTGAGCGTTTTCTTTTATTCTTTTATTGCAAAATATTTAAGTAATGGAAGATGTAACATTAATGAGCTGCAAATTCACCACAGAGGTCTGTGTGGATGTGGAGACGGAGGCAGTGGGAATAAGATGTGAATAGCTTCACAGAGACTATGTTTTTTGAAAATTTTCGGATGTCGAGGGCAACTTTTGATTATCTCTCACAGCCTCTCCTCAAGACTCCAACGGCAGGATAATCAACTAGCTTGGATCTTGCTGGTGTGCTCTCACCTTGCTGAGGGGCTGACGTAGATCTGGAGGATGAAAAGGGGGATGGTTGAAAGGCAGAGGCTGAGCCAGATCTTGCAGAAAAGATAGAGGCTGGTTGGTTGTCTCGTTACATGGTGGAGACTGAAGTGAACCCATGCTAAGGCCCAATCCCAATTCAACTTCACTCGCCCTTCTTTTCTCCACTCGCCCTTCTTTTCTTCCCTAACCCCTAAAAAAGAAGGGGGAGATTTTAGGGCACTTGAAATCTAGGGCACTTGGCCCAGGTGCCTGTCCCATTTCTCCTACTCCCCCTCGTTTTCATCCCTACCCTGATCAGGAAGCTGAGAGCCAAAAGCTTTTTTAATTTCAGCTGTAGCGCTGTTAATATGGCACTTTATTAAGTTTTAATATTTTTTCAGGCATAAAGGTAACCTTTAAGATCCGCAACCAGGGCTCAGTTTATCCAAATAACGCCTGTTAAGAAATTTGACCCGATGTTTTCGGAGATGAGAATAGCCGCCGCCCCGGGGAGCAGCAGCAGGTCACCGCCGGGGCAGACGTGTCCGCCGGGTCAAGCTGCTCCGTCGTCCCGGGAGAGAAACCTGCAGCTCTATGGAGAATTACGCTGGCTGAAATAAATCATTTAGGAAGATGTTGGTTTAATAGATGAAATCTAACAGTTGTAGATACGCCTGTTAAGAAATTTGCTTCGAAATGTCGAGATTTCTGTCTGCCGGCTCCGGAGCTTGGGTCCGTGTTAAATCGACGTAGAGCCTATGGCGTAGGGTACGTAACCTATGCCGTAGGCTCTGCGTTAGTGTAACGCGGAACCATAAATCCCTTTATTCTGGCGTGATCTTCGGCAACTTTATCTGAAAGTGTGTAAATTACCCAGATAACAGCTGGATTACTTTGTGGTTTCTGAAAACTATTATATCAGAAACATCCAAAACAAATCTGACGAGTCACAGGATTATTTCTCTCTATTTCTCTTAGACGAGTCTGCCTGTTTGCCTTCGGTCGGCGAGTCAAATCGACGCAGAGCCTACGGCGTAGGTTACGTAGCCTACGGCGTAGCTTACGTAGCCTACGGCGTAGCTTACTAGCCTACGGCGTAGGTTACGCTCACTGGCTCATTTATTCTCTTAATGTAATTTTCCTTTAATAGCCTCAACACACCTCAACTTAAAGTATCCAAATGTAAATTTATTTTGCAACATTTCTAACTTTTATTTTCTACTAAAAGTGTGTTTCCACTCAAGGCTTTCCATATGAGTAGGCATGTATGTCAAGACTGAAAACTTTTCCTGTCTCACCATCAATATCCAGGCTGTCGGAGGTTCACACTCTTTTTCAGCTGCTTCGTGGCCGTCCAGCAGCTCTAAAGGCTGACAGCTGGGTTTATTGCCCATAACACGGCTTAGCTAGTTATAAAACAGGCAGGTGATTCGACCATGACCGCTTTGGTTGTTTGAATCAGTAGTTTCTTTAAATTTAGCTTTAAGGCTCTTCACCTTCCTTTGACACTGCAAGCATGTTCTCCGGTGGCCTGGTTCTTCCATTTCCCTTCCCTGATATTCATTTTTGTATGCATAGTCAAGTTTTTTTAATTGTGTAGACTCTTTTTCAGTTTGTACACAATGATGACGTAGAACATATGCGTGAGCATTTTGCCGTATTGGAACTATGGCAGGGATAAAGGATAAACCACTGTATACATGTAGATGCCTTATTGAGTGCTGAATCTCACGACATCCTTGCCACCATCTTGGAATGATGCATATGTATGTATATATATATATATATATATATATATATATATATATATATATATATATATATATATATATATATATATATATATATATATATATATTTACATACATAACAAATCAACGAGTTATCTGTAAGAGGCAGGTAAATATAAACATACAATGTATCAATTAATAAAGTTAAAAGGTTTTTATGCTTAATGGAGTTAGTTATATTATATACAGGTATTACATTGTGGGTGAATGGATCAATAACAGACATTACCCTAAAACATGTTTTTTTATTGATATAAACGTAGGTTACATCAAAAGGTAGCATAACGACATGCCCCACCCAACCCTTAATTGGGCAGCTAGATTCCACAGAGGGGTGCTCAGTGCCAACAAACCAACACACAAACATAATCCCAGAAACACAATAAGACAAAATAATACACTTTACGATAATCCATCCAAACCTAAATAACACAAACAAAAATAATCACCATTGTGCAAAATGATAATAAATGAATATGAATGAATAACTTCCCCTATTACCTCACCCGCCTTGACCCCTTCCCCTTGCAGGGATGATATAAATACCGTCTCACTGCGGAGCGCGGTTCCACAATGACACGTAGCAGCATCAAGGTAAGTAAATGAACAAACACACTATGGTTAGATAACAAAATGAAAGTGGAAAAATGGGGAAGTAGTCTGGACCACACCCAAATGAACACTTTAAAACTGAATCACCCCCAAGACAGTGACCCACACATACTACGGAAACAGATAAGGGAAGAAGTGGACATTTTCACTTTCCCACAGTTGAAACCTAATTCAGTGGACAATGTATCATAAAATCTGGGGTTTCAATAAAAACATCCTATTTCCAAACAGTTTTCTTGACTCACTGAATCATTAAGTGAGAAAAGGAGAACCATAGAAGCACATTATTGTTGTTGATTTCTCCTTCTACTGACAAATGTACATAAAAATAATCAGAGTATGGTTAAAAATCAACAAGGCCGACCCCCGTGACCCTGAACATGAAGGAGCAGTTCCAGATAATGGATGGATCATTTTATTCATCTTGGTGAGAGCTCACATATAAACAAACACTTTACCATGACAGAGACCTGACAGTCCAGTAGTGACGTCATGGTTGGAACAGGAAGTGGGTGTGAATAAAGACCAGGGTGAACTCTGGCTGCACACCAACCTTGTGCTCAGATCTGTCAGCAGGTTGTAACTCAGAGAAACAACATGCTGGTGTTCACTGTGAAGCTTTGACTGGAAACAGACAGAAGAACAACATGTTGATCCTGGAATAACGAAGTTTCCACCTTTAAAGAAGTTTCCAAGGAATCATTCAGAACAGTTTCACCAACATGTGATTCATGTGTTCTGATGGAAACAGAGACAGACATATACAGACTGAACTATCTGTTCAACAGAGACAGTTTATCTGACAAAAGGAGACTCTTGAGACTGAACTCAACACAGAGACACTGAAGAACCTCTGGACCAGAACCTGAACCCAGGATAGAGAGGTTCAGTGAATGTGGTGTTGAAGGTGTGGAGGTGGATCAGTCTGTCAGAGGAGACGCTGTAGAAGGACAGAGTTCCAGCAGGAACGTCCACATACACTGATACTCTGTCAGGGACTGAGGAAGAGGAGAAGCAAGAGGTTCTTTTATTGTGATAGACATAGTACAAACCATCATCACAACAGTCCAGCCTCCACGAATGATCGTTCCTTCCAAACAAACAGTCATAAGAGTTTCCTTTCCTTATGATTCTTCTGTAACTCACTGATATAGAAACACCTTCTCTCCTCTGGACCTCCCAGTAACAGCGACCCGTCAGAACTTCTCTACACAGCAGCTGAGGAAAGACATCAAACCTGTCTGGATGATCAGGATATGACTGATCCTTCTTCACGTACGTCATCTTCCTGTTGTTGTCAGACAGTTCGATGTAGTGGTTGACTGTGTTTGTGTCGATGGTGAGTTGACAGGAATCTGATGGAGAGAACAAATAACCCAGCTGCAGTTATTATTGATCCGTCATTGATCATTGATGGACTCATGAATGAGTGATGTGACAGTGTGAAGATGGTTGAATGAAATAACAACACACTTACACTTCCTCAGGCCTGGTGTCAACCATTGTTGTCCAGCATGCTCCACCCTGAAAGGAGGAGGGGGGTCAGACCAGCAAACATGGACATTACATGGCTCTCACACACTGATGAAGGAACAATCCAACACTTGGACAGATGCTCTTGAATGCAGCATCTCTGTCCTGTGGTCGTCATATTCCAGCACAGTTTGAACACATTCTTTTCATCTGACTTCATCTTTGTTTAATCAGGAGCAGGAGGAGACCATGTCATGGTCGAGTGACAGTGCAGCTGTTATTGTGCTGTGATGGGCCTGAAACCACAATGCTGTGGTTCTGGTATGTTTACTGGTTCAAGAACAGCTCAGGGTTGTGAAATGCATCTATCAGCTCTGCTGAAGCACAAGATGAGCTGCAGCAACTCTATCTAATGTTCTTCTGTCTTCATACCTGAGAGTGTCCAGTCTCCAGCGGGGATCCTCCAGTCCAGCAGACAGAAGCTTCACTGCTGACTCTCCTGGATGGTTGTAGCTCAGGTCCAGCTCTCTCAGGTGGGAGGGGTTGGAGCTCAGAGCTGAGACCAGAGAAGCACAGCCTTCCCCCGAGATCAGACAGCCTGACAGCCTGCAGACACACAACACACATGCAGAGGCTCAGAGAACTGCTCTTAGACTAAAGCTGACTCTGTCCTCATGTTCCCCTGATGATGGCGCTGAAGGAAAGGTCAGGATCAGCAGAAACACTGGAAATCACCCTGAATCCAACAAATGTTGTTGAGACGTTTCAGTCTGAACTAAACTTGTGGACGAACATAAACATACAGAGTCCCACAGCTGCTGAGGCCGACACCAGATGTGAAGAGAGACACGTGAAGAGCATCATGTGACCTGAGCATGTGACATCACACTCCATGACTGACATATCTGTCCTCAACACTTTTGGTAGGTTTATAATCAGATAAGTCAGCTGTGTTTGAGATCCCTGTAATGAGCTTCATTTTAGCTGAATAAACCCTATTTTCTCAACCAAACAGTGTTTCTTGTTTCCAGGGATGTCGTTTGGTCTGAAATGTTCTGTCTCCAGAAACAATCTTCTGGTTTTTATTCAAAGTTAACAAAGATTAGTGTTTTCTTATTACTTCAGTGTAAATTGTGAGCGAGAGAGCGCTGCTCTTTTCCAGTTTCTCTCTCAGAGAATCTGGTATTAATGAAGATCTTTTCCATTTTCGGGTTCTGGTAGTGTGACACTGAACGTTTCCAATTCTACCTTTCACTCAGCGGCACCACAGCAGTCCACCTCATGAATGATGTCAGATTCTTCAAGAGGAAAGGAAGTTCTCATTGCTGCTGATTTGAACTCCACATAACAAACTGAAAAATCAATCAGTTGTTCTCATGAGGATGATTTCTGTCACTTGTGTTAACTCTGGAGCTCATTCAGCTTATTCACTGACTTGTCACCATTTAGATGATCAGAAATGGATCAATGACAGAATATTGATCAGTCCAGAACCTTGTTGACATCCAGACACAGACTGAGTCCAAGTTAGAAGAACAAACACTTCTGCGGCTGAGGTCGGTCACCATTTGACAGTTATTGGTGCTCCAGTTTGAGCATTTTATGGAAATTAATTCAATATTAAGTAGGAAACATTTCAAAGTCTGACATAAAAGTGTTATTTGAGAACTTTTATTGATAAAGAACAGATCAGATTAGGGCTTACTCCACATGTGAAAAAACTTGTTGATACTCTTCAATTAGAGAAAGAAAAAAGTACCAACGATAACTGAAATAACTTGAAACTGACTGTGGCAGAGTGCAGGATTGGGGCATGGTCTGCAGGAGAGAGAGGGAGTGCGGGGGGGTGGCGCACAGGTGACGCGGTGCACAGGTGTGTCTAATCACTCTCTGTGTATTTCAGTAGTGTGCGGGCCCTGGAGACGAGAGAGGAAAAACACAGAGCGGAGCTCTGCTGAGAGGACAGAGCTACTGAAGGTGCTGTGTGCAGATCTGTGCCTGGCTGAGTCCTAGGTCACGTCTGTGGGATTTGAAATAAAATAATTAAGAATTCCTCCTTGAAACCCTGTGTCTGCTGTCCTGTCTGGTGACCCCCGTAGCACGAGCATTGCTACACTGACTAAACTACAAACAGATGGTTATGTGGACTTGGTGGAGCCCTTCTCCTCGTTCATCATCCACACACAGTTCTGACCAACTGTCCGTAGCGCTTCAACCCGATCTGGACCCAGTTACCAGTTACAATTATTCAAACTCTCTCATCAACAATCCTTCAATATCAACCACAGTTCTAGCAGTCAGCAGTTGAACACTTGGTGGATTCTGACCTGAGAGACTCCAGGTGACAGTGTGGACTCTCCAGTCCAGGGCACAGCTTCTTCAGTCCTGAATCCTGCAGGTCGTTGTTACTCAGGTCCAGTTCTGTCAGACTGGAGGACTGAGAGCTTAGAACTGAGGACAGATCTGCACAGATGTCCTCTGAGAGGTTACAGTCACTCAACCTGCAGAGGAGATAAAGGAGAAATAATCATGTAATTGAAACAATGATTAATTAATTCAAGAAATGAACGAATGTATTTGCAGGCCAGAGCTTCGGGAGCTGCATGCTGCCACAGACCACTGCTTGCTTCCACCTGTCTGTATAGATGTCTGTTGGATACCTGCTGACATCCTGACCTGCAGCCCCCCCAAATCAGTGTTGCTGCACTACAGTTTTGATAAAAAGTGATCGCTGCATTTCTCTTCTCTGCATGTAAAGTTCACTGATGAGAACTGGTCCCACATGAACCTGAACTTAGTTGAACAGTGAATGTAACTGATTTCCTCCATGAACACAACATGTGATTGTAATTGAAACAGATGTGTCCGTGTTCTTCCTTACACAACTTTCTTGGAGGCTTTGACCACCGGCAGCAGCCTCCGTAGAACCTCCTCTGAAGCTGAGTATTTCTTCAGGTAAAACACTTCCAGATCTTCTTGTAATGACAGTAAGATGAAGCCCAGAGCCGACCAATGAGCAGGAGACAGTTTATCTGTGGAGAGACGTCTTGACCTCAGACACCGTTGGATCTCCTCCACCAGAGAACCATCGTTCAGTTCATTCAGACAGTGGAACAGGTTGATGCTTTTCTCTGCAGACAGATCCTCACTGATCTTCTTCTTAATGTATTTAACTGTTTCCTGATTGTTCTGTGAACTTCTTTGTTTTGGTTCCAGCAGACCTCTTAGGAGAGTCTGATTGGTCTCCAGTGAAAGACCCAGGAGGAAGCGGAGGAACAAGTCCAGGTGTCCGTTTGGACTCTGTAAGGCCTTGTCCACAGCACTCTGATAGAAGTGAGACTCTGCTCTTATTTTGAACCACCAGAAGGTGTTTTTTTGTTCCTCCAGCAGGTTGACTCCAGACTTGATGAAGGTCAGATGGACATGAAGAGCAGCCAGAAACTCCTGAACACTCAGATGGATGAAGCAGAAGACCTGGTCCTGGTACGGGCTGCTCTCCTCTCTAAAGATCTGTGTGAACATTCCTGAGTACACTGAGGCTTCTCTGATATTGATGCCACACTCTCTCAGGTCTGATTCATAAAAGACCAGGTTTCCTTTCTGCAGCTGCTCAAAAGCCAGTTTTCCCAGAGACTCCACCATCTTCCTGCTCTCTGGACTCCAGTGTGGATCCGTTTCAGCTCCTCCATCATACTTGACCTTCTTCAGTTTGGCCTGGACCACCAGGAAGTGGATGTACATCTCAGTCAGGGTGTTGGGCAGCTCCCCTCGCTCTCTGTTTTTCAGGACTTTCTCCAGGACCGTAGCAGTGATCCAGCAGAAGACTGGGATGTGGCACATTATGTGGAGGCTCTGTGATGTCTTGATGTGGGAGATGATCCTGCTGGTCTGCTCCTCATCTCTGAACCTCTTCCTGAAGTAGTCCTCTTTCTGTGGGTCGGTGAACCCTCTGACCTCTGTCACCATGGAAACACACTCAGGAGGGATCTGATTGGCTGCTGCGGGTCGTGTGGTGATCCAGAGACGAGCAGAAGGAAGCAGGTTACCCCTGATGAGGTTCGTCAGCAGCACATCTACTGGGGTGGACTCTGTAACATCAGTCACAACCTCATTCTTGTGGAAGTCCAGAGGAAGTCGACTCTCATCCAGACCGTCAAAGATGAACACGACCTGGAAGTCTTCAAAGCTGCAGATTTCTCTGGTTTCAGAGAAGAAGTGATGAACAAGTTCCACCAAGCTGAACTTTCTCTCTTTCAGCACATTCAGCTCTCTGAAGGTGAATGGAAACATGAACTGGATGTCCTGGTTGGTTCTGCCTTCAGCCCAGTCTAGAGTGAACTTCTGTGTTAGGACTGTTTTCCCAATGCCGGCCACGCCCTTCGTCATCACTGTTCTGATTGGTTCATCCCTTCCAGGTGGGGGTTTAAAGATGTCTTCCTGTCTGATGGTTGTTTCTGCTCTGTGTGGTTTCCTGGATGCTCCTTCAATCTGTCGGACTTCATGTTCATCGTTGACCTCTGCAGTCCCTCCCTCTGTGATGTAGAGCTCTGTGTAGATCTGCTTCAGTAGGGTGGGGTTTCCAGCTTTAACAATCCCCTCAAACACACACTGGTACTTCTTCTTCAGCTTAGACTTCAGCTGCTTTTGACAAACTGGAGCATAAACATCTGAATACACATGGAAAGAAGAAACCAATTAGTGTTTTATGAAGTTCAACTTAATTCTCCTAAAGAATCAGGATGTGAACCGACACTAGGGGTCCTGGAGTTTCTAATACCAGGATGTTAGCAATGGAGCCATGATGGGTTGTTGTGGCTGATCTGTGAATGTTGTTCATCTCTCTTCATTCATTCTGACATTCTGAGACATTCTGGGTGATTTATCCAGCAGCTTAAATGTTCAGAGAAATCCTCTTACTGCTCTGCAGACGCTCAGCCAGCTCCTCCTGCTTCATTCTCCTCAGGAAGTTCACTGTGATCTTCACAAACGCCTCTCTGTTGCTCCTCCTCTGCTCTTCATCCTCACCCTGCAACAGATGCTCTAGGGATTCTGGGTAATCTGGACTCAGAACCCTCTGGATCTTCTTCAGCTCATTCTTCACAAACATGACAATGTTGTCCTCCAGCAGCTGGAGCAGAAGACCACATGAAGGACACAATCAGACTGAAACCACGGAGACAAAGATCAGACCCATGTTGGACGGACTGACAGTCCACTGGTCTCCAGAGAGCAGCATGGAGACAAACACCAACAGAACAGATGGAGAAGCAGTTGTTGTTCATGTACAGACCAGAAATATGGAGTCCAGCTGTTTCTGATGCTGCTGGACAGACGGAACGCTGGGGGACTCTGAGATCTGCTGGTCCACTCTGTGGAGGAATTAGGATGAATTAGCTCACATCATGTCTGTCCTACTACTACTGTACTACTACTGTCATTTTCATCTCATCTTTCATGAAGTCATGTTTGGATGAGGACAGTCCATCCGAGGACTGGTGGTATTGAAGGTTTACTTGTCCACTGAGAACGTACATGTAACCTCAGTGAGAGCGCTGCTAATTCACATATTTACAAGATCCAGTTCTGCTCCAAGAAAGTTACAACAAAATGAAGAACATGGACAACTGATGGAGACGTGCAGATGTGTCAACCAGAGGAAAACGCTCATGACAGAAGATGAAGATCTATGAAGAGGAAGCTCGGATCACCATCAGGTGATGGAGGACCACAGGGGTCCAGGACTACATGGATCTACTCAGGAAGAAACATGTGGACATTTCCTAACATGAGGACTGATTTAAATACATTTAATGAATTTAAATACATCTCACCTCTCTGAGGAAGACAGTTGGTCCCCTTTAAAGTTAATATTTCTATGATTGGACCAGTCGCTCTTCAAGGACACACAGCTGGGTCCAGGTCCAGGTCCAGGTCCAGGTCCAGGTCCAGGTTGATTCCTGTAATAATGATGTTTGGTGATGAGTCTTGAGCTCTGACATGCAGGAGAGTCATGGACGGTTAGAGATGCTCATTTCACCTCTGAGCTTTGCTCCGACTCTCATGTTCCCCACACAGAGAGGTTTTAGAGGGAGGGACTCCCTCCTCTCTGTCCTCACACTGACACGTCCACATCAGCTCACACACACACCTTCATCTGCAAAGGAAACACACATCACAGGTGTTGTACAGAGATCAGCTGATCCTGCACTGATCTCTTTAGTTTTTATATCAGTGTCACTTGAATGCAGTCAGAAATCGGTGGGAGGTGGAGGAAGTCACTTATACAGGGGTATCTGCTGATCTGGGCTGCTCTGAAGATTAAAAACATTCAAGTCTGTGAACAACAGAGTTTTACTGCAGAAACAGGACGTTGAAAATCTTGAACAAGCTGAAAGACACTCGGCCTCTACGTGAGTCTGGTTCCTGTAAAGGTGAAATTGTCCTGAAGAGACACATGTCCTCCTCCTTCACACAACAGTTACACAAGCAGCAAACAACTTCCTTCAGGAACCACGCTTTATTTTGAAAGGCAAGGAAACAGCAGTCTGACTTTAATGCTGGAGATGACAGCTTTCTTCCAGCAAATAAAAACACCACAGTTTGATAGATGAAGAAAACTAATCATCAGCTGATCATCACAGTGTTTCTGATCAATAATAAAACCGATACAAATATTGTCATTAACAGTCATGTAGATTTATCTTCAAACACAAGAATGATCAAAGTTTGCAGGTAAATTGAGTAGAAGTTCCTACCTTCATGTGTCTGTGTCAAAAGACAAAGTTTAAGAGTGAAATAAACTAGTATTTATCCGGTTAACAGCAGTTGTTCTTCGTCCTCAGGTCTCACCTCACTGGACGCGTTTAACACCTGGTATGTCAGATTTGCTTTTACTTTGAATGTTTCCTGGTTCAGTGTGGCGCAACTGGTTTGTGTGATACCTCCATTGGAGGGGGAGTGTAAACTCAGTTTAACACAACTGAACAACAAGAAAAGTATTTGTGGAAACTATTGAGGAAATGAAAACTAAAACAACTCCAACAAATATTTAGTTACCAACAAGCTCAAAGAAGTTCACTTTAAAATGATTCATGGATACAAACACATTTCTTCAAAGCTTGAAACATAACTTGGATGATTTCATACTCTGATATTTTGTAATAACTATGCAGCAACAATTATGGATTTATTTTATGTTTATTTTATGTTACATTTCTTTGGATCGAGATTGAAAATCTATTTACAACAATGTAATAAGTTACTTTACTGGATAAAGACATTATTTTCACGAAGGAAAAGATATGAATAAAACCCAGCATTTTAATTCGATTAATTTAATTTTATCTGGTAAATTCTACGTAAATGCAAACGGACAACGAAAGAACCCAACATTGTTAACTTTAAAAGTGATATTAAGCTTTATTTGTAAACCTTGCCAGATCAGTGTTTCAGAAAACAAACAGAGTTGTGGTTGTAACTCCTCCTTTTTAGTTTTCCTGTATACTGATGCCCTTCAAAAGCACTATTCTTATTTTTTTTTTGTCTTACGTGCATCTAGGTTGAACTAATCTTATTGCTTCTTTATGATCCGTCTTCTAAATTGTAAAATAAACGTTTGATAAATAAAGTTATGTTATTGAAATAATAAAGTTTCAGTCAGGTTTCCATACAACCTTCAGCATCTTGTATTTACAGTTGAGGGTCTCCTTTCTCTCTCAGCCACACCCACACTCCTTAGCCCTTCCCCCTTCACATTCTGATAGGATATAACAGTAATAGAATAACACGAACATTGAAACTGCAGTTAGTACATGATGTATATTTTTTGCAAGAATCCATTTTAGTATACTTCAAGGATACATTAAGATGATCACTATCCCAGTTAAATAATCACTTTTTTGTCTTCTGTTTGCTGTTTAAAAACAAAAGCTTGTTATTACACTTGCCACTTGCTATGAATGTACAAATGTTTGTATACTTGTGCTCCATACCATGTGATCATGGTCGTGAGTTAAAATAAATGATGATGATGATGATGATGATGATGATGACAGATTAATTACTTTGATTTATTATGAACTTACTCAAAGTAACCTCTTAGAACCCGTTCATTATGTATATTAACGGCAGAAGAAAGCAGTCAGACGCGTTGAGAACATGTTCTTTAATAAACACTAAGTCAAAGATGAGACAAAGATACTACAGCTGTGACATCATGAAGTGTGTCAACGATTCCTCTCAAATGCATCACAAGCAGCCAGCAGATGTCAATGTTTTGACTGAATCACATGATCCGAAGCTGTTAGTCGATTGAACGTTTGGTTTCCTAGATGGTTTCTAAACTTTGTAATGTAACAATGGTTGATTTGACTGATTAATAATTCCCCCAAATTATTGATGCTTAACCTAAAGTACAACAGTTCTCCTCAGGTGGAACTTTAGTTATTTTGTACTTTTTTTTTTTAATTCAAGATCTTTTTATTGAAATTTTCACAAAGTAAAAAAGGTGAAATGCTGAATGTCAATTACAAATATTTTGAGTAGGCATGGGCATGTTAATCATAGCATACACCAGTGTACAAAATATAAAAAACAATTAAACAGTATGAAAAAATATAAAATAGTAACAAAAACAGACTTCAGACCAAACTAATCCCTCCCATGTCACTGCCAGGTTACTAATCACAATATGAGGTCATTCTAACATCAAAAGCCTGCACTAGGAATACAAAAGAAATATGAAGTATAGTTCACAGGGTCTGGAATGCTTCTAGAAAAGGTCCCCACACTTTCTGGAACTTATTTGATTGCTGAAGCGAGTATCTAATTTTCTCCAGTTTTAAGCAGGACATGATGTCTTCCAGCCATTTTGCACGAGTAGGAGGGAAGGGATCCTTCCACCTGAACAGAATTGCCCGACGAGCCAAAAGGGAGGCAAAAGACAAAGTGTGCCCCTGTGCAGTGGTTAACTTCCTTCCTCCCTCCATGACCCCAAACAGGGCAGTCAGTGGGTTTGGTTCTAATCTGATTTTAAGCACCAGAGAGAGAGTATGAAATACTTCCATCCAGTACTTGTTTAGACATGGGCAGGACCAGTACATGTGGATGAGAGAGGCTTCTGCTACTTTACATCTTACACAGTATGGACTAATATCTGGGTACATGGAGGATAACTTTGCCTTGGAGATATGAGCCCTGTGTACCACTTTAAACTGAATTAAGCAGTGACGTGCGCACAGGGAGGTTGTATTAACCAGTTTAAGTATGGACTCCCAGGTATCCTCTGATAAGGGAAGCCCTAAGTCCTGCTCCCATGCTGCTTTGAGTTTATCTGTAGGGGCACTCCTTAGATCCAGCAACATGCCATAGAAAGACGAAATGAGCCCCTTTTTGAATAGGTCTGTGGCAAGAACTTTGTCAACTGTGGTCAAGCCTATCGATGCACCAGGGCTGGGTGTCTGGGAAAGAACAAAATGTCTAGCCTGAAGATACCTAAAGAAATGTGATTTTGGAAGGCTGAATTTACTACTTAACTGCTCAAAAGATGCCACGGTGCCATCTATGAACATATCTCTAAAAGGAATCATACCCCTCCTGTGCCATTCCTGGAAGGTGGAGTCCTCAAGGGATGGTTTGAAAAAGTGATTTGATGCAATGGGGCTAAGAAGAGAGAAGCTGTGAAAGCCAAAAAACTTCCTAAATTGGGCCCAAATTCTAAGGGAATGTTTAACCACTGGGTTTTTGATTGATTTAAGTGAAGGAAGTGGAAGTGAGGAGCCGAGTAGGGCAGGAATTGACAGGTCATCAGTTGGATGTACCTCCCTCGCCACCCAGTCAGGGCGGTCAGCGCCGTCGCAGTAGAAGGACCAGAATACAAGGCAGCGCAGGTTAGCAGCCCAATAATAATAACGAAAGTTTGGGAGGGCCAGACCACCTGCAGACTTTATTTTTTGAAGGTGAGTCTTGTTCAAACGTGGGGTTCCACGATGCAGATTAAATGGTTTTGACCGTTGAGAGTTAGTACGAATTGAGGCTGTTGGGTACAAATAGAGAAGTTTAATCCACAGAGCAAAGTTCGGACCAAAACCAAACCTGTCCAGCACAGCAAAGAGATAATCCCATTCGACGCGGTCGAATGCTTTCTCCGCATCCAGAGAGACAACGCATTCAGGGATAGCCTCAGAGGCAGAGTAGATAATATTGAACAGTCGCCTTGTGTTGAAGTAAGACTGCCTACCTTTAATGAAGCCAGTTTGGTCTTCAGATATAATTGTGGGGAGGGCATTCTCCAGCCTATGGGCTAGGACTTTAGCTAAGATTTTAGCATCTGTGTTTAAGAGGGAGATGGGCCTGTAGGAGGCGCATTCAGTAGGATCCTTCCCTTTTTTAGCTATGAGGGTGATACAGGCCTCTGAAAAAGAAGGAGGGAGGGAACCGTGGCTGAAGGATTCTGAAAGAACTGTAGATAGCAATGGGGAAAGCAGAGTAGAAAATTTCTTTAGAAATTCCGCCGGGAAGCCATCAGGGCCAGGACATTTACCCGACTGCAGTGAAGAAATGGCTCGAGTTATCTCCATCAGGGATATCGGTTCTTCTAATGTCTTCCTTAGATCTGGTGAAAGACTGGGAATACTAAGACTATTTAAAAAGTCTGCAATCTCATCTCGATCAGTCTGAGATTCCGAGGTGTATAGCTGGGTATAAAAGTCCCTGAATGCTTCATTTATGAGTAAGTGATCTGTAGTTACATGGCCATTTGGTAATCGAATCTTAGAAATATTTTGTTTAGCCTTAGAGCCTTTAAGTTGGTTGGCTAATAATTTGTCAGATTTGTCTCCATAAACATAAAACCTGGTTTTACTTTTCAGAAGTGACTGTTCAATTGGGTGAGTGGTAAGCAGGTCAAATTTAGTTTTAAGTTCTAGCCGCTTTTTGTAAAGATCTGGGGATTTAGTCCGAGAATATTCTTCATCGACCTCTTTGATTTGGCGGGCAAGGTCTGATCGCTCCCTATAAGATTTTTGCCTCACCCTAGCAGTGTAGGATATAATCTGTCCCCGGAGATAAGCCTTGAGGGAATCCCAGACAGTTAGACTAGACATTCCTGGAGTCATATTCGTGGATAGGAAAAAGGCTATTTCCGTTTCCATTGATTTAACAAAATTTCTGTCCGACAGCAGAGTTGAATTGAATCGCCACTGTCTGTCTCTCTGAGGTAGGTCAGGAAGGGACATGGTTAGGACCACAGGAGCGTGGTCGGAAATGACAATGCTCTGATAAGCACAGGAATGAACCAGGGGAATCAGTTGATTATCAATAAAAAAATAATCAATCCTCGAGTATGTGTGGTGCACTTGTGAGAAAAAGGAGTATTCTCTGTCACATGGATGTAAAGAACGCCACACATCACAAACACCGTAGTCAGAAAGGAACGCCTGAATAAGACGGGCTGACTTACTTGCTGTGCCGGGGTTGGTAGAGGATCGGTCTAGGACTGGGTCGAGCCAGCAATTAAAATCACCACCAAGTATGAGAGAATATGTATTAAGGTCAGGGAGCAGTGAAAACAGTCATTCAAAAAAGACTGCATCATCTGAATTAGGGGCATAAACGTTCACAAGTACGACCAATGTATTGAATAATTTCCCAGAAACGATCACGTAGCGACCAAACTTGTCAGAAATCACATTGTGCTGCTCAAATGAAACATCCTGACTGATCAGAACTGAAACTCCTCGGGCCTTAGCTTGAAAGGAGGAGTGAAATCCCTGCCCTGACCACCTCGGGAACAGGCGGCTATTATCAGAACTGCGAATATGAGTTTCTTGTAGAAAGGCTATTTCTGTTTTAAGATGTTTTAGATGTGAGAAGACCCTTTTCCTTTTAACAGGGTGATTCAGACCCTTAACATTCCAGCTCACCAGCTTCAAGTATCTATTCATAATATCTAAGAAGAAAAATTAGGAGGTGAGCACAATGACCTAGGCAAAAAAAAAGAAAACGGAAAGGAGGTTGAATGTGACCCACATTAAGTAATGAGTTGAAAAGAGTTAATGCAAAGTTTCTGGCAGTGACATATCCCCCCGACCCACCCACCCCAAATAAGACAGCTGCTATAGAAAAATAAAAAAAAAGCAGCAAGCTCTTCAAAACAAACAAAGTGCAATAACGCATCTTCCTGTCCTACACACTAATAGCTTTTGCTCCCGTATCATAGGGTATATACATATTAGCACCTTAAAACGTGTAGATATAAATAAAAAAAAGAAATACCCTCTCAAATCTTGACCTGGAAGTCCCGATATGAGCCCAGAAATATTTGTACAAAAATATAAAATATAAAACCTCCGACTTAAGCAGCGTAAAAGTAAGGTTAACAGCTTACAATTATTACAAAACTTATAGATAAATCGGAAAAGCTTTTATTTTTTAGTTTTTTTTCTCTCCCTCTCCACCACTTATTTTTCCCCCTTTTTCCCCCTCCCCTCAAATAGCCAAAAAGAACTGCAAATTAATAACATTTGCAAAGGGGCAGTCTAACTAACAACAGAGAAAATAATGTTCTAAACACACTAACCCCGAAAAGATTTCAGGCAAAAAAAAAGACTGAAAAAACAGTTGTCGCGGGGTACTCACCCTCCCCTCAGGAATAATATAATGACTCACGTAAAAAAAAAGAGAGAGAAAAAAAGTCAGTCAGTGAGCGCCAGTGAACCACACCGGGCTGCAGGGCGGAGCCGTGAAAGCTTCCAACAGTCCCGTTACGGCGGGTTTGAAGATTTGCTGCGACTCGTGATGAATTTGCGCGCCTCATCCACTGAGCCGATCCACTTCCTGGCCCCCCCGGACAACGTGAGTCGGAGCCGGGCGGGGAAGAGCAGAGCCGGCTTCAGACCCAGGTGATAGAGCTCCGACATAACTCTGCTGTATTCCGCTCGTTGGTTGGCAACTTCGGGGCTGTAATCCTCCACGACCCGGATCGGGTGGCCATGATATTCCAGCCTCCCTCTCCGCCGCGCTTCCCTCACGAGGATATCCTTGGTCTGGAACCGGTGCAGGCGGAGGATGACCGGACGAGGTCTCTGTCCGGGGGCCGGCTTGGCGGCGAGAGAGCGGTGCGCTCTGTCTATTTCTGGCGGTGACGGCAGCGTATCATTCCCGAACACCTCACACAGCAGCTTGGAGAAGAAAGCCGTAGGAGACCCGCTCTCAGTAGACTCCGGTAAACCCAGGATACAGATGTTCTGCCTCCTGCTACGGCTTTCCAAATCTACGACCTTAGCCTTTAGCCGAGCATTATCATCCCGTAAAGTCGAGCAGATGCCTTCAAGGTCCGTAACTCGCTGGCTGAGGTCTTCTGTGGCGAGTTCAAGGGAGGAAACACGTTGGCCGTGGTCCTCGACCGCGAGCCGCGTTTGGTCGAGTTTGGAGTCGAGCTGACTGAAAGTATTTTTGAACTCGGCGGCCAGGGCAGCTCGGTGTTCCTCCAGCAGCGTGGTAATGGCCGCCAGGGTTAAGACAGCGCCAGCATCGTCCCTTTTGCCCGACTTGCCGCTCTTCGAAGCCATCTCGGAGGTAAGTGGGCTCGTTCTAGACAAAAAAAAAAGAAAAACAGCAACAGGGAATCCTTTTTAAAGGAAAAAGTTTGAAAGTTTGAGGGCTTGGTGGTTTAAAAAGTTTGGCACTCACGGGAGCACTCGCGAAACACGTCTACTCCATCTGCTCACCAACCGGAAGCCCCGTTATTTTGTACTTTTAATTTAACATTTTATTCATTTTAATTTAAAGGTGACCTATTATGGCATCTAATGTCTATTTTAAACAGGCCTTGAATGTCTTAAAAACAAGCTTTTGATTGTTTTTTCTAAATGAATTAGAAATTCAGCCTCTGGGCCATGTCTTTATTTTCCCCATTTCTAACCTCCTTCTCTATGCAGGATTCTGAGTGTGCAGGCAGCTATGATAATGAGGCTCTGTGCTGATTGGCTGCCTGAATGACGTGTAGCAGGGGAGGGCACAAAGCCTTGCTCTGGGCAGAAGAGCAGCCGGCTGCGTACATTATTAAACCGTGTCCTAACTGCATGCGAGGCGAGCGAGCGTCAGAAACAAAATCAATTCCATTGCTTTATTTTCTATTGGACTGTCCTAACTGGCTGCGAGTTTAACGGTTTCAGTGGGCTCCTGAATGCAGCAGTTAAAGGGTTTTCTCCGAGGGTTCCTGAACGCAGCAGTGTAAGGGTTTTCTCCGAGGGTCCCTGAACGCAGCAGTTCAAGGGTTTTCTCCGAGGGTTCCTGAACGCAGCAGTGTAAGGGTTTTCTCCGAGGGTCCCTGAACGCAGCAGTTTAAGGGTTTTCTCCAAGGGTTCCTGAACACAGCAGTGTAAGGATTTTCTCCAAGGGTTCTGAACGCAGCAGTGTAATCATTTTCTCCGAGGGTTCCTGAACGCAGCAGTGTAAGGATTTGCTCTGAGGGTTCTGAACGCAGCAGTGTAAAAGTTTTCTCCGAGGGTTCCTGAACGCAGCAGTGTATTTTCTCTGAGGGTTCCTGAACGCAGCAGTGTAAGGGATTTCTCAGAGGGTTCCTGAACGCAGCAGTGTAATCATTTGCTCCGAGGGTTCCTGAACGCAGCAGTGTATTTTCTCCGAGGTTTCCTGAACGCAGCAGTGTATTTTCTCCGAGGTTTCCTGAACGCAGCAGTGTAAAGGTTTTCTCCGAGGGTTCCTGAATGCAGCAGTGTAAAGGTTTTCTCGAGGGTTCCTGAACGCAGCAGTGTATTTTCTCCAAGGGTTCCTGAACGCAGCAGTGTAAGGGTTTTCTCCGAGGGTTCCTGAACGCAGCAGTGTAAGGGTTTTCTCCGAGGGTCCCTGAACGCAGCAGTGTAATCATTTTCTCCGAGGGTTCCTGAACGCAGCAGTGTAAGGGTTTTCTCCGAGGGTTCCTGAACGTAGCAGTGTAATCATTTTCTCCGAGGTTTCCTGAACGCAGCAGTGTATTTTCTCCGAGGGTTCCTGAATGCAGCAGTGTAAGGATTTTCTCCGAGGGTTCCTGAACGCAGCAGTGTAATCATTTTCTCCGAGGTTTCCTGAATGCAGCAGTGTACAGGTTTTCTCCGAGGGTTCCTGAACGCAGCAGTGTAAGGATTTTCTCTGAGGACTCCTGAACGCAGCAGTGTAAGGGTTTTCTTCGAGGGTTCCTGAATGCAGCAGTGTAAGGATTCTCTCCGAGGGTCCCTGAACGCAGCAGTGTAAGGATTTTCTCTGAGGACTCCTGAACGCAGCAGTGTAAGGGTTTTCTTCGAGGGTTCCTGAACGCAGCAGTGTAAGGATTTTCTCCGAGGGTCCCTGAACGCAGAAGTGTATTTTCTCCGAGGGTCCCTGAACGCAGCAGTGTAAGGATTTTCCCCGAGGGTCCCTGAACGCAGCAGTGTAACGATTTTCTCCGAGGGCTCCAGAATGCAGCAGTGTAAGGGTTTTCTCCGAGGGCTCCTGAACGCAGCAGTGTATTTTCTCCGAGCGCTCCTGAACGCAGCAGTGTAAGGGTTTTCTCCGAGGGCTCCTGAACGCAGCAGGTCTGACAGCTGATCAGTCGGACATGGCGGCCGCTGCTGCAGGAGGAACCTCCGTCTGTTCTCACCTCTGTCAGAAGGAGCGAGAATAACCTCAACCGATGCTGCTGAAGGGACGTTTGTCCCCGGGTCGTCTCTCTGGTTGTTACTAATCATTTGTCCGGCATGTTGGTGAGGTCTGAGACCTGAGAGAACACCAACAACAACAGCAGCAGCTGCTGGAGGCCGGGTCCCTCACCTGTACCGGGATGTCTCCCAGGTAAGACATGATAGTCCCTCGCTGGTGTGTTTGCTTGTTCCTGTGTGCTGCTGCTGCTGCTGTGTGTGTGTGTCAGCTGACACGTTGCTGCTGCATAATTAAACCCACTCATTTGATAAGACCATTGTTTTTATCTGCCGTGACAAATATAACCACGGGCGCCTCCAAAAATGTTTCCTAGGGGGGGCCAGAGGGGGCGCTTCAATTCTTGGGGTGGAACCAAAAAAAACCCAGACTTAAGACCCACCTTTTCAGTAAAGCATACGCCAGCTATGATCTATGATTTGCCATTGATTTTTATGACTTTTTATGACTTTTTTACGTTTTAGTGATAATGCTGCTGCTTTGTGTTGATTTTCTTGCCTTGAATGATGTCGCACTTTGAGATTCACTGAATGTAAAGTGCATTATTAATTACACTCATTATTATTATTTTTAAAACTAAAAGCCATCATTACAGGACTTTATTATACTGTTGTAGTATACAGGCTAAGGAATACTTCTTTTTTTACTTTCTAACTTGTCTGCATATATATTAATGGTTAATACCATATGGGTAAAAACCTAAGGCGCATGAATATGTTAAAATATATATGATATATATTATATATTAAAAATGCATATATATATATATATATATATATATATATATATATATGCATGCATTTTTAATATATAATAATATATATATTTTTTTTATTATTAGGATCAGAAATACTTAATGAAACGCCTACTGATGTGCATTTGGCCCAAATGATTTTGGATGAAACGCATAACTGATGATGGTGGCCGGAACATGAGACCTGACTATACTAACGCTACTGTATACGTGAATATCATCTTCTCATCATCTCATCATCTCCTCTACACCTTTTGGTCCTTGGTTTTTAGTCAAAAATTGTATAAAATTGTGTGTGTGTGTGTGTGTGTGTATATATGTATATATGTATATATATATATATATATATGTATATATATATATATATATATTAGTGTGTGTGCGTATACACCAAAAATTATATGTATTTTTGTATTATTTTGTATTACTTTTGTATAACACTGAGGACTTACACCTGTACTTTGCGTTATTTGTGTTGTAGAAATTGAAAGGACCACTAAACTAAACTAAGACACAATTAAACAGTAAATAACAAATAAAATGATAAGAAAAGAGGTAAAATAATAAAAAGCACAAGTTGTTAAAAAATAAGGGCAGTAGAGTACAGCAGGTACAGTGCCTTGCGAAAGTATTTGGCCCCCTTGAACTTTGTGACCTTTTACCACATTTCAGGCTTCAAACATAAAGATATAAAACTGTAATTTTTTGTGAAGAATCAACAACAAGTGGGACACAATCATGAAGTGGAACGAAATGTATTGGATACTTCAAACTTTTTTAACAATTAAAAAACTGAAAAATTGGGCGTGCAAAATTATTCAGCCCCCTTAAAGGTATTCTCCCTGATCCGGAAGAGCTAGCAAGAATTTTAAATGAGGCACCTCTAAGCCCCGCCCATTCGGTCCGAATGATACGAATTGGTCCAGGTCCAGGAAGGGAAGGAACCAATCAGATGCCTTCATTTTAAACCACGCCCCCCCGCCCTGTCCCATGCGCGCACTCGCTTCCAGCCCCCCCCCCCCCGTGTCCACTTCCCACGGGTCCTCCTGGGCTCACAGTGTCCCAGTGTAACCCCCCTCCCTCCCCTCTGCCACGGAGCCCAGTAGTTATTTCCAGAGCGGGTCGGTCCCGCTGTGTGTGACCGGGGAGCAGAGCCGTTATCCGTCCGGGCTGCTGCTGCTGCTGCTGCAGCAGCCCGCGGGGACACGTGAAGAGCCGCAGCCGTGAAGAGCCGCAGCAGCTCCGGCTCGGAAGCTGTATGGGGTCCGTGGGGATGTAGGCGTCTCCATCACGGCGAGTGCACGGCACGGCAGCGCGCGCCGTAGGCTACGGCGTAGGGGTGGGGGGGGGCGGGGCTTAGAGGAAGCGCCACTTTCAAATCTTGCTAGCTCTAGGAAGTTGCATAGAATAACTTTAAGTTAATACTTTGTAGCGCCACCTTTTGCTGCGATTACAGCTGTAAGTCGCTTGTGGTTTGTCTCTATCAGTTTTGCACATCGAGAGACTGAAATTTTTGCCCATTCCTCCTTGCAAAACAGCTCGAGCTCAGTGACGTTGGATGGAGAGCGTTTGTGAACAGCAGTTTTCAGTTCTTTCCACAAATTCTCGATTGGATTCAGGTCTGGACTTTGACTTGGCCGTTCTAACACCTGGATATGTTTTTTGTGAACGATTCCATTGTAGATTTTGCTTTATGTTTTGGATCATTGTCTTGTTGGAAGACAAATCTCCGTCTCACGTCTTTTGTAGACTCCATCAGGTTTTCTTTCAAAATGGTCCTGTATTTGGCTCCATCCATCTTCCCATCAATTTTAACCATCTTCCCTGTCCCTGCTGAAGAAAAGCAGGCCCAAACCATGATGCTGCCACCACCATGTTTGACAGTGGGGGTGGTGTGTTGAGGGTGATGAGCTGTGTTGCTTTTACGCCAAACATAACGTCTTGCATTGTTGCCAAAAAGTTCGATTTTGGTCTCATCTGACCAGGGCACCTTCTTCCACATGTTTGGTGTGTCTCCCAGGTGGCTTGTGGCAAACTTTAAATGACACTTTATATGGATATCTTTAAGAAATGGCTTTCTTCTTGCCACTCTTCCATAAAGGCCAGAATTGTGCAGTATACGACTGATTGTTGTCGTATGGACAGAGTCTTCCACCTCGGCTGTAGGTGACCTCTGACCTCTGACCTCTGCAGTTCATCCAGAGTGATCATGGGCCTCTTGGCTGCATCTCTGATCAGTCTTCTCCTTCTATGAGCTGAGGGACAGCCAGGTCTTGGTAGATTTGCAGTGGTCTGATACTCCTTCCATTTCAATCGCTTGCACAGTGCTCCTTGGGATGTTTAAAAGCTTGGGAAATCTTTTTGTATCCAAATCCAGCTTTAAACTTCTCCACAACAGTATCTCGGACCTGCCTGGTGTGTTCCTTGTTCTTCATGATGCTTTCTGCGCTTTAAACGGACCTCTGAGACGATCACAGTGCAGGTGCATTTATACGGAGACGTGATTACACACAGGTGGATTCCATTTATCATCATTAGTCATTTAGGTCAACACTGGATCATTCAGAGATCCTCACTGAACTTCTGGACAGAGTTTGCTGCACTGAAGGTAGAGGGGCTGAATTATTTTGCACGCCCACTTTTTCAGTTTTTTATTTGTTAAAAAAAGTTTGAAATATCCAATAAATTTTGTTCCACTTCATGATTGTGTCCCATTTGTTGTTGATTCTTCACAAAAAATTACAATTTTATATCTTTATGTTTGAAACCTGAAATGTGGCAAAAGGTCACAAAGTTCAAGGGGGCCAAATACTTTCGCAAGGCACTGTAAGTATTTAATTTAAGAGTATGCTTCAGTAAACAGTAATGTTTTTAGGCCTGATTTAAAGGAGCTGACAGTTGGAGCCGACCTCAGGTCTACAGGAAGTTTGTTCCACCGGTGAGGAGCAGAATAACTGAACGCTGCCTCACCTTGCTTGGTTCTGGTTCTTGGGAACCACAACAAACCAGATCCAGATGAACCTCAGGGGTCTGGGAGCGTCATAGGAACTAACAGATCAACCATGTATTCTGGTCCAAGACCATTCAGGTCTTTGTAGACCAGCAATAAGATTTTAAACTCTATCCTTTGACTCACTGGAAGCCAGTGTAGTGATTCCATGACCGGTGTAATGTGGTCCAGTTTCCTGGTGTAATGTGGTCCAGTTTCCTGGTCTAATATGGTCCAGTTTCCTGGTCTAATATGGTCCAGTTTCCTGGTCTAATATGGTCCAGTTTCCTGGTGTAATGTGGTCCAGTTTCCTGGTGTAATATGGTCCAGTTTCCTGGTGATTGTAAGGACTCTGGTGGCAGCGTTCTGGATCAGCTGCAGCTGCCTGATAGATTTCTTGTTAAGGCCTGTAAAGATGCCATTGCAATAATCCAACCTACTGAAAATGAATGCATGAATAAGTTTTTCCATGTCTTGTTTAGACAGAAACCCCTTAATTCTAGCAATGTTATTTAAGTGGTAATAGGCATAGGTAAGACATAGTCCTGGCTGTACGCCTGCCCGGTGTTGTTTGGTTGTTTCTGTGTTGTGCTGTGCTGCTGCTGTGTGACTGTCAGCTGACACGACGCTGCTGCATAATTAAACCCACTTATTTGATAAGACTGTTGAGACCTGAGTATACTAACGCTATACGTGACTATCATCTTCAAATACCCAAATTTAAATGCATAATAAAGTAGAAGTTATCTATGTTTTGATATAAGGCAAGGCAAGTTTATTTGTATAGCACAATTCAACACAAGGTAATTCAAAGTGCTTTACATCAACATTAAAAGGAGCAAGACACAATTAAACAGTAACAAGTCAATTAAAAACGGAAATAGAAATAAGAAATAATAATACAATACAATTAAATAAAATGCAGTAAGCAGTAATATAAGGCAGATTTGTTTATTTGCTAAGCAAAATAATGTGGGGATATAAAAGCATCCTTTGTTAAAGTCTTCACCCATGTGTGACTCGTGTTAGATAATCACTTTATTTTAAATATAGATCCACAAACACAGAAGTATAGGGTGTACTTAGATGGATAGACCGTCTTTGTTGTCTTTGTACAACCACGAGGTTAAAAGGTGCCACATCTGCACTGCAAAAACTCTAAATCTTACCAGGAATATTTGTCTTCTTTCTAGTTAAAATGTCTAATTTTTAGTCAGAAAATCTCATTACACTTAAAACAAGAGTCATTACCAGAAAAATAACTTATTTTACAATTTTCAAGTACATTTTCACTTGAAATAAGTAGAAAAATCTGCCAGTGGGACAAGATTTATCTTCTCATTACAAGCAAAAAAATCTTGTTCCACTGGCAGTTTTTTCTACTTATTTTAAGTGAAAATCTACTTGAAACAGGTGGAAATTGTAGTTTTTTCCAGTGATGAGTCTTGTTTTAAGTGTAATGAGATTTTCTTTGATTAAAAATGAGACATTTTAACTAGAAATAAGACAAATATTCTTGTTAAGATTTTGAGTTTTTGCAGTGCATGCGCAGAAAACAACTTCCTGTTCCTTTTGATGGGGATATCCCCTTAGGCTATACATGACCAAATATTCGGGTTAGAAAAGGAGTAACCCAGGGGTCATATTCGGGTTTTTAAAAACCAGAATATGAGCAAATTCCGGTTATTCAAAGGGGTTATTGGTGTTTACATGGCCGTGCAAAACCGGGTTATTGCTAATATTCGGGTTAGAAAAGGATTATTGACTGAATGGAAACGCAGTCAGTGTTTCCCTGGAATTGAATATTTCAGACAGAGTTCGTTAAATGTTAGTAAAGTTCCACCGCGCTGCTTTTGTTGTGTGGTTCTTACAGACTACAACGTTTGCTTTAGGAGCGCCCTTCAAAAATAAAAGATGGGGTCTCTCTGTGTGTTATTTCACATCTACTCAGAATGCAGTGTTGTCTTGCGGTTTGTTCAGTTACTTACGTTTTATCACCTCAGGGGGGTTTAAACTCTTCCAGTTGTCATAAATTCTGCAAAGATTCATTGAGTCGACACGGCAGATACACATTTACAACCCACTGTAAACATATCTAGCCCTGAACTTTGCCCCTCCACCGTAGTCTCTCTGAAGTTGTGCCCTGTTCGTCTGCTGGTGTTTTCTGTGACTGAGTTTCTCCTATATTACTTCATTATTACTATTCATCCAATAAAGTTGAGTGAAATCTGCTCAGCAGTGAGCTTTGGTTAATAGTCGGAACAAAGTATTTTCATCATCTGTGTCAATCATCCTTGTAAGCTTACAGCTGATGGTTATTTAGTCATTAAGACATCCGCTGTGTCGTTTACAGTTTAATCGACCAAGCCCCCATTTACACGTAGCAAAAACGGTTGTGTTTTCATGCGTTTTGGCCGTTCGTTTACACGAAATAGAAGCTCAAAGTCACCAAAAACGATCAGTTCTGAAAACTCCGGCCAAAGTGGAGATTTGCAAAATCCCCGTCTTCACGTTTGCTTGTAAACCGAGGGAAACGGAGATTTAGGCTTCAGAACGTCACATTATGCGACAGAAACGTCTCCAGCGTCATGTGTGCCACCTGTGTTTACAATTTGTTTGGCCACCATCAATATTTTCTTGTATTTTACCTGTTTTATATTCTAAAGTCACACTTAAAAGTAACTCCACTTCTCTACTCCTGTCATTTGTTGATGTTTTTTTCCAGGATTCTGATTGGCTAGCATGACTTTAGCTTCTCGTTACGCTGCCCCCTGTAGGTTTGGATGCTCATAGCACCTTAACAGCGTATTTATGCGGGTTCGTGTAAATAGTATTTTTCAAAACGTAGAGGGGGAAATATCTGTTTTTGTAAATACCCGGCTATGTGTAAACGTGGCTTAATACTCCTAACTCAAGTTTACATAGACTTCTGCACCTGTTCTTGGCTTATTCTTGCACTTAAATAGATTTATGACTTAAAGCATGGGCCAGCGTTTCCTCCTGCTGTACTGAACTTGGGTTGGTAAATGACTAAACGTGAGTGTAAAACAGGAACAGCAGCATTTGTGAAAGCTCCAGAAACCTGATTTAAGCAGCACGCTAGCACACATTGGCCGGCAGGCCGGCCTCCGTGAGAGGCTTGTGTCGGTCGGTGGCGTCTGTGTTGAGATGAGCATTCCTCAGCTGAATACCATACATGTTACAGAGTCCTGCGAAAACTGTGTTGGAGGTGATCGAGGACGAAACAGGATGCTTTGGCTAGAGATGCACCGATCAGAATTTTTGAGGGCCGATCACCGATCTCCAAAATCAGTATCTGCCGATCACAGCGTGAAATTCATTAATTCGTCAATATTGTTGTCTCATGTACACAACACTGACATTGTATTATTAGGTATCACAATTAGTAGATGAGAAAGTATCATGAATTGACTGTTTTATTTCAGGCTGAGGCAATATGCAATACTTCACCCTCTAGAGACTCTTAGAGACGACTAAGATTCAGATTACAAAGAGTGAGTGTAGCTACTAGCTTCAGCTTCCTGTGGTAATGATTATGTACAACATGTGCACTAAAACACACAACAGCAGACATATCACTCTCTTAAAGTTGATACAAGTTGTAAACTATAAACCTTAGTTTTCCTGAGGAAAGAGGAATTAAATCTCAAAATAAAAAAGTTATTATGAATTATTAAGCTTTGTGAAAGCTTTACCTTACAATTTTTTTGCTTGTAATGAGAAGATAAATCTTTTCCCACTGGCAGATTTTTTTACTTATTTCAAGTGAAAATTTACTTGAAACAGGTGAAAATTGTCAAATAACAAGTAATTTTTCTGGTAATGAGTCTTGTTTTAAGTGTAATGAGATTTTTTTTTTTACTAAAAATGAGCCATTTTAACTAGAAATAAGACAAATATTCTTGTTGAGATTTTGAGTTTTTGCAGTGTTTATACATGTTCGAAATAAACAAACCTGTCCGTTTTTGTCTTTCTGCAGGTGATATCTGGCCCTCTCTGTGAACCGGCTCCCCCACACCTCTTCTGACGATGTCATCACCGCCAGCGAAGCCGCCGGCCACCTCGCCGCCGCCCAGATCGCCGCCGCAGGCCTCCGCTGCCCTCGACAACCTGTCCATATCCTCTCTCCTCTCCGGGGATCTCGACAACGACGAGGACGGAGAAAGAGGGGAACAGGAAGGACTGGGGGACCTAGAAGTGAACCCGTACGACGGTTTGCCCTTTTCTTCACGCTACTACGCGCTTCTGGAAGAGAGGCGGCAGTTTCCCGTGTGGAGGCTCCGGCAGAGTCTCCTGGAGCATCTGGAGGGCCACAACATGCTGCTGCTCAGCGCAGCCAGCGCGTCTGGAAAGAGCTCTCAGGTAACCGGGAGGTGTGACTGAGGCCCCGTTTCCACGTAGCAAAAACGGTGGTGTTTTCATGCGGTTTGGCCGTTCATTTACACGAAAACGAAGCTCAAAGTCACCAAAAATGATAATTTCTGAAAACTCCGGCCAAAGTGGAGATTTGCAAAAACCCCGTCTTCACGTTTGCTTGTAAACAGAGAGAAACAGAGATTTAGGCTTCAGAACGTCACATTATGAGACAGAAACATCACCAGCGTCATGTGTGCCACCTGTGTTTACAATTTGTTTGGCCAGCGTCAATATTTTCTTGTATTTTACTTGTTTTATATTCTAAAGTCACACTTAAAAGTAACTCCACTTCTCTGTCACTCCAAACGAAAGACTCTCGTTCCGTCTTGGAAGTAACTGGAAGTTACTCGTGTGATTTGTTGACGTTTTTTTCCAGGATTCTGATTGGCTAGCATGACTTTAGCTTCTCGTTACGCTGCCCCCTGTAGGTCTGGCTGCTCATAGCACCTTAACAGCGTATTTATGCAGGTTCGTGTAAATTATGTATTTTTCAAAACGTAGAGGGGGAAATAGGCCTATCCGTTTTTCAAAATACCCGGCTATGTGGAAACGTGGCCTCAGAAGAGCAGTGAAATACGAGGCGGTGCTGATCTCCGCAATTTGAAGCCTTCTATAATAATTGTAAAAAGAAAAAAAAGGTTGCTACTTTGAGGATTTCACTTATCACAAGTTCTTTTTGGAACGTAACCCTCGCGAAAAACGAGGGATTACTGTAATGACAATATCTCCACGTTGCGAAACTCTCCTTGCTCTCTTGGCTCGCCATGACCGCTCATGTCTTTGAATGCACTCACACACGCATGTGAATGCAAAAAAATATTTGAGACACAAAAAATTTGATTTTCGATTTGAAAATCTGTCTCCGTCTCTGGGCTGACCAATGGGGAAGCATCCGCCCACCGCGGGATGTTTGTGTCAAAATTATTCAATCAAAAACAAAAAACTTCAAAACTTTTTTTTTTGTTTGAAATTCTTTATTCAGTCACATTACACTACAAGCATTATCAACACAAACATTATCGACAAAATAGTGAGTGAAAATGCACAGGCAGAAGCATAGTGCTTATATTAATGCCTGTCCTACATACAAACAAACAAACAGACAATAGCAAAACTAAACCAGAAAAGGAGGACCAATAAGGTTTACATATATAGTAGTAAAGACATATTTTTTTTATAAATATCAGAGAAGAACAGCAACAAACAAAAACAAATATAAACATTAACATTTGTAGCTTTCAAAGATTGCTCTACAAATCTTTTTTCTTAAACTGAAAATGAGCTGCACATTGGTAAATCTAGGTTAGCGTCATTCCATAGTTTAACTCCCACAACAGATATACGTCTCCTTTTAGTCTCTTTTCTAGCTTTTTGTATAAAAATTTACAAACATCACGCATATTATATTTTGACTTATGTATTGAGAAAAAACGTTGTACACAGACAGGGAGTAACTTTAATTTAGCTTTATACATTATTTGCATTATTTTATAATAAACCAAATCATTAAATTTCATAACATGGGATTTTATAAACAATGGATTTGTATGTTCATAGTTTCCCACCCTATTAATAATACGTATGGCTCGTTTTTGTAAGAGGACTATAGCATTTACTGTTGTCTTATACGTCGAGCCCCACACTCCCACACAATACCATATATAAGGTAGTATTAGTGAACAATAAATTAAATGTAGGGCTTTATGATTTAATATATTTCCCAGTTATGAGAAGGAACGTGGCAAAAACCAGGCCTTAAATAGAAAAAAAATATTTATATTAACAAAATAAATGAATATACAAATACAGAGTTCATGCTGTCTATGAACAAATTATAAAAGTTAATTCAAAACCACTAGATTTTTTGTCTGTGTCGCGCTGTGACGGGCCGTCGTCACGGTGATGACTTGAGCATCATCTGAGCTACTTCTGTTGTTCTGCCGCAGCCGGATCGTGATTGACTCTTTACCATTAAATGAAGGACGATGATGAGCTGTTGGAGCTTCGGTAGGATGCACGTTCTGCCTCTGAAATGTATTTGTTACTTACTAAGTACATAATCGAGTCACGTGGTCCCGGTGCAGGAACCATATTATAGGTGCAGGGCTAGGGCTGGGCGATTTTGGACAAAAATAAAATCCTGTTTTTTTTTGTTTTGTTTTTTTCTCTGAAAACTCGATTTTCGATTTCGATTTTTTTTTTGTAAAACTACAAAAGACAACGGAATAAATTGTTTCAAATATTTTATCTTTATTTTTAAAGAAAAATAGCAAACAAATTTCCCTGTTGGGAATGAAGTGCAACTTTATTCTGTAAATCCTCCTTGGGTTTAGTAAAGTGACAACATTAACAATCTTCTTAACCAAACAAAGATGAATCCCTTGGGATTAATGAAGTCGGAACCTCACTTTCACCAAACTTCACTTAAAAATGAGCAGGTTCTTCACAAACAAAAATTAAGTTCCCTTATTTGGGAATAAAGTGAAAACTTAAAAAAAAAACACAAATGAATCCCCCTTGGGATAAAGTGACAACCTTAACTGTCTTTCATTGAACAACAACAATGAATGAATAAAGTGCAAAACTTTCACATTTTGTAAAATAAAGCTTGAAAAAATGTATCTCTGAGGCAAAAACACAAACAATAATGTTGTTTGCATGTTATATGCCTATTGGAAAAAACAAACACCTAAAATTGCATGACTACCGGTAAATACAATCATATGATACTCTCTTATGATCTCTAATAATGAGAGATGTAGATGTTGTATCTGTCACTCATCACATTTGTTAATTAAAATCAGATTTGCAAGGAACACAATCCTATCTACTACATCTGTCTTGAGAGATGCCCTGTGGGATGTTACAATGTTCCCGTGCAGCGCTTGTTTGATGGAGGCTCTGGTTCAATATTTGCTGAAGGCCCTGTTTGGTTTCAGTAGGCATTCATCACAGTTTTGTTTGTCCATTTCTTAATGGGACACATGCACACCTGTAAGTAAGGCTTCTCAGTGTAAAGGAAGAAGTCTTTGTTGTTGTATTTTTTCTTTGAAACCGTTCGTCAGACAGTCTTCTCATTTTGATTTGAATTCGAACATGCATAAAAAAGCGTACAAAAAAGTGGCTTGCTTGTTTCGTGCCGCATCCGAGCGCGATTGCTGTGTTCAGATATACCAAACTAACGCACTGGTCATTACCTACAGAGTCATTACCAGAAAAATACCTTGTTATTTGACAATTTTCACCTCTTTCATGTAAATTTTGACTTGAAATAAGTAGAAAAATCTGCCAGTGGGACAAGATTTATCTTCTCATTACAAGCAAAAAAAGAAAATTGTGTTTTTTTTCCAGTGATGAGTCTTGTTTTAAGTGTAATGAGATTTTTTTGACTAAAAATGAGACATTTTAACTAGAAATAAAACAAATATTGTTAAGATTTTGAGTTTCTGCAGTACACAAACGCCACAAACAAAAAACGAAACAACTGTATCGATTTAGTCCCTGAATCGGAACAAAACAAACGGGCCACAGGTCTGAAAGCACCCTTAGTGATGAAGGTGGTGTCCTCTTCCCCGTCAGGTCCCTCAGTGGTGTGTGGAGTACGCCTTGTCCCACGACTTCGCCCACGGCCTGGTGTGCTGCTCGCAGCCTCACTCGGTGGCCGCCGTGAGTCTGGCGCTGCGCGTGGCCGACGAGATGGACCTCAGTCTGGGCCTGGAGGTCGGATACCGGGTGGCTCACGACGACAGCTGCACACCGGACACCTTGCTCAGGTACCGTGGGAGGTTATTGGGGATTATACCACAGTCTGTGTGAATACTCTATTCTGATTGGCTGGCAGGTGGAGGTTATAAGTGATAACCTACACCTATGAATGAATGAATGAATGAATGAATGAATGAATGAATGAATGAATAAATTTATTTTGAACATGTATATAAAAATAAACAGTAACATCTTCATATGCACATAGGTTCGAAAAAGGAGTAGGAAGAAGTATACACTTTTTCCTATTTCCTACCCCTTTATAACTCTGAACAATGCCCTTTTCTATGAACTATGAATTTACATTATTGTTAATATTATATCTACACAATATCCATATAAATATAGTCTATATAAATACTACATAAACATGCCTATTACTACATAATGATCCATATAAATATATAGAAAATATAAATATTACATAAATATTATATCAATATATAGAAAATACAAATATGATATAAATCTAGATAAATATTAGGGGTGTAACAATATATCGTGCCACGAAATTTCGCGATACAAAAACGTCACAATACGTGTCGTGAAGGTGACAAAGTGTATCGCGATATTGGGTTATTAATATTAATCTATTGTGTTGACTAGTAACGCGCATCCGACCGCGCCTCGACCCGCGGACCAAAATCTTCCTCCGCTCAGAAGAAACTAGTACCGTTTTGCGGTCGCGATCACGGGACTCTTTGGGGGTTTTGAGCTCTGAACTTTTAAGTCTGGTGTAGTTAAGCCTTACCTTATTAAATTAAACCTTTTTCGGGTGGTGAGTAGGATAAACACGGGTACAACTTCTGCTGAGTTCCAGTGTACTTTAATGTCCACTCAACAGCGTAGGATTTTAGAGCATCAACACAGCACCTAGTGCTGTACTGTGGCGTATCACTCCGCCCAATCTAAAACAGACTAATCACTACAGATAAACTGACTAGTGTCATTATAGTCCCTGATTTACATCAGAATATAAAGAATATATTTATAAAATAATGAACCCTGAATTACCAAAATTACCTTCTTAACAAAAATAAATCTCCTCTTACACTTATAAGGTGAGCATTAATCAATCTGTTTTATGATGTAAAATTGTATGTATTTATTTACTTTTATTTATTTATTTAATTTTAGTTGTTAAATTTCTGGAAAAGAAAAAAATCAAATCATACATGAGAGAAACTATTCAGTTTGTGGCAAAATATTATTACTTGAAGATTCCTAACGCATACCATGACATTTACTTTTAGTTCAGTTTGTGGAAAATGGTTGGCCTGACTTTCTCTTTAAAACTTAAACAGTTATAAAGCATTACAAACTGTGACAATAGGGCAAATACACAGCATTGTTTTGTATTTTGTGTCTTTCAAATAAATGACCATTTTTTCCAGTCATATGTTCCTCATTCAAGGTTGTTAAAAAAAATACTGCTAATATTTTATATATATAATATTTGCTAATAATATCATATCGTATCGTTATCGCGACCTCAATATCGTGTATCGTACCGTATCGTGAGATTAGTGTATCGTTACACCCCAAATAAATATACACTATATAAACTACATACATATCCCTATGAATATATATATATATGCTACATACATAATAAATATATAACATATATTACATAATTATAACTATCCCTCTCAACATATGATATATACTACATAAATATCCACATACATATCTAAACTTATCTTAAGCAAGTATAATATACCTTTTTCCCTATTTTATTTATCACACTCCTCGTTAACCCATTTCCTCTTCCATATACCTGTTTATACATGTTTATATTTTTATACAGATTTATGTTAGTACTTTGTTTCATTTCCTGCTCCAAACTGTTCCACAGTGTCACTCCACAGTTCCATATGCACATGCTTTTCATTGTTGTTCATACTTTGTTTTCTAAAATTTAGTTCTCCCCTTAGATTAGAAAACCTAGAAAACAAGTTTGGTCAAATTGCCTGATAACTTTAATATCATTGCGCTGGATTAACTGCCAGGTGGTAACCACGGCATCGGAGATTCAGATAAGAAGAGCCGGCTACCGCAGGACGGCCACATGAGGGATTTTGTAATTTCTTTTAATTTATTTGATGAATTTAACAACTTCGATGACTGGGATGCAGAAGAGGAGAGAAAAGAAAATAGCTGAGCGGACTAGAATATCTCTCGTTACCAAGGAAACTGAGTTATGGCTTGTTAAAAAACTTTGTAACTTACCAGGTTGCAACGGCTGCAGACGAGAGATTAAAAAGTCGCTCAGCCGCTCAGCTGTGGCTTGTTATAGAACTAATGATTTCAACTGAAAACACATTAAAGCATGAATAATTGATTTAAAGGAGCATGAGGCAGGATTGAGCAGGATTTATGAAAAAAATTCGTATACGTTTTAAGTTTTCTAGTAATAATGTCAGATGAAGCGTTCCAAACCAAAAAGAATGAGCGAGCCCTCTAGTGTATCTCTCCGTTGCCTTGAACTGTGTGCTGCAAAATGTGCTGCAATTCGGTAAGGAATTTCCCGCGCTGTCCTGCGGATGTGACGTCAAATGACGCTGCATGCACGTTCTCCCCGTTCTCCCGCGCCGGCTTCGCTGTTGGCTGCAGTACCCCCAACGGCCGTCGTGGCGAAGGGTGGCGCTAGAGAGTCTCATTTCTTAAAAGGAGCCTCATGCTCCTTTTTAATATTTATGTTTTTTGGTAAGTGACCGTGGTATAAGCGGGATAATGCCCTTCCAGGTGGACATTATCAGAAATATATGGACTTAGCGGACAGTTCCCGCCCCCACATCGTCCATATATTTCTGATAATGGACACCTCGTCGGGCATTATCCCTTACTTATTATCTCCTGTTGTGATCCATGTGAAATCTTAAAAATGTTACAGGCTTTTTATGGGAATAAATATTGAAAAATCTTATTTGAATGTAACTTTCAACTGAACAAGTCTAACGCCCAAGGAAAACAACTTACTCCAGCTTTAAATGTATTAAGTTACTATGGAGCTAGAACAGTCTCATAATTCACAAATGCACAAGCCGATCCACAAATGCACAGACTGATTCACACGTGCGTAGGACAAGATACACGAATGTATTTTTGATGCACACACATTTGTGGATCAGCGTGTGCATTTGTGAATTATGAGACTGTTCTAGCTCCATAAGTTACAGTAGTGTCTATTTTTTTCTTTGTATAATAACATCAAGCTACACAGAACAAGTCCACGTATGAAAGATCCCTTAGCTCCGTCACTCACTAAAGCGCCCTAAAGAAAGACCCTGTTGTAGCAGAAAGTAAGGAGTCACAAGCGATCTCAGTACAAGCCCTGGATAAACGCGTATAAAACCACAAAAACCAGCGCTGTACCATCACGCAGAACCCAAGGATCCTCTGGTGACCCTAAAAAAAAGCCCAAAGGAAGTTGCCGTCTTAATTCTTTTATCATCTCCCACCTTTTATTTTACCGGCTTTACCTGTTTTCCCCTTTGGACATGATTGGGATCACATGTTTGGACTCCGTTGGTCTTGTGTGATCGAGTTACCTGGTCTTTCTGGTGCCCGTACCACACCTTCTCTCTTTTGTTCTGCTCACTGCAGTTTCACCTCCGCTGGCACAAAGCAGTTTTTTTAGTGTCTAAAAGTCATTTCTAGAGTTTTCTCCCACATTGATGAAAATACTACATGTATATCCTAGAACAGCGGTGTCCAACCAGTCGGAGGCTAAGAGCCACAATTGGTTACTGTGACTACGTTTACATGCAGTCAAAATTCACCTTCTTGTAAATGTCACTATCCCGGTACTTTATAGAAACTACAAATGCCAAGATGTTCATATCCTTCATTAAATTTATAAAATGGGTACATGATGGGTATCATGGGTATGATTCGGGGTGCTTGGACATGTTGAAATTGTATCTTTTCTTTTCGAAAAAAAAAACAATTTAATCATGCAGCATATACAACAGTTGTGTATCACCACTAACTAACGTTAACGTTACTTGCCCAAGTTATCAAGGGTGAGCACAATCGAAAATTTCAATTATTATACAGCTTCTACTGTAGAAATATTGATTGATTGATAAATACCATGTGATAGCTATCTGTTTCTTGATATTTTCATATAAAAGTGTGTTTGTCAATGTTTATAATTATTCACAAGTATGCAGTGTCATAACTACATTCATAACAAACCAACCTGTTTGAAATTCTGTTGAAAATTGAGCAAGTTAAGGTTGCTGACCAGGGGTCAGTTCTCCTTAAAATACAGGAAGGAGATATACCATTGATATGATGATTATGCCTTACCTGTGTTGCTTTGCCAATCTTTTGTCTCGTTCTCTCTGTTTTAGTATTCACTTTTATTGTATTAGTATTTTAACATTCTGCAGTTATTTTTATTTACTCTGCTTGTTGATTGTTTTTTTCTTGTTTGTCTTCTTTTGCTGTTTATTTTGTTTTTGTTTCTGTTCTAGTTTTACTTTCTAATAATAAACAAGTCATGTAATGTCCTGTAAACGGCGAGGTCCTTGCATAAGCCCCCCTAGGGTTTCTGTCCTCACGTGCACAACCACTACCTGTTTTTCCTCTGGAAATGAATTATCATGTCATGTTTATGTATACATTCATGTTGTGCAAATTAAATAAATAAATAAAGTTGTTTAAGCAGTATATGCACCATTAAACACAATGTTATGAGTGAGCGAGCTACCTGTGGCAAGATGGCCGCTGTGTGACGACGTCGCTCTGCATTGGCTGCAGCGCGGGCGAGTCATCTAGCCTTTATATATATATCTATGAGATATCAAGCTGTCTAACAGTTTTCCTCACCCTCGTCTCCTTGCTCCCTCCTCAGGTTTGTCAGCGACGCTCTCCTGCTGGAAGAGATGATGTCCGACCCTCTGCTGCATCAGTACGGCGTGGTGATCCTGGACGAGCTCCAGGAGCGAACGGTGCCCACCGACGTGCTGCTGGGTTTGCTCTGCGACGTCTGCCGGCAGAGGCCGGACAACTTCCGGGTGGTGCTGCTCTCCCACCCGACGCTCGCGCCGCGCCTCTCGGCCTTCCTGGGGCCCTCCGTCCCCCACGTCTGCCTGGAAACCCTGCACACGGAGACGAGCACCGACACAGACCTGGAGAAGGAGACGGGAGCGGAGGATGTGAAGAAGGCTGTGGACTCGAAGGAGACGGAGATCCTGTACAGGGAGCTCTCGTCGGGGAAGGAACCTGTAGCTGCTGCCTGCCACATGGTGCTGGATCTGCACCGACGAGGAGAAGGGGGAGATGTGATGGTGTTCCTGGCCAGTGCACAGGTGCAGGCTTGTGATTCATATTCACATACATGTAGTCAAATGTTGTGGGCAAAGAGAAGCAATACCAATCAATGATTAATGAGTAGGGGTGTAATGATACACTAATCTCACAATACGGTACGATACACGATATTGAGGTCACGATAACGATACGATATTTTAACAGTATTTTTTTAACAACCTTTTTTTTCTCCCTTGTCTGCATATATATTAATGGTTAATGGCTAATATATATATATATATATATATATATATATATATATATATATATATATATATATATATATATATATATATATATAAAAAGAAAACTTTACCCACTAATGAAAGGCTTTAAATTAAATCTGAGACTCTGCTTGTTCTTTCCTGCGTCCCCGTGCAGGAAATTGAGGAGTGCGTGTCCCTGCTGGAGAAGGAGTGTGTCGCTCTGAGTCCGCAGCTCGGCCCGCTCAGGTTCCTCCCGCTCCACGACGGCCTCGGCGCGCTCACCCAGCGGGTGTACGAGTCTGACCCTGACGTCGCCGCGCTGAGGGAGGAGAGCTCGGCGCCGGCACCCGGGAGCGTCAGGAGGAGGGTCATCGTCACGGACGCGCTCGCAGAGGCTTCCTTCTCCCTGCAGGGAGTCCGCTACGTCATCGACACGGGCCTTCAGCTCAAAACTGTGAGATTTTTGCATTTACTTGTAATGAGATTTTTTTTATTAAAAATGAATCATTTTAACTTGAAATAAGACAAATATTCTTGTTAAGATTTGGAGTTTTTGCAGTGTAAAGACAAAGGGGTTTAACTGATTTATTTTGATCATTTAAAAACTTTAACCTCCTTATTTCTAACTTTTTATCCTTAATTTCTGCAACAGGTTTACAATCCACAAATCAGAGCTAACTCGCAGGTCCTGAGGACGATCAGCAAACACCAGGCCGACATGCGGAGTCAGAGGGTGCAGAGCAAACTCCCAGGTGAAGCATCTCCACCTCCTGGGTGTGGTTTGGGGGGCAAACAGACAATCAGGCGTCTACGGAAGTACAGAAGAGTATTAGGGCCAGGCAAGAGAAAAATAAGAATAATATTTTAGAGGAGGAAGATTTCTTCTTCATTATGCACTTCGAGAAAAAAGTCAAAATGTTGAGAAAAAAGTTGAAATGTTGAGAAAAAAGTTGAAATGGCAAGAATAATGTTGAAGTACAATTTCGAGAAAAAAGTCGAAATGTATTTCAACTTTATTCTCGAAATTTCGACTTTATTCTCGAAATTTCGACTTTATTCACGACATTTTGACTTTATTCACGAAAATTTCGACTTTATTCTTGAAATTGTATTTCAACATTATTCTCGACATTTCTAGTCTGATTGTCTGTTTGCTGTTTGTTTTAAGTGTAATGAGATTTTTTTTTGACTAAAACTGAGACATTTTAACTAGAAATAAGAAAAATATTCCTGGTAAGATTTTTAGTTTTTGCAGTGCAGGGCAGCAAAACGCTGCTTTTGTTTTTTTGTTTGAAATTCTTTATTCAGTCACATCACTACGGAAGGGTTTTTTCTCGACATTTCGACTTTTTTCTCAAAATTGAGTTTTTGCAGTGTGCAGCCACTCACTGCCTGTTCTTGTTTCTCGTGCAGGGCTGTGTGTCCGTCTGTACGGCCAGAGTCTGTACGAGGACGGCATGGAGGAGGATCACTGCCCCGGCGTGGTGGAGGAGAACCTCAGCCACCTGGTGCTGCTGCTCAAGAGACTGGACATCGCTGACATGGGACAGTGCAAGTTCCTGGACAGACCAGGTAACCTCTCATACAGCACTCAACCATAACATGTTCACAAGGTTGAAATCTGTGTTTGTAATAACTGACGCTGAAAACAGGAAGTGATGATGATGTGATTTTTTTTTTACTCGGAGCCGGAGCTTCCACCATTTTTTCGTAGCAGTGTATCGCGTCATTCAGGCATCCAATCAGCACAGAGCCTCATCATCATAGCCTCCCCGCCCACTCAGAATCCTGCATAGAGAAGGAGGTTAGAGAATGAGATGATAAAAACATGGCTCAGAGGCTGAATTTCTAATTTATTTAGCAAAAACAATCAAAAGCTTGTTTTTAAGACATTCAAGGCCTGTTTAAAATACATTAAATGCCATAATAGGTCCCCTTTAATGTAATCTGTAGTATTTCCTGAATTGAACGAGCCTAATCTTGAAGTGAAAACTGTGGGCCTGATCAGTATGTCCCACCACCTCTCCCCTGTGCAGCTCCTGAAGCTCTCATGCAGGCCTTGGAGGACCTGGACTACCTCGCAGCGCTGGACGATGACGGCAATCTGTCTGAGGTGGGGATCATCATGTCTGAGCTGCCGCTGGAGCCGCCGCTGGCCAAGGCCCTGATCGCCGCCTGCGAGTACGACTGCGTGAACGAGCTGCTCACGATAGCGGCCATGCTCACAGGTAACACATCTGCCACATTTGGATTAGGGCTGCAGCTATCGAATATTTTAGTAATCGAGTATTCTACTGAAAGTTCCATCGATTAATAGAGTACACTGCAAAAACTCAAAATCTTACCAGGAATATTTGTCTTATTTCTAGTTAAAATGTCTAATTTTTAGACAAAAAAATTAATTACACTTAAAACAAGAGTCATTACCAGAAAAATAACTTATTTGACAATTTTCACCTGTTTCAAGTAAATTTTCACTTGAAATAAGTAGAAAAATCTGCCAGTGGGACAAGATTTATCTTCTCAGTACAAGCAAGATTTTTTTACTTATTTTAAGTGAAAATCTACTTGAAACAGGTGAAAATTGTCAAATAACAAGTTATTTTTCTGGTAATGAGTGTCACGGCTCAGACAGGACAGAGAACCCAAATGCACAACACCAGGCAGGATCAGAGTCCAAGAGGCTTTAATCTTTGTCAAAAGGCAGGCAGGGGTCAAACCGGGTAGTCAGGCAGATCAGGCAAACAAAACCAAAACGGGCAGGCAAAAATCCATAAACCAAAAATCAGGCAGGGTCAAAGATAGGCAGGCAGGAACAGGACAGAAATCAGGAAGGCTGGAAAGCGAGGCAAAAGCACACGACAATCTGGCAAACTAGAAGGTGGAAATGGGCCGGTATATGAGGGGAACTGCTGATGAGGGAAACCAGGTGTGGAGCTGGGCTGGGGAAGCACAGGTGAAGGGAATGAGTGGATCTCTGGCTGATTAGGGTGGCAGGATCTGGAAAAACAGGGGAGTGAGTTAAACAGTAAAAAAAACCCTATCCTACACTGTGAAACTGTGACAATGAGTCTTGTTTTAAGTGTAATGAGATTTTTTTAAATTAAAAATGATACATTTTAACTAGAAATAAGACAAATATTCTTGTTTAGATTTTGAGTTTTTGCTGTTTGAGACCTGTTGTATTGGAGCACATTAGGCACCATCTACTTGATGTTCTATCCATCAATGACTACAGAGCTAACATTGAAAACTACCCAGTTAGCTTCATTACGTTTTTATTTTTCACTCTCATCACTCCACAGCTCTGTGTTTTTACAGATTTAATGCGTTAGCCACGCATCGACAGTAGTCATAATTAATAGAAACCCAGCCCTCCACAGGGCTAACGTTATGTTAGCAAGGTACCGTAACGTTAATCTCATTAATTAGCGCTACGTTAACTTAATTTGACCGTGTCTGGGGTGACGGTCCTCCGCTCTCGGAGTAAACAGGGTGTTGGTGGAGATGCTGCAGCATTGAGGACCCGACGTACTGTTGTGGTATCAAGCACTGTCTTACAGTGATACATGCAACAGTGTTGCCTTGGTGTCCAGTTTGAAATGCTCCCACACTTTTCTGACTTTTCTTTTATTTAAAACCAAACATATCTCTTTCTTCTTCCTTTACGTGCGTGGCGTCACCGCGTTGTGCCGCATTAAACGTAGTCCGGGTGATACCCTGCTTTGAGTTGTCAAAATTAAACGATTCCTTGAGGCAGAGAAAATTCCTCCATCATTTTTTGTCATTGAATTACTCGAATTATTCGAGGGAATCGTTTCAGCCCTAATCTGTATTGATCATTGCATTTTACACACGTTCCAGACCAGGATCTTTTTTAAAATGAACAATTTAAGTGATGCCTATCTTTTTTTTTTCCCCAGCTCCCTCCTGTTTCATGACTACAGAGCCGAGCAGAGAGGAGGCTGCAGTCGCACTCTGGCGACCTCTGATGCACGCGGAGGGAGACCACATGACTCTCATCAACATTTACAACGCCTTCTTGGAGCGTACGTACAGCTCAGGCCTCCCGCCACGCTTCACACGCATCACACTGACTGCGTTTACATGCAGTCAATAACCCTTTTAAAACTGGAATATTAGCACACTGCAAAAACTCAAAATCTTAACAAGAATATTTGTCTTATTTCTAATTAAAATGTCTCTTTTTTAGTTAAAAGAATCTCATTATACTTAAAACAAGACTCATCACTGGAAAAAGCAACAATTTTCACCTGTTTCAAGTAGATTTTCACTTAAAATAAGTAGAAAAATCTGCCAGTGGAACAAGATTTTTTTGCTTGTAATAAGAGGATAAATCTTGTCCCACTGGCAGATTTTTCTACTTATTTCAAGTGAAAATTTACTTGAAACAGGTGAAAATTGTCAAATAACAAGTTATTTTTCTGGTAATGACTCTTGTTTTAAGTGTAATGAGATTTTTTGACTAAAAATTAGACATTTTAACTAGAAATGAGATTTTGAGTTTTTGCAGTGTGTAGACCTGAGGTCTGCTCCAACTGTCAGCTCCTTTAAATCAGGCCTAAAAACATTACTGTTTACTAAAGCGTGCTCTTAAATTAAATACTTACCTGCTGTACTCTACTGCCCTTATTTTTTTAACAACTTGTGCTTTTTATTATTTTACCACTTTTCTCATCATTTTTTTTTTTTCATTTTATTTGTTAGTAGAACGTAGAATTGTCAAATTGGTTTGATTCACCGCACGAATCGGCACAGATTACTTTTGTAATACTGTATTTGACCCGGTCTTTGTACGTTTTGACCGTATAGAAATGTAATTCTTGCCATTTTAAGATTGAGATGTACCTGCTGTATTCTACTGCCCTTACTTTTTAACAACTTGTGCTTTCTATTATTTTACCTCTTTTCTTATCATTTTATTTCATTTTATTTGTTATTTATGTTTTAATTGTGTCTTGCCGCTTTTAATGTTGATGTAAAGCACTTTGAATTACCTTGTGTTGAATTGTGCTCTACAAATAAACTGCCTTGCCTTTCAGAGTAATATTATTGAATGATGTGTCCCTGGTTGTTGCAGACAATCAGGACGAGGCGTGGTGCACTGCAAACTTCCTGAGTGCCGCCGCCCTGCGTCTCGCCGTGGTCATCAGGGCGGAGCTGCTGGAGGTGATGCAGAGAATAGAGCTTCCTGTGTCGCCCCCTGCCTTCGGCTGCCAGGACAACTGCACTAATATAAAGCGAGCGCTTATCTCAGGGTTCTTCCTCAAGGTAGGCATCGCGGCTTCATTCATGCGTCACACAAAAGTCATGCTTGGTGTTTCTTTTCTCTCAGGACCAGGGGCGAAAATCCCATTTCATGGGGGGCAGCAATAAACAGTAAAATTTTAGAGAATACATCCAGGGGGGACAAGGAATAAAAGTTGTAGCCTGCCTTTTTATACGGCATCTTTTACCGCAATTTGACATTTTCCTCTCTCTATCTCGCCAACAGGCAGGAAGAAGACCTTTTGTTAGCACTGGCTGAGTCCACCTGAATGAATGAATGAATAAACTAATTATCAGTCTCTCTCTCTCATATACCAATGTTCATGAAGAGTATCAGGACCATGATGAAGAGAAAAAATATTTGAGAGGGGAAGATTATTTTTTCATTATGCACTTCGAGAAAAAAGTTGAAATGTCGAGATTAATGTTGAAATACAATTTCGAGAAAAAAATCGAAATGTCGAGAATAATGTTGAAATACAATTTCAAGAATAGTTGAGAATTTTGTGATGAAAGTCGAAATGTCAGGAATTTCGACTTTTTTCTCGAAATTTTACTTCAACATTATTCTCGCCATTTCAACTTTTTTCTCAACATTTTGACTTTTTTCTCGAAGTGCATAATGAAAAAAAATCTTCCTCCTTTAAAATATTATTTTTATTTTTCTCCTGCCTGGTCGTTATACTCTTCCGTATGTATCAGTCCTTACCCTACCTGTATATAAGTTCTTGTTTATTCACCCAGCAATACAAAACAATGATATTAGGTGGAAGGTGGCAATAATACAGCACATCTGACATAATACCTTTGTTCACTGTTCTAACTTCCACCACAGTCCGTTACATTTTGGAGCTTTTACTGTACCTCTTGCAAAAGCTCCAAACAATCCCAAAAGTAAAGGAAATACCTTAAAGAATAATCCAACACGAAACCATTTCTAGAATATATAATATAATAATAATAATAATAATAATTCATTTTATTTATATAGCGCTTTTAAAAGATGTCAAAGATGCTTCACCGACACAAAGATAAAACATCGAGAGCAAGAAAATTTAAATTAAAAACTACAGAATAAAAAAGATAAGAGATAAAAGATAAGATAAAGGATAAGAAACAAATCACACATTATGTGCGTGCGTGCGTGCGTGCGTGCGTGCGTGCGTGCGTGCGTGCGTGCGTTCGTTCGTTTCGAACATGTATAAAAAAACAAGAAAATAGGTAAGAAAACAAATCCAGGTTACATTCCACCACATAAAGAAGAAAAAAAAAAACATCAAAACACATATTTCAGTTACATGTTGGAAAAGGATTGGGAGGAAGTATAAACTTATTTAATCCCTCCCCTTTTCCACAACTAAACATAAATTATATGTCTGTATTATTTTTTATACTATACTAAAATTTTAATAAATATGTATCATTTTTACAAAAATAACCTGTTTAATACAAGATATAAGCTCTATCATAAATATAATATAACTATGATATAAATATAATACCTATATCTAAGTATATAAACATACAAAGACAACATGACCTAATAGCAGAACACACACAGCTGGTGATCTTTAAACACAGTCTTCACTTTTATACCTCAAATAAACTATTTCTTTATATTTCTTCTTATTAAAAATAATAATATAAATATAAATAATAATAATGTGCAATAAGACGACTTCTGCTCTGGAATGAAATTACGTTTTTTAAATAAGGAAATACACGTTTTTGTTGCAGCATCAGTGATGCACTTCACCAAACACTGATCTTTAAAACTTAATTTGTTTTTTGCCTTCCAGGAAAGTTAATTGAAGCTGCAACCTTTTTCGCACATTATTGCACGATTATAATGAATACTTTGCTTTCAATAGATACTACTGCATTGTTCAAAAATGATTAATTCCGTCTCCAATTATTGCCCCCCCAGCCCCATGATTTTCGCCCCTGCTCAGGACACATCGGTCCTCAATAGTCTCCACCTTTTTATTAAAAAAAATATTGTTCTGTTTTTTCCTCCATAGGTGGCCCACGATGTGGATGGTTCTGGTAACTACCTCCTCCTGACTCACCGCCACGTGGCTCACCTTCACCCGTTCTCCTCGTACCGGTGCCGCCAGCCGCGCCCCGGCCCGCCCTCCTGGGTCCTGTATCAGGAATTCACCATCTCCCGTGACAACTGCATCCGCATCGCGTCTGAAGTCCACCCTCAGATGTGAGTCCAGCTGCTAAACTATGGAGTGATATTTGTGCCAGAATCCTGAGCGAGCAAAGATATATTCTGTGCACACAAGGATAGATTTTGAGCACAGGAAAATATATTTTGCAAGCACATCAATTATATTTCAAAAAGAAATTACACTTTCGCAAACAAAAACATATTCTGTGTGCACAAACAGGCCACTGCGCTCGCTCGCTCCCTCCAATCCTGCTCTCACTCAACATCGCTCGCTCTGCGCGCTCGTGTTTGTTCTCTCCGCTCAGCTTGGCACACACGTTACAAATGTGCCACAAAACCAACCAATCAGAGACCTGGAAGAAGTACGTCCTGATTGGCTGTTTGCTCTCCAATTGGCTTGGCCATATTTCACATATTACAGTGACAATAACCTCACTTTTCAGATCAAAATAGAAATAAATAAATAAATGACAAAAATAAATAAAGTAAATAAAAATAAAGTAGAATCTTATTCAGGTGTAACTGGGAAGGTGACTTTCTGCATAGGCAAAGAAAGGTCCCCATATTTCACTAAATTGTCTGGAAGAGCCTCTCAGAGTGTGTCGGATTTTTTCAAGCGGCGGCCGTCGTGGTGAAGGGTGGCGCTAGAGAGTCTCATTTCTTAAAAGGAGCCTCAAGCTCCTTTAAGCAAAGGCAGTTGAGAGATTATTATGCTTATTTTTCAGTCAAAATGATAAGCACTTTGTATTTCATGTACCTGGATGAAAGGTGCTATACAAATAAAATTTGATTGATTGATTGTGATCGGCCCTCAAAATCCTGATCGTTGCATCTCTAATCCTAACATCTGGTTGTGTTCTTTGGTCCCGGGTCCGACAGGCTGGTGGAACTGGCCCCTCAGTACTACCTGGGAAACCTGCCCTCCAGCGACGGGAAGGAGCTGCTGGTGGAGCTCAGACAGAGTCTGGAGCCTCCGTCGGACGACGACTCGGCTTCACACGGGCAAAACAGGACTCTGAGAGAAGCCGACAGGACCGAAGACGCTCACAATCAGTCCAGCACTGAGCTCTGCGTCGTCCAATGAGACGGAAGAGGAGGCGGAGCTTATACACACTGCAGAAACTCAAAATCTTAACAAGAATATTTGTCTTATTTCTGGTTAAAATTTCTAATTTTTAGTCAAAAAAATCTCATTACACTTAAAACAAGACTCGTCACTGGAAAAAGCAACTATTTTCACCTGTTTCAAGTAGATTTTCACTTAAAATAAGTGGAAAAATCTGCCAGTGGATGTTTTTGCTTGTAATGAGAAGATAAATCTTGTCCCACTGGCAGATTTTTCTACTTATTTCAAGTGAAAATTTACTTGAAACAGGTGAAAATTATCAAATAAGTTATTTTTCTGGTGATGACTCTTGTTTTAAGTGTAATGAGATTTTTTTTTTACTAAAAATGAGACATTTTAACTAGAAATAAAACAAATATTTCTGGTAAGATTTTGAGTTTTTGCAGTGCAGGAAAGGACTTGTTTGAGCCGCATTTTGGTAATAACGGTGCATTTTGTAATAAACGTCCAAAATGTAATAATTTTGTCATTTCATTTTGTAATAAAGCCGCATTTTGTAATAAACTACCCCAAAGCATTTTGTAATACATATTGCCGCATTATGTAATAAGTTATTGCATTTTGAGAAGATTATTACAAAATGCACTTGCAACTTTTTTATTCTCCAGAAAATGTATTAACATGACGCATTATGTAATAACAATTCTAAAGCATAGTTTATTTGTTTGTTATTGGCCTATATAATTCCAAACTTCAAATAGGCAACTAAAGTTATATTTGGAGTATTATACATAGATGTATTGGGCTACATAGCTCTAAGAGAAATTGCATAAAAAAGAACAAAAGTCACTCTTGTATGAATTCATTGTTAAACAAACAACAATAATAATAGGTATTATTACATAATGCACTATGTTATCACATTTCCTAGAAAATAAAACGTTGCAAGTGCATTTTATAATAATCTTCTCAAAATGCAAACATTTATTACATAATGTGGCAAAATGTATTACAAAATGCGGTTTTATTACAAAATGAAATGAAAAAGTTATTACATTTTGGACGTTTATTACAAATTGCACCGTTATTACAAAATGCAGCTCAACAGGACTCCACAGTTGCAGTTGTCACTTTATTATTTGATCTGAGATTTGGTACCTTCTTTTTTTTCTTTTTTTCTAACCTATGAAATTTTTGAGGTTTCGATGTGCAGTTTTCCAAAGGACCTCTGTTAGAGAACACTAATGTAAAATGAAGTGCGGTTCTTGATGAATCCTCCATACCGTGGATGTGGAAGGCTCATTTATGTCTGAAGTCTTTATTTAATTGTTGTCACAAGTCTATATTTAAGGCAAAAAAGAACGCACTACATCAGTCTGCAGAGACACACTGCAAAAACTCAAAATCTTACCAGGAATATTTGTCTTATTTCTGGTTAAAATGTCTAATTTTTAGTCAAAAAAATCTCATTACACTTAAAACAAGAGTCATTACCAGAAAAATAACTTATTTGACAATTTTCACCTGTTTCAAGTAAATTTTCACTTGAAATAAGCAGAAAAATCTGCCAGTGGGACAAGATTTATCTTCTCATTACAAGCAAAAAAATCTTGTTCCACTGGCAGATTTTTCTACTTATTTTAAGTGTAATGATCTTGTTAAGATTTTGAGTTTTTGCAGTGCAAGTCTTATATTTAAGGCAAAAAAGAAAAAAGAAAAATCTTTAGCTGACAACGCACTACATCAGTCTGCAGAGACACTATTGTAGTGTGACCTTTGACCTCTATGCAGACATGAACAGAAGACATTGATGAACAGTGATCCATGAAATATTTATCACCTTTTCGATGTTTGCCTCTCCGCTCTACCCTTTCCTTTTTAATAGCATCTCTTTATCGATATGATATGAAATTCAAATAAAACAGTGGTTTTTCATGTTTGACCTCTCAGCTGCATGTGTTTTTCCTTCATAGCTCAGTTAGGCCACGTTTACACATAGCCGGGTATTTACAAAAACAGATATTGCCCCCTCTACGTTTTGAAAAATACCATCATTTACACGAGGCCGCATAAATACGCTGTTAAGGTGCTATGAGCAGCCAAACCTGCAGGGGGCAGTGTAACGAGAAGATAAAGTCATGCTAGCCAATCAGAATCCTGGGCTGCGTCCGAAATTGCATCCTTCCACCCTAATGAGAATGCGAGATTTTTTAGTGCGTCCGAAACATTAGAACGTACTCAATAGTGTGCTCTATCCATACTCATTCCGGAGAAATTTATTAGTGTGGATTGATGGGCACTAGCTAAGCAGAAACTTCCCATAATACAATGCAGCAGTGTTTGGTTTTTTAAGTTATACGTATATGTCATAAGTATAATATTAAGTATAATAATATTATATAATATTAATATTATGATATTCGTGCTGCTGCGACACGTCACTTCCTCCCAACGGCAGGAACTGACGTGTGCGCTCTGAATAGTATGTCCCAATTAATGCATACTACTGATATTTACTCAAAAGTGTGCCGAACTTAAGTATACTTTTTAGTATATACTGTTTGGTATGGCATTTCGGACGCACCGCTGGAAAAAAACGTCAACAAATGACACGTGTAACTGCCAGTTACTTCCAAGATGGAACGAGAGTCTTTCGTTTTCGTTTCGGCCTCAGTTAGGCCTCGTTGACGTATCGCAGCAGCAGGCAAAACCAGTCGATGCGGCATCTACGTACATATGTCTATGGTTGTGGCAGACAGACAGACGCACACAGAGGTGAAAGCATTTTCTTCCACCCCTGCAGGAATGGCAGAGGTAAAAATGATGATAATGCAACACTTTTCTCACAATATTAACCGTTATTACATTATGAGCTGTTATTACTTCATGAGCGGGACCAGTAAGGCTCATAATGTAGTAAGTTATTACATTATGCGCAAAGCCGTTATAACTCAAAATCTTAACAAGAATATTTGTCTTATTTCTAGTTAAAATGTCTAATTTTTAGTCAAGATTTTTAGTCAGATTTTTCTACTTATTTTAAGTGAAAATCTACTTGAAACAGGTGAAAATTTTTGTTTTTTCCAGCGATGAGTCTTGTTTTAAGTATAATGAGATTTTTTGACTTGTCTCGTTAAGTCTTATATTTAAGGCAAAAAAGAAAAATCTTTAGCTGACAACGCACTACATCAGTCTGCAGAGACACTGATGTAGTGTGACCTTTGACCTCTATGCCAGTGGTCCTCATTCCTGGTCCTCGAGAGCCGCTGTCCTGCAAGTTTTTGATGTTTCCCTGCATCAACACACCTGATTCTAATTAGTGGTCATTACCAATCTTTCCTCCAGGTCTGCACAGTTCTGTTGGTGACAGTCATCTGTATCAGGGTTTACTGGAGTAGGGAAACATCTAAGATATGCAGCACAGCGGCTCTCGAGGACCAGGAGTGAGGACCACTGCTTTATGCAGACATGAACAGACTGAGTCAGTTTTAGTGCTTTTCGTTCTCTCTTCCTTGCACATCTGAAGGGAGGATGGTTACGTCACACCTATCGAACAGACCTCTGGAAGTGCCGGGGCGCCACCTGGTGGCGGGATGTGGAATAGGTGTATTCCTGGGATACTGATCCCTGTTTATTCCCAATGTCCATTAAAGGAGCATGAGGCTCCTTTTAAGAAATGAGACTCATTAGCGCCACCCTTCGGCACGACGGCCGTCGGGGGTACTGCAGCCAACAGCGAAGCCGGCACGGGAGAACGGGGAGAACGCGCATGCAGCGTCCGCAGGACAGCGCGGGAAATTCGGCCTCACAATTGCAGCACATTTTGCAGCACACAGCCTGTTGAAGGCAACGGAGAGATACACTAGAGCAGTGTTTCTCAATCCTGGTCCTCGAGTACCACTGTCCTGCATGTTTTAGATGCTACCCTGCTTCAGCGCACCGTGATACAAGTACATGTGTCATCAACAGAACTGTGCAGACCTTGGTGACAAGCTAATGAGGACCTTTAATTAGAATCAGGTGTGTTGGTGCAGGGAAACATCTAAAACATGCAGGACAGTGGTACTCGAGGACCAGGATTGAGAAGCACTGCACTAGAGCACAGGTGTCCTGCATGTTTTAATGTTTCACTGCTTTAACACACCTGATTCTAATTGATCATCGTCACCAGCTTGTCATCAAAGTCTGGAAAGTTCTGTTAATGACACAGTCACTTGTATCATGGTGCAATGAAGCAGGGAAACATCTAAAACCTGCAGGGACACCGGCCCTCGAGGACTGGAGTCCGACACCCCTGCACTAGAGGGCTCATTCTTTTTGGTTTGGAACGCTTCATCTGACATTATTATTAGAAAACTTAAAACGTATACGAATTTTTTTCATAAATCCTGCCTCATGCTCCTTTAAAGGCTAATCAAAGTGCAAAAAAAAGTATATGATATAACAAAAATGTTGCTGTGTATAAATATAATGTAATAATAAAATATAACAGTCTGTTAAATAAAATTGTTCTTCTGTAATGCCAAACATATTTTTCTGTGATTTAAGAGCCTTCATACATTGTCTTTTAATTATTTTACTTGTTCTCACAGACAGACACTTATTGTCACATTCATCATTTGAACACATAAGATTGTATTTGTGTCTGATGCTCCCTGCCGAGAAATGCTACTTTGTGGTTCTGCGCATGCGCACGGTCGATTTTCAAAGTTTGCATAATTTCTTGCACGATGTAAAATTGATAATATGGGATGTTGAGTATTTGATCTTTCAAAATAAACTACCCATGACATGAATTGCATTACACTTTGTGAACATTATACGATGGAGAAAAAAAAAACAATTCTATCGCTTTATTTGATATTCATTCAGTCATTGGCCTTTATTTAACCAGGCAGGTCATTAAGAACATTCTTATTTACAATAACTGCCTGGCAAGCGACAAGGACCACTTGGGGGAAAAGGAAGTGGGCTAGGGAGTAAAACACAGTACAATTTTAGCTCTGCAAAGGTAGAAAACCATTAGGTAGCATTTTTTGGCAAAGCAGCAGAAAGCAGCAGAACACCTCCCCAGCAGACTGCAGCATAAAACAACACACTGACCACAGACTGATAAACATCTGCAGCATCGTACTACAGATGTCAATAGATCTGAATCATAAAATATTTAAAAAACACCCCCCAAAAAACACAGAAAAGCTTGTCAGATTACGCTTTTAGTTTTCATCCAGCCATTCAATACACATAACTGACATTGATGTATTCACAGTGATTCAATATCAGTTGTAAATGTACCTGTGTATGGATTATTTTAATATTTACCGTTCAAAAGCGAGCTCACTGCTGTCTGTCCCATAGACCAGTGTTTCTCAATCCTGGTCCTCGTGGGCCCCTGGCCTGCATGTTTTGATGTTTCCCTGCACCAACACACCTGATTCTAATTATTGGTCCTAATTAGCGTGTCACCAAGGTTTGCACAACTCTGTTGATGACACAGGTACTTTTATCACGGTGTTCTGAAGCAAGGTAGCATCTAAAACATGCAGGACAGGGGTGCCTCGAGGACCAGGATTGAGAAACACTGCCATAGACTAACATGACAGCAGCTTTGTTTGGGAACTTTCGGGGCTTCCATGAACCACGTGAACCCCTCTGGCGGCGAGAACAAAAGTTGTCGCCACTCTGTTTTATCCACTGCTCTGCTCTGACCCAACAGAATTAACAGCAACAGTGACCTTCTCCCACGCAGCACTTTTTCTTTTGTTGGTCACACCTGCATTCAGTGTTCCAAACAGTATTTCCTGGTTAGTCTCAACTTCTCCCACCAGTACCTCGATCTCGGTGTCGGAGAAATTCCTCTTCTTCGCCCTCTTTGCCATGATTTCGGTGAGGGGGAAAAAATCCATTCACGCATTATTAAAGGGATTGTTGCTACCATATAGGGTCAATTGGAGGCGTTTCTGAATGCAAATGACCCTAACCATACACGAGCACGGCAGTTAAGATCAGGTGGGATTTATCATCACTGATCACTTACCGGTACTAGTGTGCGTACGACCGGTGTCCGCACGTTTAATAATTACGGATTTTTTTGTACTTTTTCTGTAACCTGGAGTGGCCTAGCCAGTCTCCAGATCTCAATCCCATAGAAAATCTTTGGAGGGAGTTGAAAGTCTGTGTTGCCCAGCGACAGCCCCAAAACATCACTGCTCTAGAGGAGATCTGCTTGGAGGAACGGGCCAAAATACCAGCTACAGTGTGTTAAAACCTTGTGGAGACTTACAGAAAACATTTGACCTCTGTCATTGGCAAAAAAGGTTATGTTAATAAATACTGAGTCGAGCTTTTGTTATTGACCAAATGCTTATTTTCCACATTCATTTACAAATTCATTTTTTAAACATCCTACCATGGGATTTCCTGGATTTTTTTTATAATATTGTCTCTCATAGTTGAAGTGTACATATGATGATTACAGACCTCTCTCATCTTTCTAAGTAGGATAACTTACACAATCAGTGATTGACAAAATACTTTTTTGCCCCACTGCGGCGTGTGTGTGTGTGTGTTTGAAATGTTACATTTAGACAACTGAGTTCTTCTTTGAGAATAATTTAATGAAAATATAGTATACATAAAATATAAGTATTAACAGTTGCCATGGTGACTTGTCCTTTTGTGTTCCAGCAGTCCAGTATGTCTTTCATCAGTCACATGATCAGAACTATGACAGCAAATAAAAGGAAGACTCGTACTGTTACAAATGGTCACGATGAAAACCGTCAGCAGGTGCAACGCTGCAGAAACCAGAAAGCTCACTTCTTCTTGGTATACTGTAAATCACAGCAAGATTCAAAATTACTCTGTTGAAAAAACAAAGAACTAAAAGCATCATTTGTTTCTCATCCTCACTTTGCCAAGTATCCAGTCTGCATCCGTGAGGGCCCTCTGGATTATCATCTGTATCCTCTCTTGGTCATCTTCATCTGAGTGGCTTTTATAACCCTGGGCATTAAAAACAGTTCAGGATATGTTTGTTAGGATTCAGTGGCAAGAATCATCTTTTCATGCAAAAGAAACCACTTAAGAGATATCAGCTTATGATATAAATACTAGACAATTCATAGTTCTCTCTTTTTGTAAATTTTAACCATGTTAACAATATAAACCTGCAAAAAAACAAATGCAACCACAATCCTGCAGCACCTGCAGTTGACTCGATATAAGGCTCCGAAAGACGCCTAAACATTCAATAAAAACTTTATTCATATGTTGCTGAGTCACATCAGTTCGTACCAACGTACATTTCAGTGACACGTTAGTTTTATTTAAAAAAGACAACTTTAGGGAACCGGTTCTTCGCTGCAAATTGTGTATTAATGTTTGTTCAGACAGTATACGGGATGTTTTAAGGATCTGGCTTTCATCTGGAGTAGTCCCATACGGTCGCCATGGTGACAGAGATGTCCAACCTGTCAGCAGCTCCCGCTGAAAGGGTCATGTTGTTCGGAGCTGGGACAAGTTCAGGGCAGCTATCCAAAAGGATCCTCTGGTTACATCATTTTGCACCTACCTTTAACTATATGTTCATGTGTTTGATTGTGAAATTGTTGCAGTTCAACTCGTGTGTAACTTATCTGGTGATGTGGGGACTGTCGTGACCAGTACTCGAGTCGTAAAAAAAAAAATCAGGGGGGATGGTGGATTTTATCATATGGGGACAGATAATTTGTGCTAATTACAAATAATATAATATATTACAAATAATAGCACTGACCAAAACACCTGCAGAAATACTGCAGGAATGACATAGCAGCAGATAAATGCAGCCTTCTGTAAGCTTTAAATATCCACTGGGCTTACATCAAATACATCAAAACACAAAAATAAAAAACAGTTTTCTGAACTTATCAATATGACTCTGTCCATCACAGGATAAGTAAAATGGATCCCTGCAAAAACTCTTAACAAGAATATTCGTCTTATTTATAGTTAAAATGTCTCATTTTAGTAAAGAAATTTCATTACACTTAAAACAAGACTCATCACTGGCAAAAAAAACAAAAAACAATTTTCACCTGTTTCAAGTAGATTTTCACTTGAAATAAGTAGAAAAATCTGCCAGTGGAACAAGATTATTTTGCTTGTAATAAGAAGATAAATCTTGTCCCACTGGCAGATTTTTCTACTTATTTCAAGTGAAAATTTACTTGAAACAGGTGAAAATGGTCAAATAAGTTATCTTTCTGGTGAGGTGATGACTCTAAATCAGGGGTGTCAGACTCGAGTCCTCGAGGGCCGGTGTCCTGCATGTTTTAGATGTCTCCTTGCATCAACACACCTGATTCAAATTAATGGTCGTCACCAGCTTGTCATCCAGGTCTGGACAGCTCTGTTGGTGACACAGCTCCTTTTATCACGGTGTGCTGAAGCAGGGAAACATCTGAAACATGCAGGAATGCAGCCCTAGAGGACTGGATCCCGACACCCCTGCTCTAAATGTTGAAATAGCAGTAAAACCACATTCATTGATGAAATGACAAGGAAAGGGGGGATGGCAGTTTTACAGGGGAGATGATTTGAACCGTTTTTATTTCAGGGGGGGATGCCATCCCCCTCATCCCCCCTCAACTCCAGTACTGGTCGTGTCCTTCACGTGTGGTCGTGAACTTATTGTCGACGTTACGTTTCCTAATATTTTGGACTTCACTGCATGGCCATTGAGAGCTGCCAACCTTGATGTGTGCATGAGGGACCGTTCATTTTACTTTTTAAACATCCGACCAGAGGTGTCAAGTAACGAAGTACAAATACTTCGTTACCTTACTTAAGTAGAAATTTTCGAAATCTATACTTCACTGGAGTAATTATTTTTCAGACGACTTTTTACTTTTACTCCTTACATTTTCACGCAATTATCTGTACTTTTTACTCCTTACATTTTAAAAACAGCCTCGTTACTCTATTTCATTTTGGCCTTTAAAAAAAAACTATCCAGTTAAATTGCTCCATCCGGATAGAGTGAATTTGGTTGTGGTTGTTTCAGATGTTCTTGTCCAGTTTTGTTCTTACATCCGTTCCCTCAGATTCCTGCAACTAAACTTGGATGTACATTCCAATAAACATTAGGATAAATGATAACATGCCTCTGAAGTTTGACTTTTTGCACCATGACAATACTTATAGGAAACTAGTCATATCTCCTGCTCTCTGAAACACATGTTAATGCTCAATAGTACACATATATGGTTCTTTAATATATTTGCATTATACTAAGATGCATTCATTTTCAATGGCTTTTGTCCTTAATGGCTTTTTCCCCCTTACATTACTTTTACTTTTATACTTTAAGTAGTTTTGAAACCAGTACTTTTATACTTTTACTTGAGTAAAAAACTTGAGTTGATACTTCAACTTCTACAGGAGTATTTTTCAACTCTAGTATCTATACTTCTACCTGAGTAATGAATGTGAATACTTTTGACACCTCTGCATCCGACCGTGAGGGTAGAACCAGGATGGTTACCTGTCTGATGGCGTGTCGGTAGTGCTGCTGCATGGCTGCTGACGGCAGCTGTCTGCAGCATCTCAGCAGGTGCCGGTACAGCTGCACCGGCGTGTGGATCAACTCAGCTCTACCTACACCCGGCATTCCTTCCTCCTGCTGGGATTACACAAAAACAACACTTTCATGTTACATAATACATCAAGTAAATAATGTCACCAAGTTTAAACACCAGCCGTTAATGTTACAGGAGCTGAGACATTCCCCTGACAGTTACAAGCGTCCTAGACAACATGAGTCTGTTCAATAAAATGCTGGAGATCAAAAAGCAGCTACGCTTTACTTCTGTTTCCCGACATTTTTTTATCACAAGCAAACCAAAATAAATCGGGCTTACTGTGGCTTTAAACTGTAAACTGTCAGTAGCCGGGAATCATGTTAAATGTTCTCACAATCAACAAGAATAAAAGGGAAGAACCAAAACACACCAACGACAAAGCGTAGAACTTCTTCTTCTATGGTAAGACAAGCCACGTTACACGGAAACAGCGCCACCTACTGGTTATAGAATAAATACCAAACAGACCTGCATCCTGGCTGGTTGACTAGTTTTCTTTTCGTAATCCATATTTTATTTTAATGATAGCCCTTGTATATTATCATGAATCATTCTGAATCCCTGGTCCTTAAAAATGATGGAAATAATTTCTTAATTAATTTAATTCAGACTTTTCTTACACAGATAGTTAAATTAAATGAAAAATACTTGAATAATAGCACGTGAACACTGGTGCGGGTATGAAGTAGAAATTTGCCTTGAATATAAAAACAGTATAGGACAAATCTGAAGCTGGTTTCCAATTCACATATTCTGATTATATATTTAAGGGGAAACTTAATAATAACTGTGAGCAACTAAATAAAATTAAATATTATTTATTTCTCTGTATCCCTTAGGAATCACTGAGGCGTGAAATTCTTCAGCGACTGCATGACCGACTGCTAAACATCTTGGAGAGGCAACCTGTTGACATGGAAGGGCTACATTTTGTTTGTCAGCAGAATGTAGTTTTATTATGTGCTCTCTAGGTGAGACTGTGAATGCAGGAGAAAATATACTGTCTGCTCTTACAGATTTAAGTACAGTTATCCAGCAGGAGAGAGAGAATGAGCAGACATCTGCAACACTTGAATTGCAAAGAGGCTTTTGTGGGCGTCCACGATTGTCTGTGTCAGTAGAGACCCTCACATATCAGGTTGAACTTGGATTGTCGTCCAAATGTATCGCCAGACTCCTTGGAGTTTCAAGAGCTACACTTTTTAGGAGGATGACTGAAAATGATATTTCAATATCTGCCTCATACAGTGGCTGCAGTGATGATGAATTGGACTCATTAGTCACAGGAATTAAGAGCACAATGCCATATGCTGATGCAGTCGTCAAATGTGCTCTACTTGCACAGAGACACAGAGTGCAATGGGACAGAGTGTATGCGTCCTTGCATCGTGTGGACCGTGTGTGCTCTCCAGGATGACTCGTCTGGGATGCGTGGTGAGAAGGACGTACGTAGTTCCTTACCCAAAATACATGGTGCACATTGACACCAATCCTAAGCTCATCAGGTATGTCTGCACACTATCTTTCTTAAGTTCTTAAATTTGTTTTTAGCAAATAATCTGCCCTTGTGTGTATTGTATCACATCAGAGTAATAGATCACACTGAACTTGATTGAATTAGAGTCCCATGAACTGGTTTTTGTTCTGCTTACATTCTTACATCTTACATGAAGATGTTATGTTTTGTGTTCTGGACTTACTTCTCGTCTGTTTTTGTTTAACCTATCAGCATAATATATGATTTTTCCAGAAATCTCCTTTATACCGTGTTGTTCTGATGGTGGGTGTGGTTCAGGCTCAGCTGTAGGGGGCGCTGTGGAGCAGCAGATCATCAGCTCTCCTTAAAACCAGTAACAGCAAGAGCTGGGAGGGCTGAAGGACTCCTTCAATGGATTCATTTCAGTAGCTCAATAGTCATCTTTCCCCACAAAGACCATTCCAGCCGTTTCCATGTATCAATGTTTTGTTTGTCAGTTACGGTTCTCAGTTGAACATCATCATCCAGATTCGGAGTCATTCCACTCGGAGGAAAGTCACGGCCTTCGGGACTCATTTAAAGCTGATTTACCGAATGGGACCACCGTGTTTGGGATATTAGCATAGCTTCAGATTTCTCAAATTTAAATATCATTCTGTTTAATTCATTGATTAATTCAGTCCTGTGTTGGATCTGCTGCTCTCCCCTCTCTCCACAGTCCTTTTTGTATTGATTTCAATTTACATTTTAGGTCAGTGATCCCTTTTCTAAGTTGATGACATTTGCCAGCACCAAATGTAGGGTTCATCACATTTATTTTGACTAAAACCCAATGCATCTTGGGATCTTGGTCGGGCTGCTGCTGATTTATGTGTGATAACTGGCCCGCTGGTGAGTCCTTGAAATATTTTGATGAAGACGACATTTATGATCCAAAACTTATCTTTATTGCCAAGTCCATTAACCTCCTGCAGGACACTAGATGTGAGTATATTAAACTGAGTATTATTATAAGATAGTATTATTATCAATTAATAATCATAATAACAACAGAATGGACGTGACTGTTCTGTATTTTATTACATGACAGTTTTCATTTTCAATTTAAAGTCATCAGATATAAACAAAGTCTTTTGAGAGTCCATGCAAGCATGTGACATCATCAGTCCAGTCAGAGCGGGGAGGCGTGTTGGGGGGGGGCGTGGTGTCTGCGGATGTGTCTCTGCAGCAGCTGGCGGTCCGGGCTCGAGTACTCGCACTGCTGACATGAAAACACCTCTCCAGTGTGATGGCGCCGGGCGTGGAGGCCCAAACTCTTCTTCTGGATGCTGACGCCAAGAAAGAAAAAAAAATACAAAATGTCCTGTTACCATGGCAACCAGCAGCATGAGCAAAGACACGTGTGCAATGACGTGTGCCAATCATAGCTATGTGGTATGTTGTCCAGTGAGAAGCTGCGCTGAACTGTAATACCAGTGAGAGCCACCAGGGGAGGCCAAACTTTCAACAAAGTCTCTTTCATTGATCTTATTCAATTTTTTTAAATAATTTTTAATTCCTGTTTGGATCCTGTGCTGCTTGAGGAATTTCCTTTGTTACCTTTCCGTTTCTAACTACCTGTTTTGATGAGTAACCATAGCAACGAGTGGATTGTTTACATATGGGAGGAGCTGATCGAGGTTTCAAGAAGCCAAATTATAACCAGACCAAGACCCTAAATCCTCCATGAGCTGAAGAAGAGACGTCTGGGATGCAGAGCAGGAGCAAAGCGGAGAGAGAGGAGGAGGAAGTTTTAAACCAGTGCTTCCAATTGTGATCATTAGTAACAGCTGGTCTCTCGCAAATAAGATGGAGCAGCTTGAAGCACTGACGAGGACAAATCTGGAGTTTGGTCAGTGCTATCATGTGTTCCACTGAGACATGGCTGCAGGAGCGTAAACCCCAATTTCAGTCCAGACTTCAGACGATACGGGCAAGGGTGGTGGAATTGAAGGCTTGTCAGCAACAGATGGTGTAATCCAGGATTACTGGGAACCATCAGCTCACACAAAGCGCTATATACAGGACTGTCTCAGAAAATTAGAATATTGTGATAAAGTTCTTTATTTTCTGTAATGCAATTAAAAAAACAAAAATGTCATACATTCTGGATTCATTACAAATCAACTGAAATATTGCAAGCCTTTTATTATTTTAATATTGCTGATTATGGCTTACAGTTTAAGATTAAGATTCCCAGAATATTCTAATTTTTTTGAGATAGGATATTTGAGTTTTCTTAAACTGTAAGCCATGATCAGCAATATTAAAATAATATAAGGCTTGCAATATTTCAGTTGATTTGTAATGAATCCAGAATGTATGACATTTTTGTTTTTGTAATTGCATTACAGAAAATCACAATATTCAAATTTTCTGAGACAGTCCTGTACTTTGTAAGTGTAAGCCATTTACCATTTACCATCATTTCTGCAGCCTGGATATTGAAGTCTTAGCTCTGAGTTTCAGTCGTTATTATCTAGTGAGAAAGTTCACCAGTGTTTCTGTAGTGGCAGTTTGCATCCTGTCGTCAGCTAGGACAGATTCTGCAAGTTACTTCATCAGCTCCGCTGTTGCTAAACTACAGACTCTTTTCCTGCTCTGTCCAGCTGGCCTCCAGCAGGAGGGTCCCCCCTTATGATTCAGGTCCTGATCCAGGTTTCTTCCCTCCTAAAGGAGTTTTTCTTGCCACTGTTTAGTTTAAGGTTTTTCTCCTACTAGGGGAGTTTTTTACCTGCCACTGTTTATGTAATAATTGCTCGGGGGTCATGTTCTGGTTCTCTGGAAAGATTCTAGAGACAATTTTGTTGTAATAGACGCTATATAAATGAAATGGAATTGAATTGAAACCCTGCACATTTCTAACTGTTACAGGTGATTTCAGCCTCGTCTCTCTCTGCCACATTTCCAACGTTTCAAACGAACAAACGTTGGATTTGTTTTATGCAAACATCAGGGATGCACACAGGTCGTCTGCACAACCTGCTCTCAGCAAGGTGAATCATAATCTGGTCTTCCTCTCCTCCACATATCAACACATCCTCCAGAGGCGTCTTTGAATTTGAATCTGTACCCTCCTATGTGATTTTGTGGTTATGTTGTTCTCTCATATGTAAGTCGCTTTGGATAAAAGCGTCTGCTAAATGACAGTAGTAGTAGAATCGTGTTCACGTTAGACCAATCAGGTTTGAGGACTCACTCTGATGCTCCGCCCCCGTCCATATCTGGTCATTTATGGTTCCAGGCAGACGAGCATGCAAACAGCTCATTGTTTATGAGTGAATGAGAGGCATGAGACAGGTGTGTGAGTTATGGTAGGAGAAGCGTGTGTGACAGGTGAGACAGGGGTGTAACAGGTGTGAGTCTTGGGTGCTACCTGCTGTAGTCACAATGTGGACACCTGTACGGCTTCTCCAGACTGTGAGTCCTGCGGTGTCTTAACAGAGAGCTGTGGTCGATGGAAGCGTAGGGACACTCGGGACACCTGTATGGCTTTTCACCTGAGGATACATAAACATAGTCACCTCACACCGTCTCACCACAGGTAACACACCCGAGGACGAGGAGTGTCCACACACCTGTGCACTAGGGATGGGCAGTATGGACTAAAAAATGTATCACGATCATTTCTGGCATTTATCCCGATAAAAATGACGATGAAAAAAATACCAATTCAACTCCTCCTTTGTAACTATAAATCTATCACCACATTCAGTCTTTGTAGCCCCCAAATCACTGCTCTAAAAGATACTAAATACTACTAAACTACACCAGTTAAATTGAATTAATTAAAACCAATTAAATGAGTTACACCTGTACTGCAAAACTGTAATGACTCGGATCCGCCATGTTTGTTACACAAAAACCTCATCAACGGGAACCTTCCTTCCTTCCTTCCTTCCTTCCTTCCTTCCTTCCTTCCTTCCTTCCTTCCTTCCTTCCTTCCTTCCTTCCTTCCTTCCTTCCTTCCTTCCTTCCTTCCTTCCTTCCTTCCTTCCTTCCTTCCTTCCTTCCTTCCTTCCTTCCTTCCTTCCTTCCTTCCTTCCTTCCTTCCTTCCTTCCTTCCTTCCTTCCTTCCTTCCTTCCTTCCTTCCTTCCTTCCTTCCTTCCTTCCTTCCTTCCTTCCTTCCTTCCTTCCTTCCTTCCTTCCTTCCTTCCTTCCTTCCTTCCTTCCTTCCTTCCTTCCTTCCTTCCTTCCTTCCTTCCTTCCTTCCTTCCTTCCTTCCTTCCTTCCTTCCTTCCTTCCTTCCTTCCTTCCTTCCTTCCTTCCTTCCTTCCTTCCTTCCTTCCTTCCTTCCTTCCTTCCTTCCTTCCTTCCTTCCTTCCTTCCTTCCTTCCTTCCTTCCTTCCTTCCTTCCTTCCTTCCTTCCTTCCTTCCTTCCTTCCTTCCTTCCTTCCTTCCTTCCTTCCTTCCTTCCTTCCTTCCTTCCTTCCTTCCTTCCTTCCTTCCTTCCTTCCTTCCTTCCTTCCTTCCTTCCTTCCTTCCTTCCTTCCTTCCTTCCTTCCTTCCTTCCTTCCTTCCTTCCTTCCTTCCTTCCTTCCTTCCTTCCTTCCTTCCTTCCTTCCTTCCTTCCTTCCTTCCTTCCTTCCTTCCTTCCTTCCTTCCTTCCTTCCTTCCTTCCTTCCTTCCTTCCTTCCTTCCTTCCTTCCTTCCTTCCTTCCTTCCTTCCTTCCTTCCTTCCTTCCGTGGATTTAACGCAGAACCATAAATCAACTTTACACAAAAACATCATCAACGGGAATTTATTGTTTTTACCGCGAGATGACAAATTCTTACAGTGGGGAATTTTTTTGACGGTATATCGTGAACGGTAAAATATCAGCCATTCCTACTGTAAACTACCTGCCCTCAGCTTTCTTCCCTGTCCTCAGGTGTCTCTCAAGTATCTCACCTGTCCTCTGGTGTTCCTTGGCCGTGTTACCTGTCTTCAGGTGTCCCTCGGCTCTCTTACCTGTGTGCGTTCTCAGGTGCTGCAACAGTGAGGCTTTCAGTCTGGCGCTGTAGGAGCAGTGAGGACAGGTGAATGGTTTCTCTCCTCCGTGAACCCCCAGGTGACGCCTCAACGTGAGCTTTGACGAGAACTTCCTGCAGACAGGAAAAAAACACAAAGCAACCATCCAATCAAATACCTGTGCTGCTCCTGAAAGCACCTGGTCTCACCTGGTACAATATCACCCTCACTCTGTCTTCTGGAGACTCTTCATCCCTCCATCACCCTCACTCTGTCTTTTGGAGACTCTTCATCCGTCCCCCAATGGAGAAGTCAAACTTAACCAATACAGCCAATATTTAACTAATAATAAAGTTAAGTAGTTTAAATGTCAGATCAGTTAGAGGGTCGTCATCAAAGTTCACAAATGATCCACGACAATTAATTTGACAATGAGTTTCAGAAGATCTAGAGCAAAAAAGAACAAACGAGTGTAGAAGACCATCCATCTCTGGAGGATGATGACTTCAGATTCTACAGGGTGATCTGGAAGATTCTGCTGCACTTTGGACGCTCTTTATCACTGATTCTATTCATAACCTTCATGGACAAAATTTGTAGTTGCAGTTAGGGAGCAGCAGGGTCCAGTTTGTTGGTCTCAGGTTACTTGTCTGCTTTTTGCTGATCAATGTGGTTATCAAAGCACTCCTACACCAGTGCAATGAGGCATTGTGGGTAATGCAGTCACCTGTGGCAGAGCGAGCAGCAGAAGCCTGTCTGCTTTCTGCTGTCAGCTTCTTTCTGTTCTTTTTTCTTTTTTCTGCTCTTCTTTGTGGTTTCCGAGATGCTTGGCGATAAACCAGCCGGAGGTCTACTGGTCTTACTGGGAGCTGACCTGTTGAATTTGAATACATTTGTTATCAAATAATGGTAACGTGCGATTACAGCAGAAGTGTTTTAGGGTGATGGAATGACTGGTTGGTTGAGCTGAGTGAAGGCTCTGACTGACCTGTCAGGCGGCTCTGCCTCCTTCATGTCTGTCTGGGCTCTCCATTTGTCTGAAACTGATCAATCACCGGAGTGAGCAGCAGAGACATGACAAGTGACTGATGAGCTGCAGCAGCGGCTGACCTGCAGATTTATCGTCCTGCGGCGCTGCTTCTCTCTTCATCCTCCGACAGACTGCTTCGTCATCCTCCCTCCTCCTCCTCTTCTTTCTGCTTTTCCTCCTCCAGTGGCCCCTCCAGTGAGGTTCCAGCTCCTCCCAGCTGTCTGCCGTCCAGCTACAGCGGACACAGCCGAAGCCGCCACCGGCACGGTGAGACCTGACATGGATGTCCAGCAGCCGCCGTGACGGCAGCGTCTGCGGACACAGGAGGCAAAGCCTGCGGCGGCCGTGGGGTTGCGTTTCCGTCTGTCCGTCGGTCCTGCCCTGCTGCTGGTCGGGGGAGGGGTCGGCGGGAGCCGGAGGAGGAGGTTTGGCGGCAGAGATCCGACACAGTCCCAGAGTCATGAGGTGGGCGGACTGTGCCATCTCCTCCTGGCTGGTGGGGGGGTTGCTGGGACACGGCAGGTCCACTGCTCCTCTCTTCAGAGGGAAGATGGGGGACTCTTCCTCCTCCTCCTCAAACAGAGTAGTGACCTGCGGAAACACACAACTTCCTGTTTGAAACCAACAAACATTCATGATCGTCTTGGACGACAAAAACAATGTTTATAAATCTGATGAAGATGATGCAAAGCTCCTTCCTGTGACACAACGTCCAGGAAACAATCTGTAAATCACTCAAGGAAAATCCAAGAGATGTTCTGAAAACTTCAGGAAACAATAATGTGACCATCAGGAAATAGTCAAGGAGCATTCAAGAAATGTTTGGGACACTTAATGGAGCTTGAGGCAAGAATAAGAAATGAGACTCATTAGCGCCACGACGGGCGTCGGGGTTACTGCAGCCAACAGCGAAGCCGGCACGGGAGAACGCGCATGCAGCGTCATGTGACGTCACATCCGCAGGACAGCGCGGGAAATTCGGCCCCACAATTGCAGCACATTTTGCAGCACACAGCCTGTTCAAGGCAACGGAAAGATACGCTAGAGGGCTCATTCTTTTTGGTTTGGAACGCTTCATCTGACATTATTACTAGAAAACTTAAAACGTATACGAATTTTTTTCATAAATCCTGCCTCAAGCTTCTTTAAGAGATGGTTTAGGAAATCAGGGAACATTGATGGAACATCTAAGAAATGTTTTGGTAACTTCAGGGAAAGATCATGGGATGATGGGAGAAAGATAGGATATGTCCAAGAAATGTTGAAGGAAAGCTAAGGGAACATTCAAGGGAGAAGAAGAGGAAAAATCAGGTAATGTTACGGGACACCTTCAGCAACTGTTCGGGAAACAATCGGGGAATGATCATGGAATATTTTGTAAATGTTCAAGGAGCAGTCATGGAAAGTTTAGGGAATGATGAGGGTAGGATCGGAGAACATCTAGGGCAAGGGTCTCCAACCCTGGTCCTGGAGAGCACCTATCCAGCATGTTTTACATCTTTCCCTGCTTCAGCACACCATGATACAAGGAGCTGTGTCAGCAACAGAACTGTCCAGACGTTGATGACAAGTTAATGACGACCCTTGATTAGAATCAGGTGTGTTCATGCAGGGAGACACCTAAAACATGCTGGATAGGTGCTCTCCAGGACCAGGGTTGGAGACCCCTGATCTAGGGAACCTTCAGAGACTGATCAGGGAACAATCAGGAAATCTTTTTCAGAACATCAGAACTGACTTCAGTTCATTTTACACAAAACAAGCCATGTTTCCATGGTGATCAGACAGGGACAGACAGATCTTAAGGCGGACTGATGAGTATTTTGCCTTTCGTCTCCACTTTTTGCTTTTCTGCTGTTTCCTCCCTTGAAACAAAGTCCAGATCTGAGTCGAACATTCAGTATGAATTGAGGGCAATGATTCTTATACTTTAATTTAACTACAACCCGAACTGTCAACAAAACTAAACTAAGCATTCACAAATTCATCTTAGATTTAGACACGGCTGAAAAGGGGCTAGCAGCACAGTGTGCACTGAGGGGTTGGTGTGTGTTAGCTGTGTTACCTCACAAGTGTGTGCCACCTGCAGCCCCCCCTCATTGGCTATGTCACAAGCGGGTGGGCTCATGTTGTCCAGCATGTTGTAGAGCAGGAACTCCTCGTCTTCGTCACTCTGTTTAGACTCTGTGTTCAGATCCAGCTGATAAGGTGACACCCCTCGCTGCAGCCCTGCGTCCGCCTCAACCCCCGCCTCAACCCCCGCCTCAACCCCCGCCTCAACCCCACCCTCGGATGTCCCCAGATATGGTAGGGTGGGGGGTCGGTGCTTGAGCAGGTGGGTGCTAATGGTGGTTTTGAGGCCGCAGGTGAACTGGCAGAGTTTACAGCGATAAAGCTCCACCAGGAAGGACTCCACCTGTGACAGACCCTCCACCTCTCCACAGAAAAGACTGGATCTCATGGCCCCACCCCCCACCTGCAGAGTCACAGGGCTGACGTCACTGTACCGCTGCATCACCCAGGACATCACAAACTGCTGTTAATGCCTCAGTGGAGAGGCGGGTGTCCAGGGGAGACTCTGAAAGCGAAAGATGATCCGACTGCCAAAACGTTACACCTGGAAACAACAACAAAAAAAACATACTTTAGAAATACGATATAGAGATCCAACAAATCCATTATTCCTTCAGTTAAAATTTCATGAATTAGTAGACTATAGTATTCTGCAAATTATGTTTAAAGCTCATAAAAAAACTTTACCAATCAACATTCAGAAAAGATTTGAAAAAAGAGAAAGCAAGTATAACTTAAAAGGAACAGAGATTTTTAAAAAACCAAGATGCAGGACAAAATTGATGGAACGTTGTGTTTCTGTGAAAGGAATCAGTTTATGGAACAATCTGAATAAAGAAAACAAATAATCCAAATCAAACATTACATTCAAAAGAACAATTAAAGCCTGTATGTTAAGTAAATATAATGAAATATGTTAGTTAAGTTGGATTGACATACCCATAGACGGCGGTACATTTATTTTATTTTAGTTTTTTACTCACTTAGTTGTTGTTTTTTTTTAATTTATGTTATTTGTGAATTTATTTCTTGGAAAAAGGGGCAGATTAGATAAGATTCTTCTTCTTTCTGCTCCATTTTCATTCACAATTTATGAACATTTGTATTTGTATTGAATTGTTTGTTTTATTTTTTGAATGAAATAAAGAATAAAATGAAAAATGAATACTTTAGACATGCTTCACCTGTTCCTGACACAGTTCCTGAGTCTACACCTGTTCCTCACTTTCACCTTCTCTATAATTGTTCCTGGGTGTCTACACCTTCTTGGAAAGTTTTTGTAAATATGATGATGATCACCAAAGCACGTAAATGTACATTTCTGCAGGTGCTGAAACATCCAGAGGCTTCCTGCCTCAGTCTGACATTTAAGGCCTGATAAGATGCTTTTAAACCATCATGATGGTTTGGTGGACTGTGAAAAATATTAATAATAATGCAAATAAATATAACACGGATTAAATGGTTGTTTGGTTGTTTCTGTGACCAGATTATACAGACGTACAGAACTACAAGGTCAACCTACACATCCAGAATTCAAGGAGAAATGAGATGAGCTGTCTTCATGTGGAGCAGCAAAGATGAACGTGTGTAAGTAAACATATATAAAACCCTAAAGTGCAACAAGTCTAGCCTTTTTTCTTCCTCGAGTGTGACCGTGAACGCACCGTGAAGACCATGAACGCACCGTGAAGACCCTGGGACTCGCACTGGAGCAGGACCCCAGGAAGGTAGTGAGATCCGAGCAGAACCTGCACCACAGGTCCAGGGGGAGAGGTTCTGTCTCAGGTCCTGACTGACAACATGCAGAAGAGACCTCAAACTTCAATAAAACACTCACACGACCAGCGAGCAGCTGGCCGCGGTTTGTTTACATCCGCGTCTTCTTCTTCTTCTGCTGCTGCTATTACGACACGCGTGTTCGCGGCTGCGCGGCTGCGCGCCCCCTGGTGGTCCGGTGAGAGACGGAACCCTGCAGTTCAGAAAACAACTTTACAACAAAACAGGATGTCGGGCAGAGTAATTGACTTTTTTTTTCATTATTATTAGTAGGCAGAGTTAGTTTATATTATGCCTTTATTTGCGTGGCGCCATGTTTTCTTCTTCTCTTGTTTCTCTGGCAGCCCTTTCCTCAGGGAGCTGTCCAGTTTACCGACACACACAGAGGTGCTGAAGTTGCTGTATGATGGAGTCCCAACAGTAGGGCTGTCACCTTTCAGAAATAGAAATAAGAGATGCCACGATTTGAGCAGTGCAGGCGCCAAAAAAAGGGCATCCCAAAAACTTCTAAAATGCATTTATTTTATATGAAAAAACAAAATGCTTTGATTTAAAGTGCTTTAATAGCATTGGATTTGCATGACTGTACAGACAGCCAACCATACAAGCAACTGAAATGCTATGTATGTCCACATCAGCCAAGATGTACATGCAAGTAAATATAAATATAACCTACAGGTGAAGGTCGGAAAATTAGAATATGGGGTAAAAGTTAATTTATTTCAATAATTCAACTTAAAAGGTGAAACATATATATTACGTAGTCTCATTACATGCAAAGCAAGATATATTAAGCCTTTATCTGTTATCATTTTGATTGAATTGTTCATTCATAAAATATTCAAATTTTTTTAGATTTTTTATTTGGGGTTTTCATAAATTGTGAGCCATAATCATCAAAATTATAACAAATAAAGGCTTGAAATATCTCACTTCGCATGTAGTGGGAAATAATGTATTTAAAATATTTGTTTCACCTTAGTTGAATTTACTGAAACGAATGAAGTGACATGACATCAATAAATAACAGAGCGAACCAACACATGTTGCTGTCTTTAATGTATCCTGTCCTTTATTTTGTTCATTATTGTTAGTTCGTTGTTCATGTGTGTGCAAGTGTGTGTGCTTGTGTGAGAGACATACATGGGACAATTGTGAAATAACGCAACTTTTAATTCCCAATTACGTAACAATTCCGTATTTCAAGGGACGGGTGGCAACCCTGCCCAACATCTGTTTTTCAAATCTGAAGCCTTTGGGAAAGTAGAGACATCTACAGTTCCTTCAATGGCCACAAGGGGCCGGCTCTGAACAGGAACCCATGTTTGAATACAACCTGGTCAGCCATCCTAAACCTTCTCCTCTTTACAAATGGAATCAGTCGGGTTCCTCTGACTAGACTTTGATTTCCATGAAGTGGAAGCCCAATAAAGAAGAAACTGCCTCAGGTCACCTGTGGATAGACATCCAACCAATCAGAGAAAGGAATCATGTGACACAGAGCTACAAGCAGATGTGTATCGACAACATACATCCAACATGTCTGCAGTGGATCCCTGGAGAAAACCAGCTGAAGCTTTTATGGTAAAAACTCTGCAGCATCTTCGTTGTTCTGACCAGTAGATCTTGGACGCTCCTGTTTGAGTCGTTACATAAAGCCCCACCCCCAGCTGGTTGTGAACAGTTATATAAATCATACATTTAAGCATCACTGGGGATGTGTTTTTTTTTTTCTCCCTTTGTCTCCATATGTTTAATACCAAGTTTGGTAAAACCTAAAGCATATACTGTATATGCATTTTAATCTTCAAACAGAGGTTGTTTATTTGTGTGTGTGTACATGTGCATGGGTGTGTGTGTGTGAGTGTATTTCCTTCACCAGCCGTATTAGCAGCCTCCTATGTGGGCGTGTGGTTTTGATATGTGACAACTGCACAGCGGTCTCTGGTGTGCAACAGCTACCCATCACTTTAGCTCTATATCGACTTCTGAGCTTCAAATAAGGACCAATTGAACATAATTATTCTTATATTCAAGAAAATCAAGAAAATTCATGAAACGTGAACAGAATAAACAATTGTGTAAAATGATCACAGAGTTACATTTACATGTTTCAACATTCATGGGAATGTTAGAAGTTCTGAACTTAAATAATCTCTTTCTACCTCTGACCAGTGTAGAACTGGGGTTAATGAAGATGACAGAAATGTTGCTGTCATTCTCAGACTTTACACTTTAACGTCTGATACGGAAGGATATTCTCACTTACTGTATATGCTCAACTACTAAAACACATCTTCTTCTTTTCCTTTTGGCTGCTCTCTTCAGGGGTCGCCACAGCAAGCCATCCGTCTCCATCTGCTTCCTCTTCTCTCACACCAACCAACCTCATGTCCTCCTTCACTACATCCATGAATCTCCTCTTTGCTCTTCCTCTGGGGCTCCTGGCAGTCCCCACTTTAGCATCTTCTTCCCAATAAACTCACTATTCCCCCTCTGTACACGTCCAAACCATCTTAGTCTGGCCTCTCTGACTATCTACCGTAACTTGTGCCGTCCCTCTGATCTTTTCATTCCTGATCTTATCCATCCTCGTCACTCTCAAAGAGAACCTCAACATCTTTATTAGGGCCCGAGCTGTACAGTGCGAGGACCCTCTTGTTTCTGATTGCTGCAACTCTGCCTCCTGTCCTTTGCTCAGGGCCACAGTCTCTAAGCCAAACAACTTCGCTGGTTTCAACACACTCTTTTAGACATGTTCTAAAAATGAAAAAAAAAGACACATTTATATTCAATCTTCGCATTTTGTTTGTCAGAACATCAGTATGTTGATTAAATGAGCTCACCAACGATGTCATGGAGGTGGTTGTGATTGGACGCCAGCAGCAGCTACCTGCTCTATTAACCCAAGACAGTGTGAAAAATACTATAAGCTGGAAGTCTCTGCACAACAAGGGCATGAAACCAGACCTTCCAGTACCAGAGGTCCAGATGCACCTGCAGATCCAGTTCACCTATAAAACTGGTTCACCTGCAGAAGAACCAGAGTATCCACACATGTAATCAGACAATAACTGTATTAATAAGCCAGGGGCATCGTCCAGAATTGTGTTTTATTCTCAGAAACTTCATCAAACATTAGCAGGAAGAGCTGCAGGAGCCTGACGGGTTAATCAGGTCAATGAAACCTCCTGACAGACATCAGCAGAGTAGGTTGGTCTGCTTATTAATCATCACCTTCCTGCAGCACTGATTCTGACGCCTCTTACCATCTGTGGTTTTGTAATGATTTTATATGTCTTTGTGTAAGCACTAAGGTCACCGTGACAACCAGAATGTGAAAAAGTAAGAGGGCAACCAGGTCACATGACCCCGCTGTTTTTTCCTTTTCTGAGAGGAAGTGTGTGTGTTAGTGTGTGTGTGCGTGAGAGAGAGTGAGAGATGTCACACAGCCACATTGCGTGACAGTTTTTCACACTGTGCAACATTGCATGACAAGCTGAAACCACACACATGCACGCACGCACACACACGGGCACACACACAGTCTTGTGTGTGGGTATATGTGAGACATCACAGCATTATGTGAAAAAAGTAACATTTATTAATCGCTGATTGACAGAGAAATTTTTGTGGTCTTGCTTGACCTCACGGTGTCCTTAAAACAACAGCAGGATGGAAATGAAGTTCAAGCTGCTCCAAGTGTGAAAACAAATATGAGAGCAGTGATGGCAACTGGGTGATTCACCTCAAGGATCGGATTAATCCAGCTAGACCCAGTCCAGACCTGAACCCATCCAGCTGGTCCAAACCCTGAGATCCAGACCTCCTGAACGAGAAGGTCCAGGTCTCTGACCATCTGTTTGGAGAACTGATTTGTTTGTGATTTCTATGTCAACGGATCCCTCGAATGTACCTGGGATGTACCCACATGTACCCACGCCTGAACACACGTGTTTTTGTGTTGGCACAAACAGGAAGTTGACATAAACAGAAGAACATCGTGTTCACAGAGACACCACAGACACCTCACACCGATACCACTACTATGAATTTAACTGAAAGTACAGAACAGTTGAAAGTACCAAACTTTTGCCCAGCTCTGTCGTCATTGTTACCATGGCAGTCTAGCGGCTAAAACAGGAAACTGTTTGGATTTGCATAGTTTCTGAACGTCTAGCTCAAATAGACAAACCAGCACACACAACCAGGCCCGCCTGGCAACGACCTCAGCTTCAGTGACGTCTTCAAGTCCTGACCTGAGTCTAGACAGTTTCGATCCTACCTGAGCTGACCTCAGTCAGCTCACGCAGCACTGGTTCGAGTCACGAATGACCTTCTTATGGCCTCAGATAAGGGACTAGTGTCCATACTGGTTCTACTGGACCGCAGTGCTGCTTTTGACACTGTAGATCAGCATCTTACTACACAGGTTAGAGTATGTTGTTTGGATTAAAGGGGCGGCTCTAGGTTGGTTTAAATCATATCTGACAGATTCCAGTTTGTTCATGTACATGAGGTTTCTTCAGAACAGTCGAGGGTCTATTATGGTGTTCTGCAGGGTTCAGTGCTAGGGCCAATCTGGATCAGTTTATACATCTTTATACATCAGTTACATCACACTGCAGTAGGGCATCAACATGATCTGCTGATAGTGAGCGGTGCCCTTCAACCTTTGGCACTCCTCTTCTTTCTTACATGTTTGCAGGCCAGAGCTTCAGGAGCTGCATGCTGACCTGCAGTCCCCCCAATGATCATCCCAGTGTCTGCTGTCTACACCTGTTTATACACCTCTGTAGTTCATCAACTAATCATGTATCAGTCATATGTACTGTACATGGAACTCCTAGTCCTCCAGCTAACGGATAATGACTACTAATATGCTGTATTTTCTCTTATTTACCATTGACAATATATGTGTCTACACTCTCTCTCTTTTTCATAGTCTCTGTCATATCTCCCTCCTCTTTTCATCATCTTCTTGGGTGGCCTTCAGCAGGAGGGCCCCCCCTTATGATTCAGCTCCTGGTCAAGGTTTCTTCCCTCCTAAAGGGGAGTTTTTATTGCCACTGTTTGGCTTAAAGGTTTTTCTCCTGTTAGGGGGCCATTGTTATTTAATAATTGCTCAGGGGTTGTGTTCTGGGTCTCTGGAAAGTACATACAGAACCATTTGTATTATAATATTGTAATATAAATAAAACTGAGTTGAAACTGGAAGCTGGCTGGGACATGCCCATCTTTGTTTAGTAACTACAATCTAACTTTCTCACCCATCATACTTTCTGGGCTTTCTTTATCTCCTCTGTAGTGATGTCCAGTGTTGCTCTGTGAACTAAATTTATCATTGTGTGATGTGATGATGTGAACAAGACGCAGTTGTTGGAAAAGAGAACCAGGATGGAAACTAAAACTTTACAGGGTTTTGGTTGCAGACAGAGACAGAGCACAATGACAGCAGGCAACCCTTCCTAAACTTAAGATGCTACTGCTACTTTGGCGGTCAAATAGATCAAACTGTTGTTGATCAGCAAAAATTTCTTATAATTATTTACCCAACAGGCTGATTGCTACCAAATAGCTATAAAATCCACTTGGGTCTGGATCCAGACCTGCAGTTCCCCTACTGAAAACTCTGGTCTGGATCCAGACCTGTATATCCTTTACTGATCATTAGGGTCTGGCTCCAGACCTGCAGTTCCCATACAGACCACTAGGATCTGGATCAGTTCTCATGAGAACAACATGGGTACCATGTGGTGAAAACCTAAACACTTCTCACGTCTCACATTTATTGGACCAAGGCTGACGTTCCTGTTGTGGTCCAGAGAGTTTTCAGAGATTTTTGGGAATGATGATGGATGTGGGTGATTGACACTGGTGGGATCCTCACAGCCAATAGAATCAATGGAGAACCCACAAACCCAAGTCACTTCAGGATTCATCCAGTGACATATCAGTGTGCTGCTTTGTACAATGTTTTATAATCAAGAAATTATCTGCTAGAAAATTATTTAAATGACTCCCGGAGAATTGTAGTTGCAGGAATCCAGAGTCGTCACTGGAATGTGATTCATGTTGAAACACCAAAGATGAGACTGGACCTCACTCTGAACAATTTTCTCTCTCAGGAATACTTTTTCTCTGCAGTATATGTAGCTACACAACAGAGGTTTTTCACGTGTGTAGGGGATATCGTTTTACTTTTTATGTGTATGCATAAAATCAAATCAAATCAATCTTTATTTGTTTAGCGTTTTTCATACAAAATAAAAAATGCAACGCAAAGCACTTTACATAAAACATAAAACTTAAAAAAGGCCAGAACGACCTCCAGGACGACACCCCTGCAGGCCAGAGTCACTCCCAGCATGGAGGCTCCCCATGAGGAAACACTGGAGCTAAAAGCTACAAGAAAGCAGGATAAGATAGGCTATGAGGTTAAAATACACACTAAAAGAGTTTAAAAGTATAACATAAAATCCTAAAAGTAGGCCTAAAAAGCAAGACCTGCTAAAACAAGCATAAGAACAACTTAAAACCATAAGAGCATAAGACCTGGGTTAAAACAACAAGAACAGCTAGTTTACAAGCCAATTTAAAAAGTATGTATGCAGTACCTTATTTTACGCCATGTGAGTTGGGCTGTAGAAGGTAAAGTTGTTGTTTTGTTGTCTTACAACTACCAGCTCAGTCATCCTTGCGTGTGTTGCATCACATTTTACTTGGTAAAAACCATGTAGGGTACTTTATTTATATAGCCCTTTACACTTTACCTTTTGCTGTGCCAAAGTGCTTTACAGCAAGTAATAGATAAAAAGGAGGATAAATTGGAACAATAAAAAACAATAAAATACATCAAAATCTAATAAGATAAAATGTTAATGATGTCTGTTGTTTGGACCAGAACTTACCTTTCAGCGTTAGATGGTATAAAGTCAGTATGATATCTATCATATGATGATACCTGGGCAAGGGGGCATGTGTGTGTATGTGTGTGTGTGTGTGTGTGTGTGTGTGTGTGTGTGTGTGTGTGTGTGTGTGTGTGTGTGTGTGTGTGTGTGTGTGTGTGTGTGTGTGTGTGTGTGTGTGTGTAAACAACCGTTAAACCGTGCTGTGACGGTGGTATTAGTATTGTTATGGTTCAAACACGTCTGTCAGGTCTGTGTTTGTGCTTGTGCACAGTCAGACAGATGTGTGTGTGTGTGTGTGTGTGTGTGTGTGTGTGTGTGTGTGTGTGTGTGTGTGTGTGTGTGTGTGTGTGTGTGTGTGTGTGTGTGTGTGTGTGTGTGTGTGTGTGTGTGTGTGTGTGTGTGTGTGTGTGTGTGTGTGTGTGTGTGTGTCTGTACACGTGTGCTGGAGGACGCTCCTCCTCCAACAGTTTGCGTAACGTCTACATCTCCTTCCTTTGACTCGTCACTTTGTGGTTTAACGGACAAAGACTGAAAACTGAACACTGCAGGGACAGAGACGCTGAAGTACGGTTGAGTCCTCACGCATCCATCCACCTGCTGTCCATCCACCTGCTGTCCATCCACCTGCTGTCCATCCACCTGCTCTCCATCCACCTGCTGTCCATCCATCTCCTGGTAATTAACTGCTGATTACACACACATACACACACACACACACACAGAAAAACTGTTCAAACAAAGAGCGGGACTTCAGAGTAACAGTTGAAACTGTTGTGCAGCAGCTAGTGGCGAAGAGATACTCTGCAGAGATACTGGTTTATGCAAACATACTGAACATAAAGGTTTTAGTGGGCTGAACATGCCGCCCTCAGATGCAGATAGTTCAGAGCAGTTACATCTGAGGCGTTTCTGTCTGCGGTGGTCTTGTTCAAACATTAGTTTCGCCAGACTTAAGTGTCTGAAAGCTGCCGGGTCACATGCCCCGCTTAGCTTCTCACTCTGGGATTCTGCACTTTTGTGGTTGTTTTCTGAATAAAAACTGACATTGGTGCAGCTCGTCTGAGGTTGGACCTGCTGGCTTCATGTGCTGCTGAATCAGAGTCTTACACCTGGTACACCTGGTTTTTTACTGGCAGTAGCTTGGATATTTTTAACTGCACACCCTATGTATGTATGTATGTTTTTATGTTGTTGATGTTCTATTTGTCTTTTAATGCTGCTCCTTATGCCTTTTAAATTGCCCCTCGGGGACAAATAAAGTGTTTTGAATTGAATTGAATTGAATTGGTAGCAGTGCCATGGTCTGGGTCGGTCCATCCCAGGTTGGATATACTGAATTTTAAGACCGGTTTTATTGTGGACATGCTAGTTATTATACAATTTATCACGTTTACCGTGCCTGGACTGTTTTCTCTGTCACACTGAATAAAAGATAAATATCCTATAATGTACGAGGATGATGTGATGTTCGGGCATGCGTGATGACCAGGGTAAAAACACCTTCCTTCTGAGGGAACCTGGTGGCAGTATCATGGTCTGGGCCTGTTTTCAAATACACCAAGTAAAAGTACATCATGGCGGGAAAAGTACATTGTGAGGCCGGGTGTCCCGACCGAGCGCACTCGGACACGTGGCGGGGCTGGGAGAGTCAGACATCCCCCCTCTAACCAGCTCAGCCACAGGCGCAAATGTCAGACAGGAAGTGATGCAACTCTGAGGCAGATGTCTGTGCAGCAGGGAAGCATGTGACCGGAGAACTGAACATGTTTGTGTTTGTGTTACAGATGAACGAGTTACTCCACATAAACTCCACCTCCATGGATGACTTCATCACCGCCATGACTACGGAGGTAATTACATCTCACTTATGACTCATCCTGCATCCAATAGGGACTCCCATCCATATTCAGGGTATTCAAGGTATATTAAGGTATATCCAGGTGTGTTTGTCAGGACTGGTATGGTGAGGACCCAGATGCAGGAGAGAGAGTGGGAGGCCGGAGTTCTCAAAAAACAAGGATTTATTAACAAAAAGGCAATAACCAAAAACAAAGCGCTGCTTAGCAGGATCAAAACTCACAGGAAAAGGGATAAAAAAACTAGAGCAAATGGAGCACATGGGGGGAAGCACAGTACGGAACCATGAGGAGCAAGGGAATGACAAGACCAGATATACACAGGGTATAACGAGACACAACGAAACACAGGTCAGACAATCAGGGCAGATGGGACACAGGCGGGGCAAAACAGAAACTCAAAGACTGGCGGGAAGAGTCAAACCCTGACAGTGTTCAGCTAATATTTTTAGTTTTCTTCTCTTCAAGCAATTGAGGTTTTAGAAGAGAAGTTTCATACCTGCGACAGTTTAGCTGTATTGGCTGAAACTGTCTATTCTGAAACTATAAATATACCGTATCATAAGTGACAAAATACTGTACATCTGATCAGCCCATGTTCAGGTATTTCCGGGAGTGTTCAGGCTTATATCCAAGTGTGTCCACATGTGGTCAGGTACACTCAGGTTAGGCATGTCAAGGTGTATTCAGATGTGTTTCCAGGTATTTCCAGGTGTATTCAGTTGTATCATGTCTTCTTGTCAGGACCCACTGTCCCTCCTTCCCTCCTCCACCACCGAGGAGGACTATGACTATGACAAGTTTGCGGACATGATGTGTGACCGGGAGTCTGTGCGGAACTTCAGAGGTAATTTCGAGCCACCACTTTTCTGGCTGATCGCCATCATCGGTGGTGCGGGGAACCTCGCCGTGGTGTGGATCTACCTGCACTTCCGCCGGCGGCTGAAGACCATGACGGACGTGTACCTGCTGAACCTGGCGGTGGCTGACCTTCTCTTCCTGGTGACACTGCCGCTCTGGGCGGCCGAGGCATCACATAGCTGGATCTTCGGCACCGCCCTCTGCAAGATTAACTCCGCCTTGTACAAGGTGAACTTATTCAGCAGTATGCTGCTGCTCACCTGCATCAGTGTGGACCGTTACATCGTTATCGTGCAGACCACCAAGGCGCAGAACACACAGCTAAAGCGCCGCCACTACAGCCGGCTGGTGTGTGTGGGGGTGTGGCTGCTGGCGGTGGTGCTCGCCACACCTGAGCTGGTGTTTGCTGAACCTGCACAGGCGGAAAGCATGACCTACTGCAGGATGGTGTTCCCGGCCAACGTGGGCAACCGCACCAAGATCCTGGTGCTCTCGCTGCAGGTGAGCATGGGATTCTGCCTGCCCTTCATCGTCATGGCCTTCTGCTACAGCGTTATTGTCGCTAAGCTCCTCAAGACCCGCAACTTCCAGAAGCACAAGGCCATGCGCGTCATCCTGGCTGTGGTGGTGGTCTTTGTCGTGTCTCAGCTGCCCTACAATGCCATGTTGGTGGTGGAGGTGTCACAGGCATCCAACATGACCGTGACGGACTGTAAGGCCGTGAAGAGGCTGGATGTGGCCAGGCAGATACTGAAAAGCATAGCCTACATGCACGCCTGTATCAACCCCTTCCTCTATGTCTTTGTGGGCGTGCGGTTTCGCAATGACATCTTGCATATGCTGCAGTGCTGCTTCTGCATACCGACGCAAACCAAGAAACCTCCAGGGAAGTTCAGGAGTCCCCTGAGCTCCACCAGGGCCACCGTAATGTCCGACAGCGACACCTCACAGGCTCTGTCCCTGTAGAGACACCCTCAAGAAGATCTTATGGCACAGTCACTTGCAAAAGTTTGAACGCCCCTCTTTCAATAAAATGTTTGATGAAAAATCATCTGATCAGTGGGTTGTACTGATCAGTACAACCCAAAGCAGCTTGCATTGACTGAGAGGTGTACAGGTCCCAGATTATCATCAAATGCTGTCTTTGGTTTCCTCTAAACATGGTTCTGGACATTAAAACAAATCTCATCCGTCCATAGGACATTGTTCCAGAAATCTGATGGTTTGTTCAGATGCAGTTTGTAAAACTCAGTCGTGCTTCCATGTTCTTGGAAATTCACTCCTGAGGAGATTGACAACTGTCATGACCTACTTAGATCTTACTGATATATTAGGGGTGCTCAGGATTGCCTAAGTGCATGAGTGTATGTGCTTTTTTCTTTGGCTTATTTTTTTAATTTTTGGTTTAAATATGATCGGATGAATTTTTTTCATGATGTTTTTACACAAGAATCCTTTTATCAAAAGCGGAAGTACTAAAGTCATAAATACGTCAGTGGTTTTTCTTAAGTTTAAAAACAGTTTTTGTGTGACTGAGGTGTCAGAGAGGTTAAAACTCCCCTTATCACAACTTTCAGAGCCCAGAGTTGTGAAGAGCTCTGAGCCGGACGAAGGTGTTTACATGATAAAGATTATTTGAGTTCTGGTGGTGTTTGTGCGGGCAGGACACGGGTCTTCAACCTGGGACTGTTACAACAAGGATGCTCAAACCCTGCCGAGAGTCACCTAAAAGGTCTAAAAGGTCCTAACTATGAGGCCTTATCCCAATGAGACATGTTTCCAGGAACTTCCCAAGCATTTACATGGACCAAATCAAAACTTTCCTAAGACTTTGCGGGGATCAGGATTTTTCTGGACATTTATCAGATGTTTCCAGATACTTTTAAAGACTTTCCCACAAGTTCTTCATGATTTCCCCAGGGTTAGGGTTTTTCTGGACTTCCTCAAAATATTTCCTGATATGTTAAGGAGTTTTCCAGAAGAAATGTTCTCAAAGTTTTCAGAATGTTTCCAGATAATTTGCTCTTCTGTAAATTGAATGTAAAGCTGCTTTTTTTTGCTTTTTTCTTTTTAAAAAAATAACAAAAAAACAAAAAAAAGACCCTGAAAATGTGTGATATTTTCAGCTGCTGTTGATGGAGACGGGTCGGTGGTGTTTGTGTTGGATTGAGGTAATATCATATTCTGAGTGTTAAACTGAGCCGAACATGTCTCTGTCATGAAATGTGTATGTGCCAACATGTGCTAATGCATGCTTGCAGAAGCCAGGCTGTCCTCGTGGTCTCTGTACCTGTATATATTTTGGTGGCAGTTTGTCATCGTGTATGTCACTGTTTTCACATATAAATGTGTTTGTTTGAAATTCTGAGAATAAAGTGTGTTTAAAGAGTTCAGTGCTCGTCTGAGTGTGAAAAACAGGAGGAAGTTGATCAAACTTTGTCACAGGTTTTCTTCACATCCTTCCTGCCTCCATCCTGTTCATGTTTTTGAGCTGAACTTCTGCAAAATTGTCTCAGACATTCAGAAACGCTCAGTTCCGAGCACCTGAGAAGGTGGGATCACTTCCACAAATCACATCACTGTTTCTGATGAACACAAACCGGCTCAGGTGATGCAAGCCCAAACTCCTTCCTGCCTGACCTGTTCCTGAGGTTCCTGCTCTAAAGCAACGTGACTAAACTTAAATAATTTTATCTCTGCAACTACCAGGTGTACATTAATAAATCTGGTATTAAGATAGAGGAAACGTGAGATTTAGGCAGGAATCTAAAGTTAAGTATAAATATTATCACAGTAAATGTAGATGGAACACAGCAGCACCCGCATAAATCTACTTTGGGAGCTCATACCTTTTTGGATTCATGTGGTGAAAACCTGAACACTCTAGAAATCCATTGTAAGGCATCTACTGTATCTTTCCATTATTTATAACCACTGCTGTCTACCCTGGGTTACGGTAGTCTGCCGGAGCCTATCCCAGCCAGGTTGGGCAAATTCAGGGGTACCTGCCACCAGTCCATTGCTGGTCCCACATCAAGATTTATGTTGTCTGTTTACAATTGACAAGATTCTATTGTCAATCTTATTTGTGATCACAATATTGAATTATTTAGTCAATACTAGTGAATAAATGTGTCTTGCATAACTCTGGCTCTACCTAGGCTCAACTCTATGCCCCCCAGAAACCACAGGAACCACTTCTCTTTGTTGTGGTGTATTGTCCACCTCAGTACTGTTTGTACAAGGAGGAATTTGATGAATCATGTGAGCAGCAACTCATCTAACCCGCCTGCCACATCACAACCAGGAAAAAATATGGAACGTCATGTGACCTGAGGATGAAAAAAAAAGTGCTTTCATTACAGGTTTGGAACATGTTTTTTTTTTTTCAAATCAAACAGAAACTAAATCAAATGTAAAGTGTTATTTTTTTTTCTGTGTTACATGTCTTTACTAAAATGTCATGTTTCCATCAGGTGTTTTTTCAATCAATAATTTCAAGGGGAATGAAGATGCACATACAGATTCTTTCTCCCAGCGCTTTGTGATACCATGAATTTACTGATGGTGAAACACTGAAGATCAGACTGAATTCTGAGTTGGACTCTCTGAGTTGTTTTTTTTTGTTAATCTTTCCCTGTGTGCTCAGTGAGTTTTAGTTTCAAGGTGGTCATCCTAACACCTTCACAATTTGTGGAGTCTTTTAAAACTGGCTTGGTCAGCCATGTCGGGTTTACTTTTACCTTTTCCATTTATTACCATTTCCACAAATACAGAACGTTGGCATATTTGATAGGGTTGGTTTTGATATCTGTTTTTACCATTTTGTTATTGCCCAAAAATACAAATAAAAAGATTTATTAAAAAAAAAAAAAAAAGGTGCAGGGATGGGCCCTATGTGATGAATCATACAGGAGCTTCCAGGAGCCACTATTCAAAACAAGTAAGGGGGCTGCAGAATTGCAAATAGCATCTTGACTCAGCAAGTTTTTCCTATGAAACCAACTGTGATGGAAAGCCTTGGTTAAACCAAATCGACTGTGATAAGCATTGGCCGTGGCCTGGGTACAGAGTGCGCAATCTGATACTTTGTTCCTAAAAGATAAAATCTGACATTACAATTGTCTGTTTATCAGAATTGTAAGGATGAATCATCATTTGTGTTTTAAAATCATTATGCATCTTTTGTTCTGTGTCATTGCTGCATTGCATGATATATGTTCTGACCCAATTGCATGCAACTGCTTAATTAAATCTACTGAAATCTGGCTCATCTCTCAAGTCTTATTCTTGGTAACTTAGATGCATTAAGTTTCAGTCCAGATACTCACCTAATGGTTTAAAGATATTATACAGAGGCAGTGTTGGGGAAGTTACTTCCAAAAAGTAGTGTTTGATCATTCTTCTTTACTTTTTTAAAAAGTAACCCATTACTTTACTTAGTTACCTTCAATGTAAAGTAACGTTATTCGTTACTTTTATGTTACTTTTGTGCTTGATTTTGGGCAGGACTCCATATTGTTTTTAAATGTGTAGGCCTAATGTAGGCCTCCTACATAAAGTTTAATTGAGGACATAACATGTATTTCTTTTGTGCTCTTTATTCTGCACTTGACATGAACATATTTGGCTACAGGTTTCAACACCAAAGCCCCATGAAACAATAGCAAATACAGTAGACTCAATACAGGCTCCTTAGGAACAACATGAAAACCTCAAAATTGCTCATATGTCTCAAAATAAAACATGCCTCATCTAAATTCAACAGAAAAAATTACCTAAAAATGGCTTGATGTTGCTGGCTTGAGTGAATAACTCAGCCTTTCCACTGGTGCACTGGATGGTGTGGCAGTGTTGTTTTCATGAACACAGCTTTTACTCGTGGGGAAATGGTTGAGGATTAACTCTGAGCCTGATCTCATGTACTCAAGTACCTCTGCATCTGCGCTAAAGGACTTCATCCTCCTCCTCATCAAACGCAAGAGTCCTTCTCATTGGCACTGCTGTGTGCGGCAACTTCTCGAGTTTTATTCTCGGCCGACTCTGCATCCTGAGGTAAAGTGAGACATGCTGTGCCTAGACCACTGCACAAGCATGAAGCTGAGAAGTAGTGTCGCTGTCAAATATGTCCCTGGGGAAAGTAACTTGTTACCAATTTTTCGGTGAAAGTGCGTTACACTAGTTTTAGTACGGTAACGCTTTTCAAATAAATAACGCAGTACACACAACACTGTACGAGGCATTAATAGGTTTTTCCACAACATTTTGGCGGCCATGAAGGGACATCATCTCTGCGACTGGACCGGCACAGAGCGGAAACTTTGGCAAACTATCTGACAACCTTACCCGGCAGAGGCCTTCAGGGATGTGGACCTGATGTCTGCTCTGCGCGTGGGGGGTGAACTGCCCATTTACTTAATTTCAAATTGTTTCATAATTGAGATGATAGATGGAAGGTTGAGTCAAAGATCCTCTATACAGAAGATAGCACATTACCGTTACTGCCAATGGTATGAAATGGTATACACTTCCGGTCTCCTAAGTGGGCGTGGTCGCCCCTCTGACCTCACTTCCTGTCTCCTAAGTGGGCGTGGCCGCCCCTCTCCCCACATCGTTTTGGAACATACAACACTAGATACAGTACAACTTTCTTCCAAAAAGACTTAAATAATAAAAATAACAGTATTATTAAGCAAAGAAGCAAGTTTTCGTTTAAGTTTTAGTTTTTTCGTTTTAGTTTTAAACTTCATTTTATCCGATGGGAAAACGATGAGAGCCAAATCTCGCGAGAGTGTGTTGCTCAGACAGAGACAGGTCTCAAACAAAGTTCATTTTCTCCTAATCTGTCGGTCTGAAAATTGCCATTTGGGTGTCAGAATGTTCAGAAGGTTTGTGGCTTTTGAAAAATGGGTCCCATATTTACTTAGGTTACTATGGGGCGAATTAATTCGTAATAATCTGTGCTCACGTTCACTTTGCCCATAGGACTCAATAGACTCAGGACCTACTTCCGGTCTCCTAAAGGGGCGTGGCAGTCACGTGACACAGATACAGGAAACACAACCGTAGTGGGCTGTCTCGTTTATTGAACGTCTCTGGTTGAGTACATTTGGTTTAATCAAACTGGCCATGGCTAAATTTTCCATCACACCAACAAAAATCGATCAGCAGTGTTCCTACTCCGCTGTGGACATTTTGGATATTTTTTGTTTGTTTGACATTTGTGGATGCCTAGTCTGGTTGTGGTTCCATCTATCCTTTTACCGATTGGTTGGATGTCTCCCCAGTGGTGTCTGTTATGTTTGGAAAACTAAAGGATCATAGTAAACACCCAGAGTGCAGACATCCAGAAAAAGGGGCCTACCTCCGTGAGAGCAAACAAGCCAAGAGAAGGAAAATGATGAAGCAGCTGCAGCAACTCATTCCACTACAGGGTTTGATTTAGGTGACAAAGACACAGGGCCCAGACAGGTAAAGCTGAAGAGCTACCCACATGATACTTTTGGTACACAGAAGCGAGCATTTCACCACAGCTGGTTTGAAAAGCACAACTGGTTAGAATATTCAGTCAACCAGGTAGAGTGTTTGGCAAAAACATCAAACATGATAGTCTGGTCAGTAGTGGTTGCAAGAACTGGAAGAAAGCTTTAGTCATCTTTGGCATGCATGAGATGGCACAAACACATAAGGACAGTGTTGTTGCATGGAAAAGCTTGTGCTCGTGCGCTACGTTCGCTCATATCCTGTGCATCTCTTGGGGGCTAAGCCCCCCCTGTCCTTAAAACCTAGTGCCTGCCCTGCCTCCCACAAACCAAACTGCCATAGAACGGTAGTTGTAACAACTGCACTATTACCAGGGCAACGGACACTTACACAACAGCGTCCAAAGGCAGTTTCTCCTGTGTTCTTCTAAGATTCAAAGACGATCCAATCTAGAAGAACCAGGCTTATTCTTCATATCAAAGAGGAAAACAATCAGGGTGGCTGAACAGGCTATTTGTAGGAGCCGGCTGCTAGAAGTGGTTTTCCAGGGCACAGTGCGCTTTACTTTTCCTTTTACATTTTCTGTGATGCTGTATTTGGACTCGGTAAAGACAGTTCTAAGCTGTGAGGTCATATCTGCATTACTGGAACTGATGGTGTCGTTTGATGATGAAGAAACAAGATCTGGGAGGAAGTGTTTGTAGTCTGAGCTTTGTGAAGACACTTCCAAATGATGTAGAAATCATTGATTCTACTGGCTTTAATTCTCCTCACAGCTGTTAGTTTTCTGTCTTTAGTGAAATGATTTCAAGATTTTACGTCAGCAGCAGTCGACACAACAACACGAGTTACGGAAAGAGGAAGCTGACCTCAGATCAGTGGGTTTGATATTTTTTGCGGGTCATGTGTATCAGAAACAAGAGGAAAAACAAAATGTGACAAAAGCAGAAGTGAAAACTAAAACAACAAGATAATAAATGCAAACTGGTTATCACAATTTTAGGACAAAGCAGAGTCATGTAACAGGACAAACAGACTTGTTAGACGTCAGACAGTAGACTGGTGTCTATTCTGGTTCTGTTAGGCCTCAGAGGGTGGAGCTGAGTTACGGACTAATGGACTTCTGTTGTTACTGGTGGCCACTCACAGCTCTATGATGCTCAGTGCTTCATTTAATACCGTAGATCAGTGTCTCCCAACCTGGGGTCCGGGCCCCCCCTGGGGGGGCGCCAGAGATCTCTGGGGGGGCGCGAAACTTTGTCTGCTTTGAAATTACGCAGTTGTAAAAATTATATTTGCGAATGAGTCATTCATAAGACATTGTTAGGAATAATTTATGAATGTCTTGAATATTTTTTGTGTTTTTTTATACACTGGTGACAAACACAGGAAATGATTTCATTCCTTATTATTATATCATTACTCAACATTTAATCTAATAAGGAAAAATGTTAAAACATTTTGGTCTCATATTAAGAGACATTTTTCAGAAATATTTTATGTCCTTTTATGTCCTTTTGTGTGTATTTTTTACATTGGTGACATTGGAGAAAAACAAAGTCATATGTATAGAGAGTAAACCAAAGAGAAATGTATCAAAAAACATAATTAATGTTCAGTTTTTCAATTAAAGACTATTTTGGTGCTAGTATGTACGGGTCGGGGGGGGCCTGGCTGGTCTTAGACACAAGTAGGGGGGGCTCCAAGGAAAAAAGGTTGGGAACCACTGCCGTAGATCATAACATTCTTTTTCAGATGGACTTGTTATTGGAATTAAGTTAAAGTGGGTTGAAGATAGATTTCATTTGAATCAAGAGACTTCCTCACCCACCAGAGTTGGTCTCATGACTGATATTCAGATTTAACTATGATTCTTATTGAGGTACAGAAGCTTACAGTGTAGCATAGATCCTGCGATTTTCAGAAGAGTCAGATATGCAGGCTTCTGCACTCCTCAACTCGCCTCTTCCTACCTGAAGACAGCTAGGAGTATTATGGGTACACCCCTTTCTTCTTCCTGAGTGAGTATGGCTTCATATGCAGGACCATAGCCATATCAAACACCCTCACCACCCTCCTTACTGCACCCTTTCCCTGATACCATAAGGGTATGAGCTGCTTTTAGCCACAAGTATTGAAGATGGTAAATTGAGCGGCAGCCGGAGTGACCACCAGTCACAGCGGAGCTCCACTATTCTTCATCTCAACTGTGGAAGCACTTGTTTCAGATTTCGTTGGTTAGTGGAGATCAGTGACTGGAAAGTAGTGGTAGGTGAGTGTGACCAGACACCAGAGGAGGGAGAGAATGGTTTATACAGGCTGGCGAGTTAGAGAGACAGAGATGGAAAGGCGTCAGAAGTGTGTTAGGAAGATGGAAATAGTACCTTGAAGAGTTGATGAATGAGGAAAATAAAAAAGAAGAACAAAAAGTAAAAGAGGTGACTGTTGTGAACTGGGATGTAACAAAGATTAGAAGAGGTGAAGTTACGAGGGCATTGAAGAGGATGAATGATGATATACCTGTCATCATTCATCAGTATGTAAGTTTCTAGGAGAGTTGGCAGTAGAGTTTTTGATTAGGACATTCAATAAGATCTTAGAGCGTGAGAAGATGCCCCAAGGAATGGAGGCGAAATGTGCTGGTGCTCTTTAAGGACAAGGGAGACATGCAGAGTTGTGGCAACAACAGAGGAATAAAGTTGATGAACCATACAATGAGGTTATGGGAAAGAGTTGTAGAAGCTGGACTAAGGGCAGAAGTGAGTTTTTGTAAACAGCATGGTTCAGTACAGAGTACAGAGAAGTACAGAGGGAGCTGCAATGTGTCCTTGTAGAGACAAGGACACTTTCCCTGGGAAAGCAAATGAAAAGATGCTGAGAGAGGAGCTACGGTATTGTATGAGGAAGTCTGTACCAGAGATGTTTGCTAGAGTGGTGCAGGTTAGGGTTAGGGTATATGTATACGAAAAGATTGAAGTGTGCTGTAGGTATCACAGAGGAGTTCAAGGTGGAGGTGGGATGCATCAAGGATTGGCACTGAACTCATTCTTGATTGCCATGGTGATGGATAGACTGACAGATGAAGTCAGACAGGAATCTCCATGGATCATGATGTTTGCAGATGACGATGTGATCTGCAGCGAGCAGATTGAGGAAAATCTGGAGATGTCACAACTTGGGGGTGTTGGACCCATATTGAGGAGACAGTGGTGGCAGAGGTTTGAAACAAAAGGTATTTATTTAACAAAAAACACTGCTGTGCAAAATCCAAAACAAGAGCCCAAACTTCCCAAAAACCAAAACTAACCATGACACAGGAAACAGTCAGGAGAAAACAGGACAGACCAGCAAGGAGCAAGTGAAAGACAAGACAAGACAAGACATACACATAGGACTTGATGAGACACAGGGGCAAACAATCAGGGCAGAAGGTAACAAGGCAAGTCAAGACAAAAGTAAAACACAAGGACACAGGCTTTCAAAATAAAACAGGAACATGGACCCAAAAAACGTGACAAAAGAGGTGGAGGTATGCACTGAGGGAGAGGAATGAGGGTTAACCACAGCCAGAAATAATACGTGTGTGAATGAGAGGAACCGAAGTGAGAAGGTTTTGGGCAACAGTCCTATGTGAACATGGGAAGCCTCAATCAGTTTTAGAAATGAATTTTGAGTTAAGCTCCAATTTGTATTTATTAAATGATACACTGGATCTTCAGTTAGACCGGAAAAAAAGCAGGATATTAATTATGATCACATACTTCGCTAAGAAATGCATACTTTTACTTTGGAAAGATGATTCCCCTCCAACTTTCAAGTTTTTTTTTGATCAAATTTCAGTTTTTTTACCATTGGAGAAATTAACTTTGGAAAAATACAACCGTGGTCATATTTTTCAAGAATTTTGGTTTCCATTATTTTCAAAACTGGAGAATTTTTCCAAAGGGGACCAATGAGTAGCTCTATTTTCGAACTTGTGCCTTATATGTACGTATGTTTGTATGTATGGATGGATATATTTATAGTTTGATATCGCTGTTGCTGCCATTATTTTATTATTATTATTATTATTTCATTATTTTTTGTATTTTTTTTATTAATTTTTTAATATTTATTTAATTTTGTTCTCCCTTAATGTATGACTTTTTTTATTTTATTTTATTTTATTTTTTTTGTTTTTTTTTCCCTATGGCAATTATGGAGAGAGTAGGAATGTGGGTAGAATAGAAATCGTGAATGTGAAAATGTGAATTGTGAAAATGATTGTGAAATAAAAAGATATAAAAAAAATAAAATAAAAATAAAACAGGAACATGGACCCAAAAAACGTGACAAAAGAGGTGGAGGTATGCACTGAGGGAGAGGGATGAGGGTTAACCACAGCCAGAAATAATACGTGTGTGAATGACAGGAACTGAAGTGAAAAGGTGAGTTTTGGGCCACAGTCCTATGTGAACGTGGGAAGCCTCAATTTCAACCTTAAGGCCCAGCTCTGAGGCCTAACTCTGAGACCAGCCTCGATTTTAAGACCACATTGTCTTAGCTTTGATCGCATGGTCTTAAAACCAAGGAAATTAAGCAATGACTCCAAAGCCCAGCTGGCTTTCCTGGTTTAGGGGCAATAAATCGAGAAGCCATCCTGCTAGTTGAGCTCTTGAAAGCCCACTGGTTACTACACTGTCCACCAGCGTTACAACGGAGTGACCAGCAAACGTTTCATCCATCCATTCCATCCATTATCTATACCCGCTTTACCACACTGTGGGAGGAAGCCGGAGTACCCGGAGAGAACCCATGCAAGCACGGGGAGAACATGCAAACTCCACACACTGCTGGGCCTGGGAGTCGAACCGGGGACCTTCTTGCTGTGAGGCAACAGTGCTAACCACTAAGCCACCGTGCTGCCCCTAATACATAATAATATGGCTCAAACTTTTCCGATAATATTTAATTCATAAAAAACATTGATGGTTTATACTGTCGTGCAGACCTCATCATGACATACTCAGATTAAAAAGTAACTGTCTTTTTTCAATGCTTCAAAGAGCGGAACGGGGACCCGTGTGCAATGAGACGACGTGACCAGGAAAAGGGGGACAGCCCGGCTGTCAGCGACAGTCAAAAGCTGAGAGCGAGTGTGGTGGATTTTGCACCACTAATTCCGAATGAAAATGGCCATTCCCAAGTAAGTGGCTGGTTTATTCCGATTTTAAATCCGAATAGAATAATTCCGCGATCATGTATACACTCATTCCGCTTTAAATTAATTCCGGTCTTTCTGCGCTGCTCGTTCCCTCGCCCGTCTGTCTCCATGACACTTATTTTCCGCGCTGGCCTTGTTTTCAAACAAAGTTTCAAGATGGCGGCACGCAGAAAACGGTGGTCAAGAGCAGAGACCATTTATTTAATAAATAGCTTGGAGGACCTGGAAATAATTAAAAGAACAGATGGCAGGAAACATAAAAATTGCCCTTCCCAACCCACAGACCTCAAGGGGAATTGGATAAAGCCGATCAAACGTGTTTTCCATGTAAACTTTAATTCGGAATTACCATTTCCATGTAAACTCTGAAAAGGAAAATAGTTTAATTCTGAATTATTTAATTCGGAATAATTAATTCCGAATAAAAACATGTCATGTACCCGTGACCATTCTGGGATACTTGGCCATCTCAAGTCTACACAAGCCTCAGCTGGATGCAGCCTCGCATCCTAAAATGGGCGGAGCGAGAACACGTGGGTATTTATTCTGTACTTGCTTTTTTGAAATGGGAACAATACTTCAGCTGCAGGTGATGACATTTCACAAGAATGCAAAAAAGCATACTGAGAAACAGCTTTAGTCTAATCAGGAGAGAACCTGAAAACTTCCAACTGAAAAAACCAAGCTGGGGCTCAAGAGCAGCTCTCTTCTCACCACAATCTGCTGCCTCATTGTTTCTGTCTCTATTGTTGTAACCTGGCATTTCTTTAACTGGTATGGTTACTCTGAACTTTTGTGTCATTCAGGACATCTTGGCACTCATCCATGAACCAATAAATCCACAGGTCGTGAGGACTCTGACATCAGTTTCACCCTCCACCTGTCATGCTGACTGGAAGTGAAACTCCACCTTCAGATGTGGCACTGGCTGGGAAACTTTCAGCTGCTGTGTTGGCGTTTGCGACTTCCTGCTGAGATTGAAGCCAGACATCTGAGCAAGTCGAACCGTAAATCTGAGGAGGATGCACCTGAACACCTGCTGACGGGTTTTCACAGCAACGCTCGCACACAAACGCATTGACGTCAGGAGGATGTTTAGCGTGTGTTCAAATCACTTTTTACTGTCACTGGGAATTAAATGAAAAACAAACCATAGCTTACATGAGAAGATGACAAAAACCCCAACTTAGTTTCTCTGTAAACCAGGTTGATTCAGAACACCACGAAGAAAAAGTGCAAACAAAAGAGAACTTTTCACAGGAAGAAATCTCCTTACTTTCATAGGATTTACGAAGTTAAGAGACAGCCAAGTGCTGTTAATTTGCATTGATGAACTGATTATCAGCAGATGTTCAGACCTCCCATAAAAGCTGATGTTTTGTCAGTATGCTGATCTTGAACATTCAGGTGTGTTATTACAATGACAAGAAGGAAAGATATCAATGGTATCGGAGAAATAACTATATCCTGAATAAGCTTGAAAGAGTTTGAAAACCATTTCACAAATATGTGGAGTTCAACATTCTTCAGGGAGAAAGATTATTCTGGAAAACATTCAGTAATCAAGGTTGACTGCAGTTCACAAAACTGCATCTGAACAAACCAGCAGACTTCTGGAACAATGTCCTCTGGACAGATGAGACTAAAGTGGAGTTGATGGGTCTTAATAAGACCTTAAGTCTTATTAAGTCTTAATATCCAGAACTGTTTGAAGAAAACCAATCATGGCATTTCAGCAGAAACACTTCATACCTCCGGCTGAGCACAGTGGTGGGGGGTGATGGTCTGGCACCTGGACACCTGTCGGTCCCTGAGTGGACCATGAACTCCTCTGTACACCAGAATATTCTAGAGAAAAATGTGCGGATCAGTGATTTACCAATAAATAATTAAAAATAAAGGTTTTGGGATGACCAACTTCATACTTCCCACAGGATTTTTCTTTTTTGGCATGATTTTTTGTTTAAAAGATAATGGTATGTTGAAAAGATTAGTTATAATTAGTTATATTTTGTTCTTCATCTGAAGTTGTGTTTGTTTAATAAGGTCTACTAATGAGATAGGATTAAAAGAGGGCGTCTAAACTTTTTCACATGACTATACATTCTACGTCTAACATAAAAGTAAACATTTCGGTGCATGTAATGAGTTTATTGGTACTCAGCACTCAGTGAGATTAAGAAATATTAATTCTGAGAATATAGAGAAACTCGTAGTAAAGACCAGGTGGACGATACACCACAACAAAGAGAAGTGTACTCAGCATGCAGATCAGAGGGTCTGTGGTTCAGGACTCTTCCCGACCCCACCCCTTCCGTGCTGATGCAGCTGAAATGCAGCTATGTGTTTCCATGAGGACAAAAGCTTCAGTGGCCTGAAGCACAAACGGCTTCTGAACGCACACGTTTCTAGAACCCTGCCGTCCCATAAATCCTGGTGGCGAGCAGCTCTGAGCGGTTTGACACTGGGAGCTACTGAGCACCATGCCTCTTCCCCGACGCCGCTCATCCTTTCTCGGACAGCCGCCCACCGAGCGCCCGGCCTCTACCTCCTGTGGGAGGATGGGCGCGGCGACGACCACTGCCCCCCGCGGCGTCTTCGTGGGGCCTGCACCTCCAGTGGGCGTGGCCTCTGGGCTGGGGACACGGGTGTCCCGCAGAGCCCTGGGGATCAGCAGCGTGTTCCTCCAGGGCATGAGGAGCACCGCGGTGCCCGTACTGCCCCGGGCCGGGGATCGGTCTGCCGGGCACGGAGCGGCGGCAGCAGCGGGGAGCCTGAACAGCTCCCTGATGGAGTATCGTGACAAAGTGAGAGCCCTGGAGCAGCTGAACCAGCAGCTGGAGCAGCAGATCCGCCTGAACCTGGACCGCAAGGCCTCCACCGCCGGAGCCTGGGGGGCCCTCCGTAGGGAGTGGGAGGAAGTCTACAGACAGGTGAGGGAAGGAGTCTAACAGCATGTCTACAATGCTCTGCAGTACCTACACCAACACTGAAACTGTGAACATACCTCTTAAAGGAGCTTGAGGCAGCAGGATTTATGAAAAAAATTCGTAAACGTTTTAAGTTTTCTAGTAATAATGTCAAATGAAGCGTTCCAAACCAAAACAAATGAGCCCTCTAGCGTATCTCTCCGTTGCTTTGAACAGGCTGTGTGCTGCAAAATGTGCTGCAGTGCTGGGGCCGAGTTTCCCGCGCTGTCCTGCGGATGTGACGTCAAATGACGCTGCATGCGCTATAGAGTCTCATTTCTTAAAAGGAGCCTCATGCTCCTTTAAACATTTCCACCAGGAAAACTTGTTTCAGATAGAGCTAGACTAGTAAATACTAGGATGTAATTTCTTCTTAGAGAGAAGAACTTTATGGAGGTCCGATATGACCTTTGACCCCTAAAACACAGAATGAAATCTGCTGTTAGATAACGTTCAAAAACTAAAAGACGACTGCAGACAGCAGTCAAGTAAACATGCTGATCCAGCTTTGTTGGTCTTTTTCTGATTTTTTTCAACTGCTCGTGGTCCATTGATGTGATCAGCTGTAAATTGATGCTAGGCAACTCTTGGCATTCTCAAACTCAGTTAAGATGATATTTGATCTCAGTAATAGGATTTTAAGTGGTTCGAATCAAGGAAGGTATAGTATAAGTATAGAGGAGGTACTACTACTCCACATCGAGAAAATATATATAGTCACCGTGGGCTCCAGATCCTTCAGCTGCTCTGCCCCTCGTCTCTCGGATTCTGTCCCACATCACATACGCAATCCTGACTCTTTTCAGACTTTGAAAATCTCAACTGAAGATGCATCTTTTCAAAATTACTTATTCTTTGTATTTTTTATTATCATTTTATTATTTTTCTGTCATATATTGCATTTCTCAGTGTGAATGTTGTGTTTTTGAATTGTGCCTATAAATAAAATGCATTTGAATTCAATGTATTTTATTTAGCTACCTGTATACATATATATATATATATATATATATATATATATATATATATATATATATATATATATATATATATATATATGTACACTTGTGTGTGTCTTTATGATGACATCTGAAGTAATCATAAAGACTACTCCGCTACTCCTACACTCATAAAGACACAAAAACCTGTGAAATGATGTGTCGTTATGATGACATCTGAGTGTGCTGCCAGCAGTTTGCTCAAGTGTATGATTCCCTGCGTCTCTGCAGGTCAGTGAAGCCATCCTGGACAACGCTCGACTGATGCTGCAGACAGAAAACGTTCAGGCCAACGCAGAGGACTTCAAGGAGAGGTTAGCTCTGAATTAATATTTCTTCCTAAAGTTCACCCTTTCCTGAGCGTCTCCTCGAGAAAGAAATGTTTGTTGGCGGGAGTTTCCATGACGACCAGGCCCATGAACCTGCAGTAAAACTATTATGTTTCCACATGTTCTGTCACGTGTCTCCCCCCAGTGGCTAAAAGGAGAGTCACAGTCAGGACAGACGGAAATCTGGATACAAAATGTATCCAGATTTCAGTCAGTGATTGGCAGGAGGAGCTCCACCACGAAAACATCCATTTCAATCTCTCCTTTAATTTCAGAATTAATAGAATAGATAAATAAAAACATCCTGGCCCCAGAATTCATCTGTGTGAGCTGACATATATTTGACATCTAAGCATCAATCTCCCCAAGGCAAGTCAGGAGTTCTTGTAAATGTTTAATTTCCTCAGGGTTCATAGATAAATACATCAGGGTGTCATCTGCATAACAATGAATGTCATATTTCCTGATTAGTCACCCTAGAAGTGTTTGGTCCTAGTCCAGAATCCTATGGATATCCATCACTAACTCTGTTGAGAGCACTTGATTTGGAAGAACTGTTACTTAAAAATAGTTTAAGCTGGCATTCCGCTCCTGCAGGAGGATAGTAAGAAGTTGCTCCCTGCAGGTATGAGAACGAACAGCCGTTCAGGAGAGCTGTGGAGGAGGAGATCAGCTCCCTGTACAGAGTGATCGAGGAGGCCAACACGACAAAGGCAGAGCTGGAGGAGCAGATGGACGACATGAGGGCAGACCTTCGCAGCCTGGAACAGAACCACGAGCAGGTGCTAGCAGACTCCATTAAAAACACACACAATTTAAGAGTACAGACAGTAGACCTACATTTCTGATGAGTGGTTTTAAAGTCAGATTGTTGGGGCTCTGCTAGCCTTCTGTCAAGCTGGTGTGGTGAGGACCCAGATGCAGGAGAGCGAGGCATGAGGTCGCAACAAAAAGGGTTTATTTTTCAAACCAAAAAACAGGATCAAAACACACGGAAACAGGGATCAAAAAACTGGAGCAAAAACCGGCAGGACACATGGAGGAAAACACAGTACGGAACCACAAGGAGCAAGGGAATGACAAGACCAGATATACACAGGGGATAACGAGACACAGGTGCAGACAATCAGGGCAGATGGGACACAGGCGGGGCAAAACAGAAACAAACTGGGGGAAATGTCAACCACTGACACCTTCTTGGTAAGACTGATTCCAGCCAAATCCCCAGTTAATCTAAAATTGGGTAAATAGCCAGATCTACTGAGTCAGGGAGCTGACTGGAGCACACCAACAAGCTAGCTATTTTAGTTCAAATTTGGTCATCCAGACCCTTGACCCTATGAAGACAGAAACTGGAGATCTGGATCCAGACCCTAGTGGTTAGTAGAGGAACTGCAGTTTTTGTCACTTCGACATCAGATACATTCTTCAAAGCTGGAGGTTGTGTCTTCGTTGAGTCAAACATGTCAGTGTGATGTTAAATGACCCCCACTGTCCATGCAGGATGTGCGCTTCCTCTACAATCAGATGGCCGGCCGTGAGGTGGACGAACCCGACGCTCCCATAGAAACCAGTCTGGACCAGATCCTGGCCTACATCCGGAGTCACTGGGAAAAGGTGACAGAGAGGAACCGAGCTGATACTGACAGCTACCTGGAGTGTAAGGTAGGTGTGTCTCAGCACAGCTGTGCTCCCAGGTGTGTATGTGGCCGTGTTTGACGGTCTATGTGTGTTCTCCAACAGGAAACGCAGTGTGTGGGCAGCAGGCTGAGTCCTGAGGAGGAGCAGGTGGAGGCACTGAAGGCCGAGTGCAGTGATACTGGCTGTAAGATCCAGAGTCTACAGGCTGAGACAGAGTCCATCAGAGCGCTGGTGAGGCAAGCTTTGAGCCTGACCCTCACCTAACTATCACTCCATCCTCTTTGATTAGCCTAACCTTGGTAATTGTTACCTATAGAAACGAGGTCTGGAAAACTCATTAACCGATGCACGCCACTGGCACGATATGGAGCTGCAGAACCTGGGCTCGGTGGTGGCCAAGCTGGAGGCAGAGCTGGGCGACGTGCATGCTGAAATCGAACAGCAGCGGCGCGACTACGACACGTTGCTGAACAACAAGCAACGGCTGGAACAGGAGATCGGCCTGTACCACGGTATCCTGGATGGGGAAGAGAACCGCTTCCAGCCCATCACCAGGATGCAGTAAGTCCACAAAATACAGCCATGACAATAGACAAATGACAGAAAACACAAACCCCGTCATAATTGACCTAACCATCCCTAGGATGTACCTAGCTCAACCATCATTAGCGGGTATCTGACTTAAGCGTCATTACCATGTAACCGACTTGGGCATCATTAGCATATAGCTAACTTACCCCTTATTAACATTTAGTTGACTTAACCATCATCAGCATTTAGCTGACTAACATGTGGTGAACATGTACCTGACTCAGCCATGGTTAGCATGTAAATCCCTAAGTTTTGGTTAGCATGAAGCTGATTTGGATGAGGTCAATGGAGATTGACCCCGCAAACTGTAGTGGCTCCTGGAAGGTGCCTGTCCGCTTATTCAGGTTGGCCGATAAAATTCTCTCCAGGACCTTTGTTAACCTACCACTACTGGAACAAGCCAGGATGTCTACCACAGCACTGGGACCTTGTCTTGGTTCAGGCTGAGGTTGAAGAGGGGTTGCAGAATCCCACATATCCCACATCTGAACAGGCTTTCAGGACTCTGGGGTTGACACCATTCAGACCTGCAACGGGAGGGAAGGAGGGCCCCAGCATCACTTGATGTGGCAGGAGACGATGGAGCAGCAGCAGGATCCACGATTGGGATGGAAGATGAGACAACTGAGGTGTGACAGGGAAGCCAAGGGTCAAGGGAGGATGGGGGGTCTGTTTGTCTGGAGGCCGAAGAGGATGCTGGGATTGTTTCTAGACTGAACCTGCTGAAGAATGTGTTCAGTTCTTTGGCTCTGTCCAGACTTCCTTCTATCTGGTTCTCCTTCCGCTTGAAGCCTGTGATCTTTTTCATCCATGACCACACATCTCTTGCATTGGTCTGCTGGAGCTGGTTCTCCAGGTTCTTCCTGTAAACCTCTTTTTTTGTCTCAAATCTTTACCTTCACTTTTTTTTACTGAACTCAGTTAGCATGTGGCTGATTTAGCTGCAGACATCACATAAAGCTTGGCCCCACCTCATTGTACGTCATTTACCTGTGGAAATAATTGAATGGGGGGCCAGGTCACAGCAGGAGGTGTTCACATTAGGAGTGGAGGAGAGAGTAGCTGAAAATAGGGATACGTTGAGAATAAAGATTATATCTTTAATTAGATGTGAAGGTGAGTAGTATTAAACAAGCTGGTAAAAAGGAGAGACCAGGATCTTGTTGTGTAGAGAGAGCGTTTAAGGAAATGGGTCAAAAGAAACAGAGGGTAAACTTTCCTTTCTACATTCAACTACTTTTCATGTGAGTTCTGGATTGAAAATCAGATTTTCTCGAGGTTTATACAGAACCTAATGTCAGCCAGCCACTGAGCGGGTGGGTGGGGCAGGATCCCTCCATCTTCTGACCCAAAGACAACTAACAACAATAAACAATGTTTATTTAAATTCAGAGGGGATTCATCTCCTCCAGTTATATCAAAAAGAGCAATCAGGGGATCGGCTGCGAGGTCAAGAGTGATTAACATTTTTCCAGACTGTGACAAAAAGCGAGGCCTCCTCTCTGCAGTAGTGACAAACATCTGGATAGTTGATTGTTTTTGTAGGTTCAACTTACAGTATAACCAGAGAAGCAGCCAGTTTGGGTGAGTATTGATAACATGTGGGGTGTTGATATGAATACCAAGAGGTGATGTGCATAAAGAGACAGTTTATGTTCAATCTCGCTCCTCCTAATACTTCAAATGTCTTTGCAGGATCAACACAACTGTTAGCGGTTCTATGTTCAGGTTGAGAATTAGCTGACGTACAGGGAACCTTTGTCAGGTTCCTGTTAGGAGGTCAGAGGGTTGCCATTGTTGCAAATTAGTGAGAAATTAGGCCAATTAAGGTATTTATCCACATGATGAAGACTGGACTGAAATTAAATGTTTCTAGAGCTGCAGGCCAGTATCTCCACAAGAGACTAGATGCATTCAGGAGTCTCCTTTGAGGCTGTATGAAGAATAGTAAATACCTGACATGTGTTAAAACAGCAGTGATGATTTTTTTAATGAAACCTGTTTGGTTCTCTGATATAAGTAATGATAGAAAATTATCTATCCCATGGACCAAAACTTTAGCTGGTATTTTGGGAGCAACTTGTATTAAAGAGATAGGTCTGTAGGAGGACACTCCCCTGACTCCTTGTCCTTCTTGGCCAACAGTGTGATTCAGACCTGCGGCTTGCAGTTATTTCAATCAGTACGTTTACATGCACAAACAGAAAGTTGAATTGTTGCCTCCGACCGATATTGAATTTTTAAAAGCCATGTATTAGCCATTACATTAGCCATGTATGCTTAGCCGGGCTGTAGTCGAACCGAACTGAAGCTCTTGAGATCAAGCTGTTGATAATGCGGCCCTAATCCGAGATATTCCGGCATGTATACGCAACCCACGCTTAGCCGAGCTAGTGACTTCCCCGGGACTCCCCCTTCCAGAAGTGACGACACCACGAAAGCCAGAATATCAACACAGTAGGAGAAGAAGAAGACGAACAACAAAGTAGGAACCGGAAGAACGCCAACGCAAAAGTGTATGTGGCGCCACCTAGCAGCGTGGAGTTGAACGCACCTCACCTAATAATCAATTGTCTTCTTGCGCATGTTTACTTGGATTTCTCTGAAACTCCAGTTTAATCCGTAGTTAGACTGTTGCCAATAGCTTGATTTAGATGTGCATGTAACCGCACTGGCTGAGTCTGAGAACACTGAACAAAGCTGAGTTGAAAGAAAACAGGAAAATCATCCAAGGAACTTAATTCAGTTCAATTTAATTTATACAACATCTATTACAATACCAATTGTCTCTAGGTGACCCAGAACAACACATCCTCAATACATGTCTGAAGTTTATTTTTCTGTTCGGTTCTGTTTCTTCTGGCTTCATAGACAAAAAGAGCTGCGTATCATCAGCATAGCAATGAAAATTGATGCAGTGGTTCTGGATTATACTGTATATAAGGGCTGTATATACTAACTAAACAAGATTGGGCCTAGCACTGAACCCTGTGGCACACCGTAGCAGAACCTCGTCTGTGCAGAAGAAACCATGAACAGCACTTGAATCACATGAACAAACTGGAATCTGTCAGATAGATATGATTTAATCCAACTTTAATCCCAACAACATGCTCTAACCAGTGCAGTAAAACACTGATCTACAATGTCAAAAGCAGCACTGATGAACCGGTATGGACACTGACACTATGGACACCATTATCAGAGGCTATGAGAAGGTCATTTGTGCCTCTAACCAGCGCTGTCTCTGTGCTATGATGCATTCTGAACCCTGGCTGAAAAACTTCAGATAGATCATTTCTGTACATAGTCACATAACTGGCTTGCAACTACCTTTTCCAGAATTTTAGATATAAATGGGAGGTTGAAATTGGTCTACAATTAGCTTAAATTTCTGGGCCAAGAGAGGTTTTTTTTACTTACTGCAATTTTAAAAACATGTGGGTCACATCCTGATTTTAGGGATAGGTTGATCTGATCTAATATTGGCATACCAATAAGAGAGAAAACAGTAACTTAGAAAACAGGGCCGAGGTAGAGATATTTAAGTCATTTCAAAAGTGGAGTAGTGTCTTTTAGGAATTAAAAATTGTAAGTAGCACAAGGGGTGCAGTCTGGTGGTGTCACGACTTCATGACCTCTTTATCATATAAACAATCTGATTATGTAAGTAAGTACACCTTTTTCATACAGCACCTGCTACAGACATGAGTCACACAGTGCTTCACAAGGCAGAAACAAACACTACATAAGAGCAAATAGAGTGCATTAAAAGCACATCTATGTAACGAATTGGTAGAGGTAGAATGTTTCATAGCTTAGGTGCTCAACTGTTGCTGCAAAGGAGCGACCATCTCACATCTTGAAACAGGTTTTTGGGACCACAAATAACATCAGACCTGCAGACCTCAGATTGCAGGCCAGGATGTAAGGTTGTAGAAGGTCTGAAATATACAGTATACAAAGGAGCTTGACCATACAGGGCTCTAAAAGTTAGGGTCAAGATTTAAAATGTGTTCTACAATTCACAGGTAACCCATGAAGAAAGTGTAAAACAGACATGATATGAGTGTACCAGTTAAAAGCTTTGCCGGGGAATTATGGACAACCTGCAGGAGATCAAGAAGATATGGTTACAACAATCAAGATGCAAGGATATAAGTGTTAACAATCATCTCCAATCCAGCCTGGGAGACAAGGATTACAATTTAGAGATGTTATAAAGATGAAAGAAATAGCTTTTTAAATAACTGCTTAGGATTACACTTGAAGACATTGTTAAGTCAAATACACGCCAGAGTTCCTAAAGAGTTCCTATAGCAGGCTGAAGGACTTGTTGTTTTATCAGTGAAGGGACACTGTCAGGGAAAAACGATCAAAATTTCTGCTATTTCAGACTTCACTTTTAAGCAACTATCCCTTAACCTCGAGGTAGACGATTCTGGTTCTGAGAGACTACTGTCCATGTTTTAGATGTGTCCCTGCTTTAAGCACACCCTGATACAAATTAATGTCATTAACAGATTTGTGCAGACCTTAACAGGCTGACCCTGACAAGCAGCTCATTAAGGAGGATAGGAACTCCGTAAGCAGTACAGCTGTATACCATTGACATAAAGGTTGTAAAAAATATCACTGAACCTGCAAATTATCTGTCTTAAGGGAGACGAATTTAAGTGTATTGGACTCAAGACGTTACCCTGAGGAACCCCACAGGTAAGCTGAGTTGATTCACACAGAATCTGATTATTAAGAACTTTAAAACTGTGAAGTTGACCATTTTAAAACCGTTCCAAAAACTGTACCACAGTCATACCACAGTCTTTTGATCAAAATCCTATGAGTGACACGGTCCAAGCTACAGAGACATACAATATAAGCTCAACTATGATTATTCAGTCAGCTGCCATCATAATTTCACTTGACACCCTAAGTAATGCAGTTTCTGTTGAGGGTATTAGTGAAAGCCTGACTGCCATGTAGCTCAAATCTGCTGTTTCTCCAAAAAAGAACTTAGCCGCGGTGCTACAATTTTCTCCAAGGTTTCTGACCAAGATGGACATTTTGATATCGGTCGATAGTTTTTTGTGGAAAACAAACTGAAACAAATGGACTCGGATGTGATTTTCTAATGTGGAACCCCAGAAAGGGCTGCATTATTATTTATTTTATGAAATGTTTAATGTACCGGCTGCAGTGACTGGTCGGTTGACTGATCTGACACGTACCTGAAGGTTAAACTCACTTGTGCAGGTGTTCAGGTGCGCAGAGAGAGTGTGAAGGAGCTGCTGCTCCAAACTCCAGGATTGACATTCCAGGACCCCCAGAACCTCTAGGACCAGGTCAGTGAGGAGGTTCTGGTCTTTCTGGATCTCTGTGAACTCCATTGGACTTACCCGTCCTCCACCGAGTGTTGCAGTTCTCTGTGACTGTGGTGTATTAGAACAGATGAAGCGTGCTGCTAAACCAGAACGAGACGACCCCGCAAGAACCGTAAACCAGATCCATCTGCAGGTTCTGGCTATGGAGATGCTTCAGACTGGATCCAGAAATGAGAAATGAATGTTACCTGTTTGGTTTTTCATGAATAAAATGACTGAAAGTGAAGCTGCCGCTGTATTCAGATGGTTTTTGCTTTTTTTGCTTTCAGGAACAGAAACCACCACATGGATAAGAATCTCATAGAAAATCATACACAGTCATGGTCAGAAACTGGTACTCCCTCTCGTATGTGTAAAAACATAATATTGCCTAATATTAAAATCCACTATGATCAGATTTATATGTGATTACACACATACACAAACAAACAAGAGTCCAAACTTTTCCCCACATCTGCAACTCAACAGGAAAAGCACCGGAGGATGTGTTGGACCCAAGGCTGTATAAAACAATTGGAAGAAGCATTAGGTCACGTGACCCATTGGTTTCTGAAGATCAGTTTTGAAACCTGTTTTTTTTTTTCAAGGTACATCCATGAGGTATTGGAAGCCGATGGAAACACGCCCACCGTACGTCAATCATAGCTAGCTTTGTTCCTTGCAGCAGCAGAAATATCGGCCGTCAGAAATACAGAAATACCGTTTAACATGTTGACTTGACGGCGAAATTGAAAATGTCAATTGCGTTTAGCTGAGGCTGGGTTAATACAAACAGATGGTTGCTTTGCTAAGCGTGGAAGAATGACGATTATGGATGATGAAGTGGTAACGGCTAGCCTTTGGCTGAGCCGACTGTCAGTCAATCATATTGATAATAAATCCGGGGCACGGTGGCGCAGCCGATAGTGCAGCCGTCTCAAAGCTAGAAGGTTCAATTCCCACTGGGGACGCTGTGGGCGCTGAAGTGCGTGTTAGTTCCCCCATGACTTCAGCGCCCACTCCCTGGGTGGGGTTGGCGAAAGGGCCTTTCTGTGTAGAGTTTGCATGTTCTCCCCGTGTTCCCTTGGGTAGCTAATGTGAGCTACCCTCACAAAAACATGCAACAGTCCTGGGCTATACATGCCCCTCTGGCCAACCGGGGCGCCAGATGGGGTGGGGAGAATCTGGCTGGAATAACGTGATCCTTTCACGCGCTACGTCCGGCCAGAGAAACCCCACCCTGTCTGGTGAAAATAAGCGGCTGCTCACTCCTCAAGTAAGGAGGAGACCTGAGCTCAGTGCAGGACCTCCCGGGGTTGGTAGAGGAAGCTATTCCCCGGGGCCTCATTTATAAAAGAGTGTGTAGGATTCATACTAAAAGTGCACGTGCGCCCAAAAGCCGGAAATGGCGGGCGCAAAAAAAAATTCCAGATTTATAAAACCGTGTGCACGCACACTTGCACGCAATGTTCACTTTATAAATCACATTCCAGCTGGAAGGTTGCGCAGGTGAATTCGCCTCATACCCCGCCCTCTACACGCCCACTTCATACCATAAATGGGGCAATGGAAACTACATGATCATTGTATTTGCATATAAATGAGCCTGCTGAGCATGCGCAGCCCCTTCCTGCAGCCTGTTGCTGCTGCGCGTCAGGATGAATGAGACGTGTCGAGCTACCGTGCCACTAAATTTCACGGAGACTGAGATCGAGATGTTGTGGATGAGGTAGAGGTCAGGAAAACCACATTATTTGGTGGTCACAGTAAAAGTATAAATAGTATATAAATAGTATAAAATAAAGCGAGTGAGTGGCAGCACGTAGTTGCTGCGCTAAACGCTGCGAGTGCCACGGACAGATCTGTTGCAGAAAAAAAAAGAAGTGGTGTGATTTGAAGGTGGAGGCCAAGAAGTACGGAGCCCCTAAAGGGACATGGATTTTTTTTATACCGTATTTTCGCGACCATAAGGCGCAACTTTTTTTTTTTTTTTTTTTTTTAAATGTGCCGGGCGCCTTAAGAAACAGTGCGCCGTGTCTATTACCTGAATTACGGTAATGTCAGGTCGGCCACCATGAGAAGGTAAAAAGAGAAGGGGGCGGGTGAAGCTGAATGAGACCATCCACTGAGCTGTTTAATGCGAAACAGATGATGAAGACTTTTAAGGATTTGCTTGATGTGTAAAGTGAAATAAAATACAATCAAACTAAGTTTTGCTCCGCTCTATTTAAATAAGCACACTTGTGTGTGAGTGTTCTGCAGCGCGCGTGTGTTTTGCATGTCGGGAACCGATGCAGCAGCGCGGTGATGCGCGCTGCTGCAGCCGACTTCCTGGTTCCCCAAGCGGGTCCGATGACCTGGTTCCCGGCCACTTTAAGAGCAGAGATTTCTGGGGTCTGTCTCAGGTCAGATCAGCTTCACTCTCCGAGATTTGCAGCCAAATCTGTCGGTTACAAACCCGGTACCGGATCCCGACATGCGCGTGTGTGTATTTGCGGCGCGACACACAGATTCTCATGTAGCCCATGTGGGGCTGGACTGGCGCAGCTGATGGACAGAAACTTATGGTGATTTTTAAAAGAAAAACTTTGCATAAGACGTTTCCAGCCGGAGTCATTATAAGGGTGAATGAAAAGAGGGGGCTGGATGAAGGGATGATGATGATCAAGAAGCTGAGACAGGTCTGGAAATTCGGACCGGCGCAGCTGAATTAACGGAGCTCCTGTCGGATACAAACCCCGGTACCGGCTCCCCGACAGCGCGTGTGTGTGAGCGGGTCCATCGCGAGGGTCCCGGGACCGCCGCGGGACCAGCGCGGGGGGGGGGGGCGGACCGGGACCCGGGACCCGGTCCAGCGCGAGGGAGCAAACGGGGAGCGGGACCCGGGACCGCCGCGGTCGGGATTTTTAAAAGAAAAGCGTTCCCTAAAGAGACTTTTCCAGCCAGAGTGAAATGAAAAGGGCTGGATGGATGAGGAGATGATCAGTGGCTGAGACAGGTTTGTGCAGCAACCCGGTGGTTTTTTAAAATTCTTTAATGCAGAAACAGAATATGAACCTTTGAAGGGTTTGATTGATGTGAAAAGTGAAATAAAATATCAAACTAAGTTTTGCTACTGCTGTATTTTTAGCGCGTGTGTTTTGCAACGCGTGTGTGTGCAGCTCCGTCTCCATAGACGGCGCCTTTTGGGTCGGTGCGCCATATGTGTGTTAAAACCAAAAATGACACACAAAACTGAGGGTGCGCCTTTCCACACAGTGCGCCATATGGTCGCGAAAATACGGTATATATAATGAGTTTTAGGTGCGCGCGTGACACCTTTAAGGCTGATTTATGGTTCCACGTTACACCAACGCAGAGCCTACGGCGTAGGTGCGCGTCGCCGCGTACCCTACGGCGTAGCCTCTGCGTTGGTGTAACGCGGAACCATAATTTAGGCTTTACGCGCGTGCGTAAAGGTTTTACGCGCGTGCGTAAAGGTTTCACGCGCGCATAAAACTCATTATATATATGAAAAAAATCAGTGTCCCTTTAGGGGCTCCGTAGAGTGGCCCGGCACTCATTTGTTCTGTCCTTAGTCACTCTACAGTTGGAAACAGTGGGTGACGAGGAGGTTCGCGGCACGGCGTGTCCTGCGCCGCGGCTGCAGCAGCAGCACCAGAGCGAACCAAGCTCATGGACCTGGAAGTGGCCGACTGACTGACGCTGTGCTTCACAAACAGAGGGATACGATCAGCGCTATCATATTATAAGTCTGATAAGTCAGATGGTTGGACCTTGTTCTTCCTCTCTGTTGTCACTTATATGTTTCTCCTGCCCTCCGATGGACAAATTCATTGTGAAGCTGTTTCTGTTCATATAAAGTGGTTGTGAATAAAGTTTCCTGGTGTTGAATGGTTAATCTCTCAGATTAGCTATGTGTCTAGTTTGTTAACAGAGAGCAGATTAGCTCCATTAATCCAGGTTCAGTCAACATGGCAGGCAGGAGGAACCCAGCTCTGCTCTCAGGTACGTCCTCACCAGAGTTTACTCCTTTTGCGTCTCGTTTACAGGCTTGTTTTCAGGTTTCCCGTAGACCTTTAGAGTGGGGTTTCATCTCAGATGTAGAGGACCAAATCTCAGGTTGATGATAAAGTTCAAACTCTGCTTAAACATTCAGATTAGAGTCAGTTTTTGTCTTTCAACTACAAATAAAATCACATTTGCAGAATATTTTGACCTCAATTGATCTGCGGACAATTACTTCGCGTTCATGACCAAGCTGTTTCATATGGGTTAAAGTGGGTTTCAAATCTGGGTCCCAGCCTATATTTTCCTATATGAACTGTGGTTAGGAGGATCAACGTGGTTTGAAGGTGGGGACCTGATGCCCTGGTGGGGGATACAGGTGGTGTGTCATCTGTCCAATCATAGGCCCCTTATACTGTATGTGGTCCACGTTGGCCTCCCATTGACAGCTCATAATACTGAAACCATATGGCGGCCAGGCCACTTCCACATTTCAAACCTAAGCCCCCTCTGGACCGAGTAGAGCATTTTTAGTCCCGATGGGTCCACGTGGACCTGCTAGCTGGGAGAGTCGAGTGTTTCCTGAGATCAGCAGCTCTGATGGATTAAGGAAGCTGACAGATGGCAGCTTCCTGGTGGTTATTAAACAAACTACTCATGAAAGTGAGTCTGAGTTCAATTCGGCCAATAACAACTTCAGTTCAGTTTATGGTTCCAGAGAAATGATCAGTTGTTTTAATCCTTATTCTCTCTCTCTCTGTTGCTGCCAGCGCTGCTCTTCATGGCGGTGCTGTCAGCGTCAGCATTTGTGGAGGAGCTTGATGATTCGTGAGTAAAAGTTTCCATCTGTTCATTTTACACATACACTTCATCCTTCAGGGTTAAGGGGGTTGGGGTTGTGGGGGTGGAGCCTATCTCAGCTGTAATCAGATGAGAGCTGGGTTCAGGCGGATTGTCCATTACAGGGAACCAAAAAGGATGAATGCGTCAGACCCAACACAGAAAGAAAAATTAAAATGAAAATAAAAGATCCAGCCAGCATTTCATCGGCCATTCTTCCTTCAGTGAACTAAAAGAACTGATTTAACCTGTAGCTGACTAATGTAGATAGAAATTTAGATTAATACATTTAATATAAATATATAAAAGCAAGTGCAGCTATCAAATATAGATAAAAAATTGATCTAACCAAAGTTTTTGGTCTTGTCAATTGCTGGCGTTTACAAGATTCAACAGCCAGAGAGTATAGATTTTTAACGTATCGACCTTTTCTGACTAGTAACTTGATTCTGTCAGAAATATCCGACTCAAAAAATTCATTCAATCATAATTGGTGACCGAGCTCCAGTTACCTTCACTTGGAATCAGTCAGGCCCAACACATACAACTAGATGGAGCTTTAATATGTCTCTTCTTAAAGACCCCAAATTTAATAAATATTTGAGTGAAAAAGAGTGGGCATCCTTCCTAGAAATAAAAGATTCTCCAGTCATCCCCCACAGTACTATGGGAAACAGGTAAGGCATGAGGTAAAATCATATCACATTCTTCTCTAGAAGAGGAACTAAAACAAAGAACAAATTCACAAACTGGATGCGCCATTTACAGAAAATGAACTTTCTGCTGCCCTCGGTGACATGCAGAATAACAAATCTCCAGGACCGAACGGCTTCCCTGCTGAATTCTACAAACTTTTTTGGAATAATTTATCGCCAATATTCATCAGAGCAATAACTGAAATTAAACAAAACTCAAGATTTCAAAAGCATATGATCACAGCAGTTATCTCTCTTCTCCCAAAACCTTTTGCACTTGGGCTGAGAAAGGTATCACACATCTTAGACACAGCTTTCACTCTGGTCCTGATCTCTTTCTCATAGAAAATCGAGACTTGTCCATATCGCTCACATAACACTCCTGACGCGTATATTCTGAATTTATCAGGAATCAGGTGGATTTTTCAGTTTTTCTTTCTTAATAAATTTGCAAAAATTTCTACATTTCAGTTTTTTCTGTCAAGATGGGGCGCTGAGTGTACATTAATGAGAAATAGAATTAACTTTTTTGATTTTAGAAAAAGGCTGCAATGGAACAAAGAGGGAAACATTTTAAGGGGTCTGAATACTTTACTGTATACACTCACATGTTTTGTTTAGATACCAAATGTATTCAAATTCATCTTCTATCTGTTGATACACAATCATTTTAAATTTGGTGTCTAATTTTTGAGCAGCTCACAGGAAAACATGTTTGTGTAATTAATTGGATTTACCTGATCAATTTCCAGCTTCATGGCGTCAAAGGGATCAGGCGAGATCTGGCTCATTGAGGTTTGTTTTAACCACCTTCGCTCTGGTGCTTCCTCTACTTACCTTACTTCTCTGACTAAGCTCTGTTTCTGCAGTTTTACGCCCCCTGGTGTTTATTCTGTAAGAAGCTGGATCCTGTCTGGCACCAGATCGGGTCAGAACTGACCAGTAGCGGTTCTATGGTCAACGTCGGAAAATCGGACGCCACCGTGAACACCGGTCTGTACCTGCAAGAAACACAACATGAGGATAAAACTGTGATGGTCATTTCTGCTGTCAGAGTTGTAACAAGGCCTTCTCTGTGATTTTCCTGCAGGTTTGGCCAAAGAGTTCAGGGTCAGAACTTACCCAGCCATCCTCATGTGAGTGAGTGAAAATCTCTGACCAAACAAAAATTGGACAGCTTTAGCATCCAACAATCCAGCTGTCCAACGTCACATTCTGGAGCAAACAAGAAAAATACATTTAAGATGTCGTCTATGAAATGACTGAAGGAGGCTACGAGAAGTAGAGGGGGATAAAGGAGGTCAAGACATGGTCGTCTAGTTTTTTCTTTCAAGAGAAGACTACATGCTAGCCAAGTTATTATCATAACTTAGAACCTCCTAGTCTTTCATGTCAGCATTAGATGCCTGGCTAATATCAGTGCTGAGCAAGGCTACGTCTGGGTCACTGGTGTGATGAGAACCAGATATGCACACTTAACTGTACATGTTTTTCATTATATATGGTGAAACATCAGTCACAGCTGATGTTCTGCTCCATTTAAAGTTTGGATGTAGTCTGATACGATCAAAATCCCCTGATGAGCTGTTCCCCACCCTTTATATCCTCAATCCATCCAGTAGAGACTTATGAAGATGTATGTAGGAGACTGGATGCACCCCCTATGATGTCACCCACAGGGTTAATTAATATAACTTTACATCTATTCTGATCAAGTCCGTCCAAAAACGACGTCTGAGGCAAGTGCTGCCAGAACTGAACCCAGGACTAGCAGATCTGAAATCAGGACTAGGAGAGCTGAAACCAGAACTTAGAGAGCTGAAACCAGTTAGAACCTTTGAAGCAAGGCAGCCCTACCTGCATCATGGTCTGACTGACTGGAGGGCCCAGCACACTTCCATTTGGAAGGATCCTGAAATGATCCACTGTGGCTCCTCGATCCTTCAACCAATCCACGCCACATGAACTACAGAGATGCTGGTGAACATTTGGACATCCTGTTTCAAATGTTGTTTTGATGACGAAATCAAAAATTGGCTACTTTACCCAATAGTTGTTTAGCACAAGCTGTCTACTCTTCGCTAAACATCATCCTCGGATCCTTCCAGACCAGGGGTCGGCAACCCAAAATGTTGAAAGAGCCATATTGGACCAAAAACACAAAAAACTAATATGTCTGGAGCCGCAAAAAATGAAAAGTCATGTATAAGCCTTAGAATGAAGGAAACACATGCTGCATGTTTCTATATTAGTTATTACTGTGGGAAGATTTTTTTTTTCATTATGCACTTCGAGAAAAAAGTCGAAATGTCGACATTAAAAAGGAAAGGAAAAAGTAAGAAAAAAGAGAAAAAAAGAGGAAAAAAAGGTCAAACATTTTTTTTAAAGCTCCAGGGAGCCACTAGGGCGGCGCTAAAGAGCCGCATGCGGCTCTGGAGCCGCGGGTTTCCGACCCCTGTTCCAGACCAACCACAACAGGTCACAGTGGTCTGTTAGTAAAACACAACTAAACACGTTCTCTTTAAAATATGAATGATTATGTTCTCTTAGGTCTTAAGTCACAATTCTGATATGTAGTGCATGTGTTTTCAGGTTGAAGAACAACGTTAAATACAATTACGCTGGACCCAGAACCAAAGATGGCATCATGGACTTCGCTGACAGAGTTTCAGGGTGAGTTCAGACATCTGCTATAGTGGAGCAGTGACGTCATAATGACATCACATTAACATCACCCTGACGGTCTGCATCATGTCGCTCAGGCCGCTGGTTCGAGTCCTGAGCAGTCTCCAGCTGTTCCAGCACGCCATGAGACGCCATGACATCATGTTTGTTTATGTGGGAGGGACTTCAGAGCTCAAGGTACGTCGCTCATGTCCGTCCCCATAAGGTCAGCTAAACTGAGCTGGTCAAACAAAAAGCTAATCTGAGCTCTGTTTCCAGGGAAACTTCACATCAGTAGCCGAGGAGCTCATTGTCCAACTCTACTTCTTCTCAGCCACCAGAGATGTGCTGCCCAAGGTGTGAAACTGCCGTGAGGATTCATGTGTCATGTTGTTAACGTCGTCTGCCTTTCAGTCTGCCAATTATGGACACCCAAACAAACACCAGATTATGTGTGTCCATACTATGTGTCACAGCATATTCTAGTATCTATCGTAGCATCTGTTTGCTGGGGCAACATCACGTTATTGTAACCTGATGACTCTGCGGAAGTAATGAAAATGACAGCTGCTCAAATGACCACTAGGGGCTGGCTCCATAAGTGAGTCCATTTCATAGAGTGCACTAAAGAACTGCTCAAGCCTCCCGTGATGTAACCAAAGGGTTTATTTGCTTCATCTTACTGTACGCAGCCACATTGGCAGAAAATGTCTCCACTTAACCCGATTACAAATGGGCGGTATGGTATGAGCAGGACAGTGAGCCAGCTGGAACACGCTTATCATACCTCAGTTACCGCTAGCTTGCTGATTTAGTTTATCCTAATCTATGATACTAAATTATGTACTATACATTCATTTTTATCACCTTTGTCCAAACAGCCCAATTTCTCATGTCACCATTGAAAGTACATGCAAAATAAGTGCTGTAAGAGCAGAAATGAGGACTAGCAAACCTCTGCTGGGGCCTGCAGTTACTTGGTTGCTTGCAAACAGCCGATCCCCCCCAGACGGCAGGCTGGTGGCACCCACAACTCAACTGAGCCAAGCAACTTAGACCACACTACAATGGTTGAACAGTCCAGCTACTCAAACTGGAAAGATCCTCAAATGATCTGAGGTGAAGGTCTCTGAACCCAAGGATTCAGCTTCTGGCAGAGGTAGAATCTGATGATCTAGAGACAATCCAGCTGGTGTCCTCTGGTTAGTCCTGGTATACCTTCAACAAGTGCTAGCTGCTTCTGGAGACCAATCCAGTACCTTGCAGACCAAATCAGAACCGCCCAGACCAACCAAGAATCCTCCCAGATCAACTCAGAACCTTTGAGACCAACCCAGAACCTCCCAGACTAATCCAAATGTTACACAGTAGCATGTCCTGGATCACAAGTGATCCAGGACATACTACTGTGTAACATTGTTTCTGCAGGCAGATATTGAACCGTTAGCTGTGAGTTTTCCATCGTTATCTACAGAGAGTCCATCAGTGTTATTGTAGTGGCAGTTGACATCCCGCTATCAGCTGGTACAGACGCTGCGTGTGATGTCATCAGCATTGCCAACCAGACAATCCAGCGTGTTTATAGCTGTCACTGGTGAGTTCAACCACGTCTTTTTCTCCGCCGCGTTTCCATCGTTTCAACAGTTTGTCAAGTGTTTCACCAAAGAAAAATAAACATTGGATTTGTTTTATGCAAACGTCAGAGATGCATACAGCTTCTCTTCACGACCTGCCGGGTCCCCGTCCACCTCCCGTTCACCTGACTCTCTAGCAGCTGGAGAGTCAGAATGGGAAGAAGGCTGCAGGTCCAGATGACATCAGCCCCTGAAAGCCTCTGGGACCAGCAATGTGGGATTCTGCAGTAGCTCTTCAACCTCAGCCTGAGCCAAGAGAAGGCTCCAGTGCTGTGGAAGATACCCTGCCTGGTTCCAGTACCGAAAATATCTCATCCGTCTTCCCGTAATAACTATAGACCTGTATCCCTAACATCCCACATAATGGACCCACTGCAGTTTGCTTATTGACATGGTGTTGGAGTTGAAGATGCCATCATACACCTGCTTTAACGACCCAACAGTTATTTGGACAAAGCAGGTAGAACTGTGGGGATTATGTTCTTCAATTTCTCCAATGGATTTAACTCCATCCAGCCTGCATTACTACCTTGGAAAGCTTGAAAGAGATAGCTGGATGCCTTGTCAATCACCTGTATTACTGAATACCTGACAAACAGACCACAGTTTCCGAGAGTGAATGGTTGTGAGTCTGACCAGGTGGTCAGGAGCACCACAACTGTACTCTCACCCCTCCTCTTCATGCTGGTACACCTCAGACTTCCAGTACAAGTCAGAGTCCTGTCACCTGCAGAAATACTGGGATTACTCTGCAGTTGTGGGGTGTTTCAGTGATGGACATGAGACTGAGAACAGAGAACTTGTAGACCGGCATGGTGCCATGGTGTGGGAACATCATCTCATCTTACACGTGAACAAGACAAAGGAGTTGATTGTGGATTTTAGAAGAGCCAGTACTAAGTTGAATACATTGTCTGTCATGGGAGAACAAGAGGAGGTGGTGGAGGAGTATAAATGATTCAGTGTTCATCTGGACAACACACTGGACTGGAGAAACAACACTGATGATACTTACAAGAAAGGGCAGAGCAGAATATCCTCTATAGTCCTTTGTGGACAGTGCAGCATCAGGACCAGTGACTTAAAGAAACTGAACCAATTGATCAAACAGGCTATTTCTGTTCTGGTGTCTCTTGAGCGGATTGTCTTAAAGAGGATACTACATAAAATGAAGCTCATCGACAACCCTAAGAAAGTTCTTCACCTCATAGTAATTCAGCAACAGAGTATCTTCAGTCAGACACACGCCACTACAGGAGATGCTTCAGAACTCTACGGGAGATCCTTCCTGCCCACAGCAAAAAACATCTACAATGAGTCTTTGAAGAGACATAAGTCATGAGTAACATTAATTTCCCTTTGGGGATTAATAAAGTATATTGGATTGAATTGAACCTTTCAGACCAGACCAGAACCTCAGCAGCAGCAGTGCAGTTAAAAGCACAATTAACCTTCTTATCTTTTAAATATGATTATCTACTGTTGGGTCTTTATTCACAGCTCAGAAGTCAATAGTCATTAACTATAGATGGTTTTTCTTCTGACTTAATATTTAATAAAACAAAAGACATCACCCCTATTTATACATACATTTAGTGTTTTATATAATTTTATCTAATGAGACAAATTAACATTCCCTCATACAGTTGTCATGTATGTGAAATCTAACTATAGAGAACAAAACTGGTTTAATAACATACTGTAAATATGTTTATTTCTGGACCACTGCGGTTACTGCATATATATAGGTATCTAGGTTGCTGAGCAACTGTGGTCATAGTGGAGCTCTGCTCTCAATTTAGATGTTATTTCAGTAGCAACATCTTAACAAGGGTGGATGAACAGATGACAGATTTGACCAAAATGCATGTGCGCTAATGGTAATTAACATAACAAGTTAGCGTGAGCTAAGCTACATTAAAAGAGCTGTGTTTCAAGAGGCAGGCAAGCTTGGACTTGCTGTTAAATTAACCATGTCAAGATGGTGACTGTCAAAGCTCTGAAAATCGGGCCTTCAACACGACCTTTAGAAACCTGTTGGTGACATCGCAGGGGGTTTGTTCAGTTCAGTCTATGCTGGTGTGTGTTTAAGTGTCCATAGTTCCTGCTGGTCTGCTTTTTAATCTCCATGGTTAACATCAGTGTCAGTAGTTAATATCAGTGTTTCTTTAGGGCGTGTCTCTGGCCTCTCTGCCGGCTGTCATGGTTTTCAAAGATGGGACATACTTCACTTATAATGGTGAGTCATCATACAGTAAATTTATAAAAAATGTTTAATGATACTGAAGAAAAAACTATCTTGTTTCTCAATAAAGTTTATAAGAACATGACCCACATGATAAAATGATCCTTTTATTTTGAAGTGTTAACACTTCTCTTTTAAAAGAACAACACTTTTTTTCTTATTTATAACTTAAATTTCAATATAAGCTAAAGTTAAAGTAACCATATTTTCATCTTGGAGTACTTTTATTTGGAAGTTATAGCACGTTTGTCTTGAAGTAGTGACACTTTTATTTTGAAGAACTATCACAAGCTCAGAATCCACTACAACAAAAATATTGATCAGAGTGCTGGCTGACTGAGCTTTCAACTAGGTTTTTGTTTTTCAGAGGAACAGGACGGTGACCTGAATTCCTGGATCAAGAGAGAACAATTTCCAAATTTCTTCGAGATTGACAGCTACACGCTATATGCCATGGGAGACTCAGGTAACATCAGAACTTTGAGGGACAGTGAGGTACCATCAAAATGTTAAAGGGACCTATTATGGCATCTAATGCCTATTTTAAACAGGCCTTGAATGTCTTAAAAACAAGCTTTTGATTGTTTTTGCTAAATAAATTAGAAATTCAGCCTCTGAGCCATGTCTTTATCTTACCATTCTCTAGCCTCATTATCTATGCGGGATTCTGAGTGGGAGGGGCTATGATAATGAGGCTCTGTGCTGATTGGCTGCCTGAATGACGCGATACACCTACGAAAAAATGGCAGAAGCTCCGGCCAGCGGAGTTACCGTGTTCTAACTGCATGTGATGCGAGCGAACGTCAGCGACAAAATCAATTCCATCCATCCATTTGCTTTATTTTCTATTGGACTGTCCTAACTGGACGCAGCGACACGGCGCTCCGCGGCGCGCCGTTTTGAGCTGAACATTTGTCGGATGCCTGGCTGCTTCTATTCTCTTCCTGTCGCTCCCGTTGAAAGCCGGTTGAAAGAGCTGTAGGAAACGGTCATGGATGAGGAACGGCTGATCCAGTTAGTTGAAATGAGAAGTTATCTCCATGATACCTCCTCATTTCACTACAAAAACCTCAATAAAGTGGCAGCTGCTGGAGGGAGATGGACAGAGAGCGTCCGATGTCACGCAGTGCTACGCGATAGTCGGACGCGCGAATGTAGTTACACGGTTTTATAGTTGTGGGCGTGGTTTGCATTTTGGTTACGTAACGAAAATACGCTGAATCTGAACGGCTCGTAGATCCACATCACACTGGATGGATCATCCGGGCGGCTGTACAGACACTGCAGAATTTGGTTGCTTTCCTCCTTCTCTGAGTTGGCAGGCTGAGGGGAGACCACTTCATATATGTTAAAGCAAGAAAAAACATGTTTTTCATAATAGGTTCCCTTTAAGGTACACTGAGGTACCATCATAACTTTGAGGGAGAGTCAGGTACCATGAGAACTTTGACAAAAAGTAAGATACCATCAGAACTTAAAGTCCAGGCAGATCTGATCAGGTTGAGCATAAGTGGATCAGAGCAGGAGAAAAGTAGAAGTCAGGATTTATTTTACTAGCTCTTGAGTATCTTGCAGAGGAACATACACATTGTCACGACAAACATGATGTTGGCTGGCTTTTTGTGTCGCTTCAGAATCCATTGTAAACACTCCTGGGAGCACTTTCTGTTGATTTATTTAATCAATGATGAAACGTTGCACCACATCTGGTGTACATCAGTGGAAGTGACTCTGCCTTTCTCCTTCTCAAGGTAAACTGGTGTTGTTGGCTCTGCTGGACGTGAGGCGACTGTGCGATAAAAGCCTGAGGTAACACCTATCCTTCTGCCACTCATCCATCCATCCAGTCCATGGTTAAATGTCATCAGTGACACATTTCTTGTCACCTCTGCAGGTATAAGAGCTTGGTGGAGAAGGTAGCTCTAGACCACAAAGACACCTACAGCAGGTAAGACTTTTATTCTGAAAAAACAAACAAGAAGAGTAAAACGTCAACCTGAAATGAATCTGTCCATCTGTGCCAATTCTTAGGAGCTTCCACTTTGGCTTCATGCGAGGTGGAGATTACGTCAATGGTCTAGTGATGGGGTGAGTGTGTCTCGGGATCCTTGCTCGCATCTCTGCATGGACACTTCTAACAAGTTGTTGTTGTTGTCATCAGCGAGGTCAGTGTCCCCTCTGTCATTGTGGTCAATCTGTCCAACGATGGCTTCTTCGTGCCAACTGGCGCTGTGGAGACAGAGCGCCACCTGCTGGACTTCCTGGATGGGGTCCTGGATGGCAGCATCCAGGTGAGTTGGACAAATTCTAGCTGAAGGCGCGATATAGTTTCAGTCTCACTGAAGTTGTCTCATCTGTCTTAGTTTCAGGGAGGAAATGGAGTTGTTCAGCGTGCCAAACGTATCGTTTATGAGACCAGAATGACTTTGACAGTAAGTGACATCATCAGACCTCCTGCTGATTTCTTTTCAGTTCGGTTCACTGACTCTCCTCTCTGTCCCTCCAGCCCTTGTTCACAGCGGCACCATGGCTCGGGGGTTTCCTTGTTGTCTTCCCACTCACCGCCGTCGCTTTCTTCGGTTACCTCTTCTTCAAGAAGACCCCGACCACAGTAGATGATGAGGACCAAGTGGCGCTGTTAGGACCGTCCCTGCAGCAAAATGACAAGAAAAAAGACAAGAAGAAGGACTGATATGGAGGGATGGGACAAGGACTGGTGGCAGAGACTGGGACAAGGACTCGTGAAGCAAACACCGGGATGAGGACTGATGGTGAAGACCAGGACTAGGATTGATGTCTATGACCAGGACAAGGGCCATTAGCGAAGACCAGGATGAGGACTGATGGTGAAGACTGGGACGAGCACCGGTCTGGTCCAACAATAAAGAATTTGTTATGTCTGGTCTTTTGTTGCATTGGTCAGAAAATAAATAATAAACAAATCACATCTTCTGTTCTGCTGCTTCACTGGGTGAATATTCCTGCTGGGACAGATTCAAAGGGTACATACATTAGTCATGTCTGGACATAGAAAAAAAAAAAAAAAAATGCATGGCAACCAGGCAGATAAAAGATATTTAACTAGACAACTGTTCAAAAAATAAACTGCATTGAGATATAAAGTGCCACAAGGGTGGTTTGCAGCAGCCGGCATGTACACTCTGTGTGCAGCTTAGTAATATGGTTTGTCATGAGCTGAGTGACCATGTTAGCTGTTGGAGATAAAACTGCAGCAGTCTGTTAGTGCAGGTTTTGATTGACCTGTAACGCTTGAAGAGTTCATCACTGTGGTGAAAGGTGTCCTTGATGATGTGTTTTGCTCCGCTGTGGTCATGGATGTTGATAATGTTCTCAAGTGAGGGAAGGGGGGAGCCCATAACGTTTTGGGCAGTTTTTAAAACCCTTACTAGAGCCCTCTTGTGTGCTGCTGTACAGCATGCAAGGTATTGAAACAAGACAAGTGAGCGTGATAGTACTGAATGTTAAAGAGACCTGTGATAGATGTTGAGCTTTTTTTAGCATTTAAAGGAAGTGCAGAGGCTGCTGTTCTTTCTGTAAAGTAGCCGTGATGTGTGTTGACCAGGAGAAGTTGTCAGTAAATTGGATGTCCTGTTGACTACGTGCACACAGTCTCCATTAAACATGATGGGCAGGTGGTCAGCTCTGCATATCCTGAAGTCTAAAATAATTTATTTTAGTTTCTAGTTGTTAAACTGTAAATTATTCTCAGGACACTATATGGTTGTTTCATTGAAAATTAAATAAATTAAATAAAACATGCAGTGAAAGCCATCCATTCTATCTTTAAACAGATGACGAGTGTACTAAGCCACAGCCAAGCCCGGGGCTTTCAAATGATCACTCACAGACACAAAGTCAGATTTGACCAATCCAAGCCATGACAACCAATCTGAGCAGGATGATACAAACCTCAGGTTAAGAGGTAGAAGACACTTGCAACGCTGTTTCATTCAAAATTAAATAAATGAAAAAATACTTAAATTATGAAATATTCAATTAAATAAATACAAAATATATTAATAAAATCGTTATTTTTTTATAACTTTTTATTTCATGATAAATTATTTCATATTCGTATAATTATTTATTTCATGACACTTTTATTTTGTAATGCCACGCTTACGTATTACATTTCACGACACTATTTTATTTCATGGCTCTTTTACATTTCATGTTCTTATTCAAAGGAAGGCGTGGTTTTATATGTGGCTGTGGCCAGTCGTGAACTTCAGAGGATCCTATGGATTAGCGAAGCAACATTTGACACTGAAGATAAATATTGCTTTAATAAAAGCATTTAATTAGGAGTTATCTTAAACTGTTTTATGGCGGTGTGTGATGGCAGGTACAGGTTCACTGTTGTGGACATAGGCGCTTCTGGGTGTGAGAGAGACTCACGCCCAGGGGGTGTTAACAACAAGTGCCTTTGGGTCCCAGCTCATCCAGGGGAACCTTTCCCTACCGCCACCATCTGCCCTACCTGGACGTGAGGTGCTGTGTCCCCCAGTCTTTGTAGGTCACGAGGCATTCCCTCTAAAGATTAATTTAATGGAACCATATTCAGGTGAGGACATTCATGTTACATATATCAAGTTTGTGATTTGGAATAACATCAGGTAACGATAAATCCCAATTATTTCATCAGGCACCAACTTGTCTGCAGAGGAGCGTGTTTACAATTACAGCCACTCCAGAGCATGACGAGAAAACGCCTTTGGCATCCTGGCTGCACGGTGGAGGGTGTTTGGGAAGGCTATGGAGTGCAGTTTGGAGACAGCAGAAGTTGTGACAAAGGCGTGTGTTGCTGTCCACAATTATCTCTGTGGTCTGAACCGCTCCAAACAAGCCAGGTATCATCCCCAGCACCTTTGTGGATTCCAGAAATGATCCGGGTGAATGGATGGAGCAGGTGGCAGGAGATACCAACCTCCTCCCCACAGGACGCCTCTCTGCTGAGCGGGTCACAAAACTTGGTTGTGAGGTGCGGAACCACCTCATGAACCATTTTCAGACAGAGGCAAACAGGATGGCTTACCAGGATACCATGCTACGCAGTACACCACGCACACTACAGTAACTGTCACCAATTGTCATTAGTCTTTTTTTAGTTCCTCGTTTTCTGCACTTTCTGCTTTTATTCTGGAGTCGGTCTCGCACCTAGCAGGGCTTTTATTGTGGAGTCGGTCTGGAACCTAGCGGGGCTCTTATTGTGGAGTCGGTCTGGAACCTAGCGGGGCTCTTATTGTGGAGTCGGTCTGGAACATAGCGGGGCTTTTATTGTGGAGTCGGTCTGGAACCTAGCGGGGCTCTTATTGTGGAGTCGGTCTGGAACCTAGCGGGGCTTTTATTGTGGAGTCGGTCTGGAACATAGCGGGGCTTTTATTGTGGAGTCGGTCTGGAACCTAGCGGGGCTTTTAGGCCACGTTCAGACTGCAGGCAAATCTGATTCATATCTGATTCCTTCTCAGATCTGGCTCTGTTCAGACTGGGCCACATCATTGACTGATCTGACGGGTTGCCGTAGCAACGACGTCGGAGCGGAGGCGTCACCCAGTATTGTCACCCAGTATTGTGTGAAGTCATGTATTTTTTTTATATATAAAAAAATCCCAAAATATCTGTACCGTTTCTGATTGGGTCGGCACTGCGCATCATTTTTAGACATAACAATGAACGCATACCGCAAAAGTTGTGTCTCGGCGGAGGGACCCGGCGTCCCAAATGAGAAACAGAGAAAAGTGTTCAGAACAAAACCACCAGCAAACTAACAAACCAACCAACAAAGCTCAGAGTTAACAAAACGAACCAGCAATGAACAACTGGCAGCCTCTCCTCCTGATGAGCTGACGGGCTGCAGGTTCAGGCTCTCAGCGCGACTGAAGGCTGATTTATGGTTCCGCGTTACACCGACGCAGAGCCTACGGCGTAGGGTACGCGGCGACCCGCACCGTACGTGGAAATGCAGTCTTTTTTTCTGCTATTAAAACATGATTTGTAATGTGAATTTGCAACACTTAAACTACAAATAATAGTTTTTGACGTGACATCAGAGATTGTACATGCTCTCTGTGAAAGGATGAGTAGCTCCACAACTGGAAATGGGCGGGTGGTTTGGAGCGTCTGGGACAGTCATATCCGATCTGAGTGTTTGGAGCTGTTCAGACTGAGACGCATCTGCCCAAATGCGGCAGCCTCTCCTCCTGATATGAATGCGATATGAAACTACCTCCCGGAGGTGGTTTCGATCTGGTTTGCAAAAATCGGAATCGGAACATAGCGGGGCTTTTATTGTGTAGTCGGTCTGGAACATAGCGGGGCTTTTATTCTGGAGTCGGTCTGGAACCTAGCGGGGCTTTTATTCTGGAGTCGGTCTGGAATCTAGCGGGGCTTTTATTGTGGAGTCGGTCTGGAATCTAGCGGGGCTTTTATTGTGGAGTCGGTCTCTCCCCTAGCGGGGCTTTTATTCTGGAGTCGGTCTCTCCCCCAGCGGGGCTCTTATTGTGGAGGCGGGCCGGACGTCCCCCGCTCCCCGGGCCAGCTAGCAGCGAGCAGACAGCAGCCCCGCGGTGACACCACGCAGCCCGCACGCGGACCCACATTCGAAGCGCGTCCCCGATGACGCCGCGCGCGTGAAGAAGCTTCTGGAAGCCGCCGGTTACCTGCCCGGTCTCCATGGCGACGGAGCAGTTCTACGAGGTGAGGCGAGCTAATGCTAACCAACTAACGGAGAAGTTTCCGGAGTGAAGTGAAGGGGGAAAGTGATGAAAAGTGGTGGGAAGTAGAGCCCGGCGGGGCAGGGAGGTGCCCGTCTCACCGGCCCAGAGACCGGTTTAGACCGGATCCCGCCGCGGCCGGCGGCGGCTGCTGTTAGCCGCTGTTAGCGTCGGCTGATGGGAGGGTGACGTCAGAGAAAGTTTGGTAAAACTTTCTCACACTTGACTCAACCGACAGATCTGCAGAGAGAGCTGCAGCAGAGACGTCCAGGGGGGAGGGTCAACAGGTGGATGGACCCGTGATGTCAGGGTCACCTGCTGATGACGTGATGAACGTCCTCATGATGGAGGAGGTGATGATGATGATGGCCCAATCCCAATACTCCCCCTACTTTCTACCTCTACCCCTAAAAAAGAAGGGACAGATTTTAGGGCACTTGAAATCTTCCCAGGGGTCTGTCCCAATACTCCCACTACCCCTACTTTCAGCACCACCCCTAAAATCAGGAAGCTGAGAGCCAAAAGCTGTTTTAATTTCAGCTGAAGCGCTGTTAATATGCCACTTTATTAAGTTTTAATATTTTTTCAGGCGTAAAAGTAACCGTTAAGATCCCCAACCTGGACTCAGTTTATCCAAATAACGCTGGTTAAGAAATTTGATCTGATGTTTTCGGAGATAAGAGCCGCCGGTCCGGGGCGCAGCAGCAGCAGCCGGAGTACAGACGTGATCGCCGGGTCAACCTGCGCCGTCGTCCCGGGGAGAAACCTGCAGCTCTGTGGAGAATTACAGCTGGCTGAAATAAATCATTTAGGAAGATAAATGTTGGTTTAATAGATGAAATCTAACAGTTGTAGCTACGCCTGTTAAGAAATTTGTTCCGAAAATTTCGAGATTTCTGCCTGCCGGCTCCAGAACTGATCGACGCAGAACCTACGGCGTAGGGTACGCCGTAGGTTCTGCGTTGGTGTAACGCGGAACCATAAATCCCTTTATTTCAGCGTGATCTTCGGCAAACGGGAAAACTAGTGATTATGTACATTCACTGAGTGAATATTATGAAAGTAAAATATATATTTCTCGCTAGAAATGTAATCAAAACTCATTTTTATGCAGAAACTAACTCAAAATATTGATTTTATTCACTAAAAAATAAGAAATGTCCGCCATGTTTTTTTTTGGATTCAATGATGACGAAAAGCATTCTGGGAAATGTGCATCTGAAAACCCTCGCTCTGAAGGGACAATTCATAGCCACTCGCCCTCATTTTCTCCACTCCCCCTAGGTGAAAAGAGGAATTGGGACACCACTACCCTCACGGGAACGCGCAAAATTTAGGGGAAGGGATGAAAACGAGGGGTAGGGGGAGTATTGGGACAGGGCCGATGATGCTGCTCTGTTGTCCTGCAGGTGGAGCGCATTGTGGATCGGAGGAGGAACAGGAAGGGGAAGGTGGAGTACCTGGTCAGGTGGCGGGGCTATGGATCTGACGGAGACACCTGGGAGCCCGAGACTCACCTGTCTACCTGCCTGAACTATGTACACGAGTTCAACCGCCAGTACGCCGAGCGCCAGAGAGACTGCACCTTACTGCGCTCCACCCGCGGCCACCACCACAGTCACGGCCACAGACCGCCGGCCCCCAGCCTCAGCGGCGACATCACCAGAGGGGGATCTTCAGCCTGTGACCAGGTGAAAACTCTTCTCAGCCAGCTGCCCTCACCGCAGTCGGGGCCCACTGGCACTTTCAGCAGCAGCGTTATGTCTTTGGCGGGTCCTGCCCGCCACAGCGTGGACCTCTCCAAGTCCGGGATCAAGATCCTAGTCCCCAAGAGTCCAATGAACAGCCGTCCGGATTCAGAGGAGTCGCCCAGTGAGGCGGCTCACAGCCTGGAGGAGCAAGAGACGCATCTGGTCCCACCTGAGGTGGCCCTGCTGGAGAAACCCGCGCTCCAGCTGGGCCCCGGAGAGGAGAGGGCCCGCATGGGGACCAGACCCCGGAGCCAGAACCCCCAGACCCTGCCCCGGGTCCCCGTCACGCCCGCTGCCATGCGCTCTCTGAGTGGCTCAGGTGAGGCCTCAACCACCCTGATCAGAATCTGAAATGACCCTGTCATTGAAGAGTCTCAGGATGTTTTCATGCACGCCTCTTGCAGGTACGTTTCCACTGATGCAGGCCGGTGCTGCTGCCAGGATATCAGGTCTGCAGGCCGCCGTTGCTGGGGCAACCAGCGTGATGGGCAAACGTCGTCTGGAGGAACGGTCTGCCTTCGACAAACGGCTAAGGTTCAGCGTTCGACAGACGGAGAGCGCCTACCGTTATCGCGACATTGTCGTGAAAAAACAAGATGGTTTCACTCACATCCTCCTATCCACCAAGAGCTCTGAGAACAACACACTCAACCCTGAGGTGAGACCACACCCCCACCAAGAAAACGCTTAAAATAAAGTTGAGGCCCTGCCCCCACACAGAACACACTAAATCCAAGGGTGACCCCCCCCAGCCCTTACGGCCTTGAGGTAAGACCACACCCCCAAATACGGTAGAACATGGTCAATCCTGAGATGTGACCACACGACCTTGACGTGAGGCCACGCCCCCACAGAACACACCCCGTCCTGTGGTCGGCCACATCCCCATGTGTTCAAACTACCAAACCTGGAATAAATCCTCTAGTCTCCATCTTTAAAACATCATCTCCCAGCACTGCAACCATGCCTCGTATCGGTGGCAACACTGTTGCCTCGCAGCAGGAAGGTCCCTGGTTTGACTCCCGAGCCTGGTGGGAGTCATGTATGTTCTCCCCGTGCTTGTGTGGGTTCCCTCCGGGTACTCCGTCCAAAAACATGCGTAGTAGGTTAATTGATTATTCTAAATTGCCCGTAGGTGTGAGTGTGTCTGGTTGTTTGTCTGCATATGTGACCCTGTGATAGAATTGGGGAACTGTCCAGGGTGAACCCCTGCCTCGCATCTTTAAGGAGCTGGGATGGGCACCTGGCAGACTCCCATGACCCTCACAGGATTCAACGGGTATAGAAAATGATGGATGGTAGACGTCTGATGTTTGGTTCTTGATGAACCCACATTGTTATTTTTCTTCAGGTGGATTAACCTGATGTGTGGATCGTGGTATAGAGCCACTACCTCGTTGTGGTGGCAGAGGGTTGCAATGGAAGATCAAGTTCATAATTGCATAGAAATACTGTTTCAATGCAAGAAAATGTTTGTTTTTTTCTCAGAAGGCAGATGTGGCCACCTCACATCTCTTTATGCATGACCTGGTTGGTTGCAGACCTGCTGGCCAGCGTTTGCAACATGGACTCCCCTTCTCAAATACTATTTTGGTGGCAACATCAAAAATTAACTCTGCATATATCCAACACTCAGCTAGCACCAGCTGACTGCCCTCAGCTAATTTTCATCTTCAGACCCTTCCAGACTGACCCACAACCAGTCACTGCAATAACACAACATGTATTTCCTCTCAAATAAGAATGATCTAGTACCGTATTTTGTGGACCATTAGGCGCACCCGGTTATAAGGCGCATGATAAAACATATATAAACCAAAACAAAACAGTCTCGTAAGTCGAACTTTATTCATCTCATTGATAATAACTTAGAATATCGTTCAGTTGTAACTAAATACAGAAAAATACACTCACATTTAAAATCATTCATCTTCCAACAATCCACAAATAAAAAGTGGCGGAGGTAAGAGTCGTACTACGGGCGAGTACCTACTCTGCGCGCTTCTACTGGCCACGCCCCCATCTTGCGCTTCTCCACCACGGGCTGAGACGGGTAAAGGCTGGCCAAGTAGGTACTTTTTTCGTACCTATTCTGCCGAGGTTCTAAGCGTGCCGAGTCGGCCCTGTATCTGACGTCACCACCCTCCACACCATCGATTGGTCGGGGGGCGGGGCCGTCAGACGTTTGAATCAGGAAGCGGGGAGTCAGCGCGAGAACGACTCCCGGCTCGCAGCGATTTTATTATACAGCGCAAACGTGATCCAACTCTGAGGTGCAGATGTTCATAAACCTGGTGGCTGACGAGATAATTAAAAAGGGATGTAGACGAGCAATAAGGAACGATCAGATCCACCAGCCGCTCAGTCACTTCTCAGCCGCTCGCGGCTCCATCTGATTTCTCATCAACACCGACACAAACAAAGGGGTTGCGCAATCGAGTACGTCACAGCAGCTTCACCCCAACCCGCCCACTTCTCACCTGGGTGTCGAAAAACAAACGAGGACAAAGCGGGTGGAGGCGTGACGAGGCGTCCCGAGTTGGGGCGCGCTGAGTAGGTACTAGTGGATAAGCGCCATTAGTGTGAGGTTGGAACAACGTTGTATTCCAACATTTGATTATAATTGGATTGTGATACAGATTTGATTTGGGTTTACTCTAAAAACCCAACGTTGGCTTGAGGACTAATTACAGTAAGGTAACGTTGACTAGCTGTTGGATGGTGGTGGCTTCCTAGCACTACATAATTAATGATCTAACGCTTTCTGATGTTGCCACCCATATCCAACCGAGGACTGACTTTAATACAATGTCACCTGAACAGTCCAACAATCAGTCAATCCAGCGGAGCGGCTTCATTGCTACCAAAGTCTCACTAAAACATTTTGACAGATTTTTGAGCGTTGTGTACCACATAAAATTGATTCGAGGTCAGTAAGAACAACAAAATTCATAAACAAGGCTGATTTTTGAGGAAAAAAATTAAGGATCTTATGTGCCTTATAGTGCTGAAAATACAGTACACCTTTATCAGAAGTCAGAACAGTGGTAAGAAGCTGAAGTGATACCAGTAAAACCATTAGCTATGCCAGCTGTCAATCTAAAATCCACAACCCTAATTCATGGATGTGAAATCTTATCTGGAGACTTTTTTTTTTATTCAGATGGTAAATATGTTTATTTCTGTTTTAAAGCTGGACATTTTAACATGGAGGCCAATGGAAGTGATTAGATCCAGACGCTAGTGGTCAGTAGACACCTGTAGGTCTGGATCTGTTTCTAGTGGTCGGTAAAGGAACTGCAGGTCTGAATCCAGTCTCCCTTGGTCATTATGGAAACTGCAAGTTGCCCTACTCTATGTTGAATGTTTGTGCGTGACTCAGACACCTAACCACTGATACTCTGTATTCTTTGTCAGGTGATGAAGGAGATCCAGAGCGCCATGGCAACGGCAGCATCAGATGACAGTAAACTGGTGTTACTGGGTGCCGTTGGCAATGTCTTCTGCTGTGGCCTTGACTTCCTGTATTTCATCAGACGGCTGACAGACGACAGGAAGAAGGAGAGCATCAAGATGGCGGAGACCATCAGGTGAGTCCTCCGATGCACACACAGCAGCGCTGCATGATGTCATTGTTTATTGGGTCCTCTCAACTTGGTCTCCTCCTCAGGACCTTTGTTAACACCTTCATCCAGTTCAGGAAGCCCATTGTAGTGGCGGTTAATGGACCAGCAGTGGGCCTGGGGGCCGCCCTCCTGCCACTCTGTGATGTAGTGTGGGCCAATGAGAAGGCGTGGTTCCAGACGCCATACACATCCTGCGGCCAGACTCCTGACGCATGCTCGTCCTTCACATTCCCGCGCATCATGGGCCTTGCCTCGGTGGGTCCACCTTCCACGACTGAGCTTAGCTGAACACTTACGCTCCTTATCTTCTGTACTCCTCAACCATACTCATACATACTTATCCATGGGTTCAACCTCCAGTTTTGCTTCTTGCTTTAGTAAACCTAATTGCTCATCAGAATGAGTTAGATGATTTGTCCAGCTCTTTGCATGACTCAGCACTGAGAAAAGTGCATGCACTTATTCCAAAATGATATTATGATGGTGAATTTAAGACCTAGTTTTGCACTAGGGAGCAAAAGTGTGCGGTCTCCTCTCTTGTTTTTTCCTGCATCTATGTTTTGAGACCAGCACCTGTTGAGATATTGGATGTGTGCAACCTCTTTCTTTGTTCTCAGTTGCTAGTACGGCTGAACGATTTTTGAAAATAATCTAATTGCGATTTTTTTTCCCTCAATATTGCGATTGCGATTTAATATGCGATTATTTTTTCAAGGTCCTGTTCTCATGTATTTTTCAACTACACAAGCAATAAATCAGTCTGTTTTATAATAAACAATGTCAGCTGTATTTAAAGCACAGATTACAACAATAAAGAAAACAAATCTGTGGCTTTACCTCTTTAACGTCTACACACATCTGTACACACGAGTGTTATGGGTCGTTCTCTCTGAACCCAATCGCAAGACACCAAACCGGGTTAAACTTTAGCCAAAACGAGCCATAGTTTAATAGAAAAACACAAAAAAAAACTCCCACAGGGAACAACAAACCTTCCTCACAGGGAAGTCAGAACTTCTTCACAAGTAACTCAAAAATCACAGGGAGAAAAAAAAAAAACACCAGCAAACAAACAAACCAACAAAGCTCAGAGTTAACAAAACGAACCAGCAATGAACAACTGGCAGCTGCTCTTTAACCTCTCCTCCTGATGAGCTGCAGCTGTGGCTCAGAGCGCGACTCACTGTCCGCCGACGCGCGCCCGGCTCGTGCTCGTCGCCGCGCGCAGCTCCTCGCCACGCAGACTCCGCACTCATGTATTTCCTCCGCAGCCCGCTCTCGGAGGAATGCCCCGCCCGGCCGAGCCCTAACACTGAGGCCATGGTAGCCATGGTTACGAGCCCTAACATTGAGGCCATGGTAGCCATGGTTACGAGCCCTAACACTGAGGCCATGGTAGATTTAGGTTACTGTTGACTTTTTTTCCCTGCCGGCTCTGCTCTTCCCGCTCTGCTCACTCGCACATTACATGACCAGATCACATGACCAGATCACAGCCTTTGCGGTTAGAAAATCTCGTTTTATCACATCGCGATATTATCGCAAATGCAATTAATCGTTCAGCCCTTGTCGCTATTGATCCAATGTTGAGCTAAACTTCAACAGTCACTATCCCGTTTTTTTCTTCCATCGTTACTTTCTTAAGCCTCAGTCTCTGTTTGCTGCAGCTCTGCGTGGACATAATCATATAAAGCGATATGGAATCATTGGAAGAGACTTCAGTAACCTGTGGGTGACATCACAGGGGGCGTGTCCTGTTCCTCTGGTACAGTCTCTGACTTCCTCTTCCCTCCATCCTTCAGGCTAACGAGCTGCTGCTGAGCGGCAGGAAGCTGACGGCTCAGGAAGCGTGTTCTAAAGGTCTGGTGTCTCAGGTTATGTGGCCTGGAACCTTCACCCAGGAAGTGATGCAGCGGATCAAAGAACTGGTGGCGGTCGACCCCCAGGTGGGTGTCTCACACACACGTACACAAATAAGATAAAGTAGAGCAACTGAAAATTTATTTGAGAAAAATAAAAGCAAATATGTGATATCAAAAATAAATCAGGGAGATCATCATTGTAGGGTTAAAAGCTGAGAGGGTGATAATGTTTCATGCCTGAACCAGCCACTGGTTCCACATGACAAAGGTTCTGCCCCCATTGTGGACCTGGATACTCTGAAATTCAGAAGTACAGGACTGTCTCAGAAAATTGGAATATTGTGATAAAGTTCTTTATTTTCTGTAATGCAATTACAAAGTCATACATTCTGGATTCATTACAAATCAACTGAAATATTGCAAGCCGTTTATTATTTTAATATTGTTGATTATGGCTTACAGTTTAAGATTAAGATTCCCAGAATATTCTAATTTTTTGGGATAGGATATTTGAGTTTTCTTAAGCTGTAAACCATGATCAGCAATATTAAAATAATAAAAGGCTTGCAATATTTCAGTTGATTTGTAATGAATCCAGAATTAATGACATTTTTGCATTACAGAAAATAAAGGACTTTATCACAATATTCTAATTTTCTGAGACAGTCCTGTAAGCCTGTAGACTGAGAACCAAGTATGGAACAATGACTCTGGTACCAACAAGAGAGAGGAGAGCTGTTCTGATTCTGATGCTAGTACCCAAGGCAAGTTTATTTGTATAGCACATTTCAACACAAGGTAATTCAAAGTGCTTTACATCAACATTAAAAGCAGCAAGACACAATTAAACAGTAAATAACAAATAAAATGATAAGAAAAGAGGCAACCTCAGGCGTCTGGGAGCTTCATAGGGAACTAACAGATCCAGCATGGATTCTGGTCCAGGACAATTCAGTGCTTTGTAGACCAGCAGTAAGATTTTAAACTCTATCCTTTGACTCACTGGAAGCCAGTGTAGTGATTTCATGACCGGTGTAATATGGTCCAGTTTCCTGGACCATAGACAGACAAGTTTGTAAGGACTCTGGCGGCGTTCTGGATCAGCTGCAGCTGGCTGATAGATTCTTGTAAAGGCCTGTAAAGATGCCATTGCAATAATCCAACCTACTGAAAATACGTTTTTCCATGTCTTGTTTAGACAGGAACCCCTTAATTCTAGCAATGTTTTTTAGGTGGTAATAGGCAGATTTAGTGATAAACTTTAGATGGCTGTTGAAGTTCAGCTCTGAGTCAATAATTACACCAAGATTTCTGGCTTGATTTGTAGCTGTCAATGAGCCATGATGAACGCTTTCATTTTTAGGGCCAAAAATGATCACCTTTGTCTTTTAGCATTTAGCTGCAGAGAATTCTGGCACATCCACTCATTGATTTGATGAATACAGTTACTCAATGAGAGTAAGGGACTGTAGTCATGTGGTGACACTGAAATATAGAGTTGTGTGTCACCTACTGATCCTGTCAGAAACATTGCTATCAGGATCTCTGAGCATTTACAGCTATGCATCACACTTAGGGGGTGCTTTTATCAGAAGCAACTTACAACAGAGGAATAAAATCAAGCTCCAGTAACATAGCAGATCACAAAGTAGGTGCAGATAAGACAGCATTTTAATGCTGTTATAGAGGCTTTCAAGTGCAGTTCAGGAGGTTAAAGGGGCCATGCAGCTGGAGAAATGGAGGTTCATGGGTTGAAAGACTGAATCAGCTGCCTGGCATTAGTGCTACATCGGCTACTGTTAATGGAATTAGTAGTCGTATTAGTCGTTACCCAGAGCCAGGTATCTGATTACTAAAAAATGGACCAAAAACACACATCGCGTTTCACACACGATGTTGAGAAGTACTCTCTGTCCAGGATGCCTGTTTGGTGTATGGCAGGATGCACGTTCGCAGGGTTGTTTGGTCCAGCATGTAAGGGCCGGTGATGTAAAATTGGTGGCCCACTTTTATTTGAATGTTACAGAACGCTAGTGTACAAGCACCTACCGTCTCCAAGAGGTGCTGCTTAGGAGCTCTCACCGTCTTTAGGAGGTACCAGTCAGAGATCTGTACATCTGACTGTAGTCGAGGTTGAATGCAACAGATGTTTAGATCACTTTTTTCAGTTTGAGAAAGGACGTTCTTGATTCTTCTTGGATGAAGGTACCGGGTAAGCCCCCCTAGACCAGTTTGATGTCTGACTTGAACAACAAATCCTGATCAGATATGACTGCAAGGTTCCTCAAAGTAGAACTAGAAGCTAAGGCCTCCAGAGTAATAAATCACTGTAATCGTTTGGGCCAAAACAATGACTTTGAGTTTTACTTAAATTTAAAAATAGAAAACGAGCGGTCAGCCAGACTTTGACATCTCTGAGAGCAGCCTGCAGCTTCTGTAAATCTGGAGTCTCATGAGTTCAATTGTATTTTATTTAAATAGCGTCTATTCCAACAGAAGTTGTCTCTAGGATCTTTCCAGATACCAGAACATGACCCCGGGCAATTATTATATAAACACAACATAAACAGTGGCAGCTAAAAAACTCTCCCAGTGGGAGAAAAACCTTAAGCCAAACAGTATTAAAGAAAAGTCCCCTTTAGGAGGGAAGAAACCTGGATCATAAAGGGCGACCCTCCTGCCGGAGGCCAGCTGGGAAGAGCAGGAAAAGAGAAAACAGACTGAGAGAATGAAGAACAGAGAGGAGAGGGGGCAGACCAGCACAACACACTACAAGAACGATGGACAACAGTGATGGCTAAGAGATACTTATAATTAATAAATGGAAGAGAAGAAAAGGAGGGGTGAGAGGCACCGCCCAGTGGATCATGTCAGTGCCCCCCTGCAGCAGAGGCCTATAGCAGCATATCACAAAGCTATGTTTGAGACTAACTATTATAGTCTTGTTCTAGCTGCAGCTATGACTACTGACTCTAACACGCTAGAGTTTACACTAACTACAGGTTTACTAACACCAACTAGAGGTTTACTAAACACTAACTAGAGGCTTTATTAAACAGAAAGGTTTTAAGTTTAGTTTTAAAGGTGGAGGTGGTGTCAGCCTCCTTAACTCAGATTGGACGTTGGTTCCATAGTAATGATGCCTCCAAATCTACATTTGGATACTCTAGGAACTACGAGTAAACCTGCACTCTGAGAACGGAGAACTCTGTTAGGAACATAAACTACTATCAGGTCTTGCAGATAACGCGGAGCTAAGCCGTTTTGGGCTTTAAGTAATACAATTTTGAGTCTTCATAAATACAGCTGGATGTCATCAGCATAAAGACAAAAACATGTGTAATAATCTCTGGTGGACCCATGTACCAAGAACAGAAGTGGTCCCAGTCCAGAACCCTGGTGGAACACCAGAACCAACTCTCATATGTTCATTTACATGAACATTCTGAAACTTATCGGATAAATGTAAACTAGGGGTGTGCAAACAAGGGTACCTCACGATTCGATTTAGATTATTGGAGCTTCGATTCTTTGATTATAACGATTGTCGATTCGATTATTGGTGCCACGATTCTTCGATTATTGTGATTTTTAATGCTTTTTTCCATACAAGATTGATTTTGTCATCTGTGGCTACGTTTGTAAATAAATAGCCAATCAATTAACTCAGTTCCTCTAACAACACTCATTAAGTAAATAACAAGGTTTTTTGAACATTTGACATGTATTTTTCAAAGACACAAAATAATTTATTTTATGACTATGTAAACATTTGCTCTTTGACTTACTTAACTTTGACCAGGGAAAGCTGCACTTGCATGAGAGCCCCCTCTATTGGCGGAAAACACTGAAAACGGTCAAGCCCTGGACTTAATGAGTTCATTAATTCAAGTAAACAAGATATGTACTTCCATCAAACGTATTTAGTGTAAACATATCTGCCATATTTCAAGTGAACAATAAGAAATGTGCATTCTTGAAAATGAAATGATTCAGCAGTTTATTCAGTCTGGAATCTGGATAGGATAACTTAAAAAAAAAAAAAAAAATCTTTTTTTTTTTTTTTTAATTGATTCCAAATCGTCACGTGATGCATCGACACATCGATGAATTATACCCACCTCTAATGTAAACCTAAACCGTGATTGGCTGAAATATCTGCATTTTACTTAACTCATAAATTCTGGGTCCACTTCCTTTCCTGCAGGTTTTGCTGGAGTCCAAAGCCCTGATGAGGAACACCAGCCGCAGTGCTCTGGAGCAGGTCAACGAGCGCGAGTGTGAAGCCCTGAAGAGGGTGTTGGGGTCTTCGCAGGGGACTGACTCCATCCTTCAGTACCTGCAGAGGAGAACTGAGCTCTGCTAGAACCAGGACCAAATCTGGATCACTGATCAGCTCCTCTTTTAAGAACTTAAAATTCCAACACGGTGCTGGTTTAAAAACCTTTCCAGGCCTGGTCTGTGACCTCAGGTGTATCTGTCCACGACGTAGACACACCTTGGACTTTTAGGCTCAGAAACAACTAGATGCTACTGGTCAGGGGTCCCTCAGGTTTCCCTCCTGGATCCTTATGGGTTTGTGTTTCCTGAGCTGCTTAATGGACAGATGTGACGGTGAAGAGCCTCCGAAGTTCTGCACATGCCCATTTCATACTGGGTCAGAACAACACTTTGGAATGGTACATTGAGAGACGGAGCAGTCCTGTGCTGAACTGAGATGAACTGAGTTCCTGTAGCGCCCCCTGCAGGTTGAACACCTGAACGCTGGAAGGCTGGTGATGAAAGTACTCTTGTAAAACATTCTGGACTCCAATCTGACTTCATTATTTAATCAAAGCTGAATGTGAACAACTTTAAGAGATATTCTTTTGTATAAAAAAGAAAAAAAAATCTGTAAATAAAACAGGTGTGTGTCTTAAACTCTATCCTTCAATTTCCTATTTGTGTCTATATCGCTGAAGAATTATTTGTAGCACTGCCCACAAGTTTATTTGGAGCGTAAAACATCTTGAGGTTCAGATGTTTGAGTTAAATCTGTAATAAACATTTTACTTGACATGCTAAAGTCAGTGAAAGGAACATCGGGTCTGCACGCTGAAGCTCATGGATGCAAGACTGGCCCACGTCCCACACGGCCGTCTGCTGCCTTTATCACATGACCAAAATCACAATACGGTACTGCCATTAGCATCCTCAGTCATGATGTAACGTCAGGTCAAGCACATGATGCTTTATTAGCAGTAGCTTATGATCTAGTGTAGGCAGAGACGTTTTATAAACTCTATCCCCCACTACGGTTGTGTTTCCTGTATCTGTGTCACATGGGTTTCCCCACTGCCCCGCCCCTTTAGGAGACAGCAGGTCCTGAGTCTATTGAGTCCTATGGAAAAAGTGAACGTGAGCACAGATTACCAATTCCTTCACCCCATAGTAACCTAAGTAAATATGGGACACATTTTTCAAAAGCCACAAACCTTCTGAACATTCTGACACCAAAATGGAAATTTTCAGACCGACGGATTAAGAGAAAATGAACTTTGTTTGAGACCTGTCTCTGTCTGAGCAACACACTCTCGTGAGATTTGGCTCTGATAGCTCTCCTCTCTGGTGCTGATGCAGAGATTCAGAGTCTCTGTCACTGCAGAACTGCCAAAGTCGTTTTCCCATCGGATAAACTGAAATTTAAAACTAAAATAAAACTTGCTTCTTTACTTAATAATACTGTTATTATTGAAGTCTTTTTGGAAGGGAAAAAAAAACTGATCCGATGATCTTGTACTGGGTTGATAGACGGGTAAGAGGTAGCAGATAAAAAAAAAAGAGCGGCAAAATAAGACGCAAATATTAAAGTTTTATTGTTTTGACATGAACAGACAATAGTCGTTCACAACACTTCCAAAACGATTTGGGGAGAGGGGTGACCACGCCCACTTAGACCAGAAGTATATACCATTGGCAGTAACTTTTACTGTCAATGTTGTCTTCTGTATAGAGTATCTTTGGTGTAGGTTTAGCATGCTAACACCAGTGGATGCAGCGTGGGTTAAGAAAGCTAAATGTAGTTACGTATTTTTCTGTGTTCATAATAATCAGCACTACAATAGTAGTTTCACTTTGATCGTAACTCTTTGATCGTACAGTCTTGATCCTTTATTTCCTCCAAATGGCCATTACGATGCACAGAATTCAATTCAATACAGCGATGCTGGATGTCAGCTGAGTCAATGTGAGAAACATTAACGCTGCATGCACGAACGGATGTAAGGGGGCAGGGCTAACCTCACGTGGAGACATGTTGGGTTTGATTATAAAGATGTAAATTGTGCTAAATGTCTCTAAAGTCCACACAAGACCGCCTTTTAAAACTTATTTTCCATTTATTGACTCGTTCATCTCTTGATGTGGCAGCTAGATGGCCTGAAAACAAGTTATATGAAAAATAAAACATTCTGTAAGGATTCAAAACCAAAAACGTGCCAGAAGTCATTTATCAGGTTGATTTTTCTCCAACCAGACTACAGCGTCACCTCCCACACGGTCCTCTGCAGAACTTCATCACATGACCACAGTGACCTATCAGGACTCTTCTGAGCATCAGTCATTCTCCATTACACTGTCTCAAACCATATTACAAACTTCATTTAAATTAAATGTAGACTCTTTTTAACAATAACTCAAATTCATAGACAAAGTGAACATCCTGGTCCTCAGCCCGAGCTCAGGGTCCCCGGGTACTTCCACTTTGGTTCCGTTTCAATTCCCCTGCAGGAGTCTGGAGCGGACCAGTCTGTTCTGTGACCATCCAGGTCCTTAACTCTGGTTAGCTGAGAGGTCCGGTTCTGAAGTGGTTGTTGGGTCTGGGTGCCAGAACCAGAGTCGGCCGGCACCTTCAAAGCAGAAACGGGATTGGAACCTGCTGCTGGGGTTCAGCGTGGACAGGTGGGTCGGCATCACGGGGGGCAGGCGTCGTGCGCCCCCACGGCCAGGTGGAGGCGGTAGCTTTGGTCGGGAAACATGACCAAGTTGTAGAAGTTCTCGCCCCCCAGCAGGAAGCCGTGCTCGCGGTCGCCCCAGCTCACAGGACTGTCGGCGAAGCCGTGTACAGTCACGGACAGCCAGGACTGGTCCAGGTGAGTCCTGCGGGACAGGTGAGTCAGAGTGGTGAGCCTCAGTCATGTGACCCGTGTGTGTGTGTGTGTGTGTGTGTGTGTGTGTGTGTGTGTGTGTGTGTGTGTGTGTGTGTGTGTGTGTGTGTGTGTGTGTGTGTGTGCTAACCTGAGGTGCTGGATGAGCCGGTGGACGTCCTGCGGGTGCAACAGGCCGCTCACACACACGCTCAGAGCATGAGCTAGCTTAGTCTTCGGTTCCGGACAAACGAGCGTCGACAGAAAGCTGCTGGACGAGTTCTCGCTGAAACCACAGAAGAAGAAGATGGCTGAGCACATGATCAGAAGAGACTCAAGTACATGCAGATAACCAAAATGTACACACCCACCCATGCACAAAAGATTTACAAAAGTGCACTGAAGTACATCAGAAGTAGACAAATTAGCAGAAGTATATGAAAATGAGCAAAAAGTACACAAATACAGACAAAAGCAAACGGGAGAATGCACAAAATACAGCAAACTTACAAATACAGTAATCCCTCGCTATAACACGGTTCACTTTGCGCGGTCTCGCTGCTCTGCAGATTTGCATTGTGCCTTGTGTTCTGCATTCTGATTGGCTAAAAAGTCTCCCCGCTTCTTTCACTTCCTGTGTCAATAACGTTGGTCGCTTAGCAACAAGCTGAGAACGGCCAATGAGCTTCAGCGAGCAGATCAAGAACGGGACCCTTTGATGAATCGTTCATTACAGTCTCAGGCCACGTTTACACATAAACACACACGTATTTACAAAAACGGATATTTCCCCCTCTACGTTTTGAAAAATACCCTTGTTTACACAAACCCGCATAAATAAGCTGTTAAGGTGCTATGAGCAGCTAAACCTGCAGGGGGCAGTGTAACGAGAAGCATAAAGTCATGCTAGCCAATCAGAATCCTGGAAAAAAACGTCAACAAATGACACGTGTGAAGCCTGAATAATATGGTTCCGCGTTAAATCGACGGCGTAGCCTACGTACGGTGCGCGTCGCCGTGTACCCTACGCCGTAGGTTCTGCGTTGGTGTAACGCAGAACCATAAATCAGCCTTGACTGCCAGTTACTTCAAAGACGGAACGAGAGTCTTTCGTTTGGAGTGACAGAGAAGTGGAGTAACTTTTAAGTGTGACTTTAGAATATAAAACAGGTAAAATACAAGAAAATATTAACGGTGGCCAAACAAATTGTAAACACAGGTCGCACACATGACGCTGGTGACGTTTCTGTCTCATAATGTGACGTTCTGAAGCCTAAATCTCCGTTTACAAGCAAACGTGAAAACTGAGTTTTTGAAAATCTCCACTTTGGCCGGAGTTTTCAGAAATGATCGTTTTTGGTGACTTTGAGTTTCGTTTTCGTGTAAACGAACGGCCAAAACGAATGGAAACGGTTTTGCTACGTGTAAACGAGGCCTCAGATATAATCCATGGTGGCATGTCTGTTTATAAGAATCTTTTTGCCCAGAAGAAAAAAAGAGCGACAACAACTACTAATAACTATGTTCTTCTCTCGAAAAAACACACCTGCACCGCGGGCTTCAGAAGAAAACGACGCTACAGAGTGAGTCGGGATGCAGCGGCATCAGAAGAGCAGTGAAATACCCGCAAGTCACATTTTGTCTCACTGTACTTATTGTATTTTTTTTTTCATAATCCTTTTTCATTTTCTGCTGTTCACATCCAATTACTTGGGTCGCGGTGGGGCGGGGCTGATCTCCGCAATTTGAAGCCTTGTATAATAATTGTAAAAAAAAAAAAAGGTTGCTACTTCGCGGATTTCACTTATCACGGGTTCTTTTTGGAACGTAACCCCTGTGAAAAACGAGGGATTACTGTACAGCAAAGGTTCACTGCAGTACAGAAAGTACACAGCAAGTAGACACAGGTGCCTGCAGGGACCAATGATCATGTGACAGTGTCACGTGTTCTACAGCCACAGGAAGTCTCACCTGCTGATGTCGGCGTCCACGACACCAAGCCACTCCAGGAGGCTGTGAGGGTCACATGACTGAGGGACGGGGCACGACAGATCTGTCAGGGTTCGGCGGCTGATCTCAGGTCTGTGCTCCGACCAATCACAACGGGACAGGAGGGGCTGCAGAGAAGCCCCTCCCCCTGCAGGGCGGCGACATCACAGGTTCAAAGTACCGCTCAAGAAGCTCGATGTCCCGGCTTACAGAGATTTCTCCAGATTTTACGAGGTGACAGTTGCCATCAAATTTGAACCTGAGCCGGATGATGATGTCACTCACCTGGATGATGTGACACCAGGAAGTCTGTCCGCAGCTGGAGGCGGGACTTCAGACCTTCAAGGAGCCTCAGATTGCCCCGCCCACTGGGAGCCATGCTTTTGTCTGTCAAGTCCACCGACACCACTGCAGAACATACAGGCACAGACATCAGGTGCGACCCGGATTTATCCGGACGTGACAGGAAGTGATGTCATACCAAATCTGCTGCGGCGTTTGTGGGTGAATGAGGACGGTTTCCCCTCGAAGCCCAACGTCTCAAACGAGTCTTTGTCCAAGGACAGAGTCAGGCGACCTGTGGACAGACAGATGCCCGTCAGGTGAGGGGCAGACATGGGAAACAGGAAGTGGTGTTGCTGCAACTAGAGCCTACCGTTTGGTGTCAGAGCGACGCAGTTATCCTCATCGATCCGTGTCCCGTAGGACAGGCCGCACACACTTCCTGGAACACACGACAGCACAGGTGTGATTGGGGGTAAACTTTCGTCAACAAAAAATTATGACTAAATCGTCAACGAACCTTTATCAGCTGAGGAAAACATGATGAGACGCAACGAAAATGCTGGTCATGTGACGATAACGATAATTAAATATATAATGCAATATCATAGACGAATAAAAGCAGACTAAAATGTAGATTACAAAATAAAAACTAAAATGTGTCTTCATTTTTGTTGACCAAAACAAGATGAGACTAAATGTTCTAACAAAGATCCTTAATGTCCATGTTTTCAGTAGTTTCCTCTGGTTAATTCTGCTGCTGGGTGACTTTAGTCTTCAATCCCAGTTGCTGCAGCGGGGAATCAGATCCAGAAGATGCAGCTGCAGAGTTAGAGGCTGATGCCGTTAACGCAGAGCTCTAGGTTCACGTCAGTTAAAAACAAAGTTACATAGAGAAACGCGGGGATCTGCTCTGGGGCTTGGACAAGAAGAAGAGACCATCTTTGGATACACCTTCCTACATAGACGTGGAAAAGAAAACCAAATGTATCGTCGAAAAAGACGGGGAGAAATGCAGAAAAAAAAATGTTGTAAACTCAAATTAGAGTCTTCTGTATCTGGAATGAATGTATTATTGAGTCTATAAGGTAACAATAATATAATAATAATAATAAGACAACCTTGTTTGAATTGTAAAATGGGTTTTGGCTAAATACAATCCTTGACTAAAACTAGACTAAAATGTCATCAGTTTTCGTCGACTAAAATGGTCATGGACAATTCTGACTAAAATAAAACTAAAACGCTCAGACTTTTAGTCGACTGAAACTTGACACAACTAAAAGGAGAATGAACGTGACTAAAACTAATAAAATCTAAAATGATAGCTCGACCCAAAGGCTGCCAAAAACAACACTAGTTGGGGGCGTGTCTGTGTGTGGTTTCAAGTGGGTCCAGGTGTAGTTACATGCAAGACCAAGTGTGGTTACATTACGCGCATGATTAAGGGCGTGTCCGGGTGTGGTTGCGTGCGTGTCCGGGTGTGGTTGCGTGCGTGTCCGGGTGTGGTTGCGTGCGTGTCCGGGTGTGGTTACCCTGGTAGACGGCGCTCCGCAGGAAGTCCTCATTCAGCAGCTCGTAGACATGCAGATTCCTGATCAGGTAGAAACTGCTGAAACCGCTCAACACTGGCTCCAGGTGGGAGGGGGCGGAGCTACACTCGGGCAGCAGAACAGACACCTGCACAAGTGAAACGGGTTAACACAGTTCTGTTTCTGTGTTGGTGCAGACTGGATGGACTGAAATCTGTTTCTTTTTAATTGTTTTATTTTGTTTCTTCATTAATTCAGGTATTGAATCACACTCTTCCTTCTGGTCCAGTGTCCTGCTAAAACGGCCCTGCTCTTTGCTCCTGACATGTGTGCGTGTGCGTGCGCGTGTGTGTGTGTGTGTGTGTGTGAGAGCAGAACCACCAGTCTGCGCATGCTCCCTTCACCTTGTGGTTGAAGTGCATCTGCTCCACCTGCGTGCTGAGGCGGTTCTGGTCGTCCAGGAAGCTGGAGCGCTCACACACCAGCAGGGTTCGGGGAGTCCGGCTCAGGTCCACGCTCATCTTCACAACAGCGAAGCACGTGTTCGCTAACGGCTAACAGGAAGCCGGCAGCTCATATCCGGTGGTCTGGGATTTTCAACTTAAAAGCTCCGCAATTCAAGTGAAAATACCCTGAGCGAGGGAAGCGGAGAGGAGAGGAGATCGACAGAGAGTGATAGCTTTTTGAGGGAGATTGTTTTTGAGAGTTTTAGCTAAACCAACTGTTTTTAAAACATGCAAAGGACGTCAGCCCAGGTGAAAAAGCCTCCCGGGAGACTCATTGCTGATGACAGTGAGGAGGGAGAGACTCCATCTGAACCAGGGTATGTGAAAACTTTTTTATCAGTGTACAGTAGATATTTACTTGGCTATAAGTTAGATTCAACTTGGCTGCAACATTATTTTTCTATGTACAGTAGATATCTACCTAGCTAAAAATAATATTCAACTTCATTGCAACATTTCTTTTCATAATCAGTGGTAAAGTGCAGTTAGTTTATATTATTACTTTCATATGTTATACTCATGCTGTTGTATTTTTTTTATCTGGCTTCTTCATTTTTGCACTTCATCTGGCACAAAATTTCTATTGGGATGTATGAATTCCTATCTTATCTTATATTACTTCTACTTGCAGTGCAGCAGAGCCCAGTCCCAGACTGGGCCGCAGTCGTGGTGGAGGAGGAGATGCTGAGCGAAGCCGGTCACCATGTCGTCCTGCAGTAACGGCCAGACATTATCCCTCGCCCACCCAGGTTCACACCTAAACGAGCTCCTGGAGTTCAGCCACTCTCAACTGTGGTAATCCCTCTCCAGGGGCCTTATGTACTAAAAGTGCGGGAATTTCAACGTGAAACCGAGCGTGAAATCTACACGTAACAAACAATTCAGATGTACAAAGCTGTGCGTACACTCAAATCCACGCAGGTTGCTCTGTACATCACAATCAGCGTGGAATTGAGCGCACATGCGGGAGCGCAAAACTCCGCCCTGACTCATGATCCTGAGTATAAAACAGCAAGTGAAAATTGGCCAAATAAACTTTGGAAATGGCGAAAGCAACAACCAAAAAGCGTAAATACACGGAGTGTGAGCTGGAGACACTACTGACAGAGGTGGAGGCCAGGAAAATCGTCCTTTTTGGTTCCCTGTCCTCTGGGATATACACCAAACGCAAGAAAGGTGAGTGGGAGCTTGTGGCTGCGTCCGTAAACGCTGTGGGCTCGGAACACCGCAGCACACAAGAAATCAAAAAGAAGTGGTCGGACATAAAGGTGGAGGTGAAAAGAAGAGCGGTTGCACACCGGCAAAGTGTGGCATGACGGGTGGTGGAGCAGACACGGAGGCGCTCACACCTTTTGAGGAGTGCGTGTGTGCAATTGTGGGTGAGACCGTCCTCACAGACATCCTACCTGTCAGTGAGGGCGACACCGTCTCATTTGAGCAGCCACATAAAGGTAAATTAACTCCTTCAAGTGTACCATAGCCCACAGTGAAGTAAACTTATTTATGCTTGCATTGAAATAATCGAGTGACTGAAGTGATATTGTGACAATTTTATTCAGATGATGCCAAACCGGGAACCTCGGGGGTCACAGCTTCCTCCCTCCCATCCGAGGAACCCCGCGCCACCGGTGCCTCCGGTCCTGAGGTCCGTCCGACCGGCCTCATGTTGACACAGGCGGTTCTGGAAATCCACGACAGGATCAGTCAGGGAATTGAGGAACTGAATAGAACCATGACACGCATGGCTGACACACTGGAGCAGATCAGTGAAATAATAAAACACGTTAAAAAATGAACCTTGACTACCTTGACTGAGTTTCCCGTCTATAGTGTGTCAATGACACGTTGTCGGGCCCGAATGGCAGCTGCATGGGGTTGCACAAGGGGGGGTGGCTGGCTCTGGCTCGTTTGCTGGTTCCTCCACCTCTGCCAGTGGGACGCCATGGCGGTGCGCCAGATTGTGCAAAGTGGCACAAGCAATGATGATGCGGCCCACCTTGTTGGAGTGGTAGAGCAGCATCCCCCCACTCCTGTCCAGACAGCACCACCGACATTTCAGCTGCCCAATCGCTCGCTCTACAACAGCTCTAGTGCTAGAATGAGCGTGGTTGTAAGCGAGTTCTCGGGCAGTCTGGGGGTTGGTGAGGGGGGTCAACAACCACCCCTTCAATGGATAGCCGCTGTCACCTGACGGGTTGTCAATGGACACATTAATGAACTGTGAAGTGGCTTTATTGTCGACATTGTAAGCGATCACTTACCAAGGAGCCATCCATCCTGCACCCTGCCAGCTTGGAGCCTCATCCCCACCAGGCTGTTGGTGATGATGAAGGAGTCATGGGTCGAGCCAGGCCACCTTGCCACAACATTTGTGAAGTGCATCTGTGCGTCACATATGATCTGCACTTTGATGGAATGAAAGTTTTTGCGATTGATATACGCAAATTCATCCACCGATGGCGCCTTTATTGCAATGTGTGTGCAGTCAATCACACTGATTACATTAGGGAAACCAGCAATCGCTGCAAATTGCGTTTTAATATTTGCAAGGTGAGCTGCACCACACAGGAATCTGATGTACCTGGCGAACATGCCGATGATCCCGTCCCATACAGCTGGCATTACCCGGCTCAGTGCGGACTGGCTTATTCCTGACCGGTCTGCCAACTCGCGCTGGTAGGACCCGGTAGCCAGGAAACCAAGTGTAGTGAGCACTTGCAGGGGGACAGGTGCAAGTGCGTGGCTCCTCCTTGTGCCCCTCTCCAAACTGGGACCCAACTCAGCACAGAGTTCCAAGAGGATGGCTCTTGGAAATCTGAAACGGCTGAACAGCCAGTCATCATCGTGGGCCAGTAAATCAGTGTGGTCCCTGAAGACGCGCTCCCTCCTGATCCTGCCATTATTGCAGTTGTCTACCACGAGCAGTACTGCCATTGTGATTTGCAGGTTACGTTGTCCTGCGCCGACCTTTATATGTTCAGACCATGTGGTTAATTATGAAATTGGTGCAGTTCCACCCGTGTGTCACTTATTTGGTGATTGTGGACTGTCGTGTCCTTCATGTGGTCGTGAATTTATTGTTGACGTCACCTTTCCTCATATTCTGCACTTCACTGCATCACCAGTGAGTGTCGCCAACGGACAAAACCTCAGAAAAGTGCGTGCACCAGCCTTAATGTGTGAGTGAAGGACCGCAACTCTCTACGTTCACGTCATTCTTTGTATACCCGACCGTGAGCGTTGAAAGTGGCGAACGCACGTTTTTTGTGCGCCACACGTTTTGTACATCAGGCCCCAGGTGAATTTTTCTTCCAATTTTTTGATGCAGAAGTTTTAAAACGTTTATGCCAAAACACCAAGAAAAATGCGGCCAGAAATCTGCAAAGAGGGAGAAAATTCCCCTGGAGAGAGATTACCACAGAAGAGATGAAGACACCCGGGTGGATGAAGAAGTACCTGGGCTTGTTGCTGTACATGGCTGTGCTGGACCTACCGAAGGTGTCAGATTTTTGGAGGACGAAGACCATTTTCCACGTGGCCTTCCCCTCCACCATCATGTCCAGGGACAGGTTCATGGCAATTTCCACCAGTCTGCACATGAGTGATCGAGTAGAGGATGCACTCAACATAATGAGGAACCGCTGCATGTCTGTGTACCATCCAAAGCAGCACATCTCAGTGGATGAGAGGATGGTTGCCACAAAATAAATTTTTCGTGCTGGCTGATGTGAACGGCTATACAGTTGACTTCAAACTGTACACAGGGAAGTCACCAACTGCATCCGGGAACAGGCTCTCATACGACGTAGTGATGTCACTAGTAAACAAAGACTTCCTGGGGTCCGGATACATTGTTTATTGTGACAATTATTACACAAGCCCCTTCCTCTTCCGTCACCTGGGCCAGCAGGGATTTGGTGCCTGTGGGACATACCGGCAACAGAGAGTTGGTGTTCCAGCTACGACAAAAAATGCCCTGACTAAAACGTCACCAAGAGGCTCCATTCGCTGGATCAGGGATGGTGACCTTTTATTTGTCAAATGGATGGACAACAGAGAGGTCTCCATCTGCACTAATGTACAGTAGGGAGACAGTGCTCCGCTGGCAGAAGGCAGAGGATGGGCAGCATCAGAAGGTCCCTGTCCCCAAACCAACAGCTGTGGGAGACTACAATAAGTACATGGGAGGGGTGGACACATCAGACCAGATGCTGGGAACCAACTCCACCCACAGGAGAACCAGACGGTGGCCCATAACAGTGTTCCAACATTTGCTGGACATAGCTGTTACCAACAGCTATATCCTTCACAAGGAGGTATGTGCCAGCCAGCAGCTGAAACCCAGGACACGCCAGCAGTTCCAGGAGGAGCTTGCTGCATTCCTCCTCGGAGTCCCACTGGACAGCAGGCCACAGAAGCCCGCTGGAAACCACTTCCATGTGGCTACAAGTCAAGGGCAGGAGAAAACAAAGAGCAAGCATGGGCCGACGGCAGTGCACTCTGTGCAAAAGGAGCACCCCATGGCAGTGTGGGGTGTGCAATGTGGGGCTCTGTCTGCAGCTGGAGAGGAACTGCTTCAAAGACTACCACACCAAATAAAAAATGTAAATATGTAAAATAGTTCAAATTGTTCATGTGAAATTGTTTGTTCATGTCATTTCAGAGTTCTTATCCTGCTATAAACTTGAAAAATCCAAATCCGTTTTTATCTTTTTATTCCTTTAAACAGTTATTACACAGTCAGAACACACAGTAGCCTAATATTGAATAACTGCCAGATATTGAAAGTTGAAGTTATCTTGGGAATAAAATGGGCAGGAGCACGTATCTTTGCACATTTGACAATTCTACAGCCATAAAATCTAAATAAATCCAGGTGGCCTGAATGTATTTACAGTAGTAAAAGGGTTAAATTCAACCCTGAACTGAACTGGAAACCAGTGAAGGTTATGTAGACTGGGTGTAATGTGATGGGTTTACCGCACCGTCATCAGGATCCTTACAGCACAGTCCTTAATGTGTTGAAGACTCTGGACACTCCTGTCAGGAATCCCAATGAGTAATGTATTACAGTAATCCAGCCTGGAGGAGAAAAAGACATGAACCAGCTTTTCAGCACCAGGAAAGGAGAGGAAGGGGTGTGATTTGGATGTTCCAAATATGAAGGAAAGCTGACACAAAGGTGTTGAATACACATGTCAAAAGATAGGTTGGGGTCAAATCTGACCCCCAGATTGGTCGCAGAGGATGTGAGGGAAATGATGTGGCTAGAAAATAAGATAGTAAGGAGGGGGGTGATTGGAGTTGATGTGGGGTTCCAATAAAAAGACCATATGTTTTTAAGCTGTCTAACTAAAGAAAGATGGAATTCATCCATCCCCATCAAATAATGAGAAGCGATGAAGAGCCCTGATCAGAAGCCCCCAACAGATCATTAGTGACCCTGACCAGGACTGTCTCAGTGCTTTGGGCAGAAATCCAGACTGGAACTCATCTCAAGTCATATGATTTATTTCTTGTATATTTTAATTTTCCTGTTATCCCTAAAGAATTTGCCATTGTGATGGCAGCTATCCCCAGAGATTTGGTGTCCTTATTGCAGGTTGCTCGATATGCTCCCTGTACCGCATCTAGTTAAACATTCTGTGGTAAAGTTTGCTACACTAAAGGTATAAAAAAATAAATAGATATTTGCTGGACTCTGTTCATTACTGAATATTCTAAATCTCCGTATGTTTTATCTTACCAGTCACAGTTTGAATAAAATATTCCATGGGGAAAAACCTGATTGTTACCCCACATATATTTTCTTACCAACAAAGTGAAAAAGGTTTCTTTTACACTGTTGCACAGATATTATCCTGTTAACCAGTTTCTCTTGAAATATGTCAAATGTATAGATATTTTATGTTCATTCTTCTCTCCACATTTACAAACAACATCACATGTTTTTGCATTGCAGAAACACCCAAAAACTGTGGCAAGACACATCCGTGTTAATAAGGGAAAAACTAGTAAAAGATTTAAAGTTTTTACATGTATATGCTGTATTTTGTTTGATTATCACACAAAAGACCATCATCTAAAAAAGGAAGCCTTTTTTAAAGGAATTTTTCTTGCTAAATATTATATTCACAAAGCTAAGTTTCTTAAAAAAACTCCTGTATACAATTGTTTTTCAAAGGACTTGGAGTATTACATGGACTCTATATCGGTTGGAACAAGAAGGCTGTGGTAGCAATTACCTTTTTTCAAGAATTTGCATTTAAAGAAAATACACTACATATACCTTACATATGTTCCTTGATATTATGCTTTTTTATTTTTGTTTTACCTTCCACTTGCATGTTCTTGTTCATGTTGTTATTGTTTACATATTTTTATGTAATAAAAGTGCTAAAAGAAAAGAAAGAAAATATGGTATGAAGATATATTCCGTAATTAAATTAGATTATTAACCTCCATTCCTCCATGTTGCACTAATACTTAACACTATCCCTTCAATAGGAAATTGATAAACCCACATCGAGATTATATTACCGTTTGGTCTCGTTTGTATTTTTCTATTATATATATATATATATATATATATATATATATATATATATATATATATATATATATATATATATATATATATATATAATATAATATAATACATATATATATATATATAATATAATATAATACATATACATATAGATACATATATATAATACATATATATTAAGTACAGTTAAAGGAGCATGAGGCAGGATTTATGAAAAAAATTCGTATACGTATTAAGGTTTCTAGTAATAATGTCAGATGAAGCGTTCCAAACCAAAAAGAATGAGCCCTCTAGCATATCTCTCCGTTGCCTTGAACAGGCAAAAAGAATCAGTAAACTAATAACTACAATTGAATGTAAGACATTTCTGTATGAAACGGAGTGTCGTTTACTATCAAAGACAGTTTTTTGGTTCAACACAACGTGAAAAATTGTCCAGGTGACTATCACTAATAGATGATGACACTTTAGTGCCCCGCAGTTTGACCAAGGTCTTTTTTTTAATTAAAAAAATCTTTATATATAAACAACATGGCATCAAACTTTATCAAAATGTTTCAAGGAACAGGTGCATTTGAGAAAAAACAGAAGGAAAAGAAAATAAATAAAATGAAAAGGAAAATAATGAAAGGGGACTAGGGCTTATCCAATAAATTATATTCAACAATTATGTTCAAAAGTTGTGTTGCATTTCTTTTTGTCATGAGTTTAAGGCCTTTAGAAAAGTGAAGGAATTCGTTATGGAAAACACAAAATCGAGGTTTCACTTTCATATACTTGGATTTGTCATCATTGGTATTGTCCATTCAAAGTCCAAAAATAATAGCTTTTCGTGAGAAGTCCTGCAGATCAAAAACCTTTGGTTGAAGCCAGTAATGTATACATGGAAGAGAATTAGGGCCACGCAGGAGAAAAATAAAAATAATATTTTAGAGTCGAAATGTCGAGAAAAAACTCGAAATGTTGACAAAAAGGTTGAAATGTCGAGAAAAAAGTCAAAATTTATTAAAATGTATTCTCGAAATTCCGACTTTATTCACGAAATTTCGACTTTGTACACGAAATTTCGACTTTATTCTTGAAATTGTATTTCAACATTAATCTCGACATTTCGACTTTTTTCTAGAAATTGTATTTCAACATTAATCTCGACATTTCGACTTTTTTCTCGACATTTCGACTTTTTCTCAGAGGGCACAATAAAAAAAAAATCTTCCCTCTCAAACATTTTTTCTCCTGCATGGCCCTAATACTCTTCCGTATGTATATCCTGCCAAAGGGCATTAGAATATATGCATTCAAAAAATAAATGATCAGTTGTTTCACATTCATCACAAAACACAGTTATTAGTTTCAACACCAAATCGCTGTCGCAATAAAGACCTTGGTCTTTGTTTACGTGTTGACCGGGGGTTGTTGTGATTGTTTCCCACTGCGCCTGAAGGCGGCGCCGCGGCGGGGGGCGGGGCTTAAGCCTGCATTATGGTTCTGCGTTAAATCGACGCAGAGGTTACGGCGTAGATTACGGCGTACGGCACGCGGCCACGCGCACCGTACGGTACGCGTCTTCGCGTACCCTACGCCGTAAGTTCTCCGTCGATTCAACGCGGAACCATAATTCAGCCTTTAGTGGGGACAGGAAGAGCCATAGACATATATACGTAGACGCCCCATCGAGTGTTCTTGCCCGCTGCATCGATACGTCAACGTCGCCGCCATATTGGATGTGGCAAAAATGCGCTCTAAACTAATACAAGTAAATTGACTTATTTTCATAAAGCGCCTTTCTACAAAGAAATGTACGTTTTACGTATACTTGGGAAACAGGCACCAAATATAATATATTTAATTTTCTCAGATGGCAAAAATAAGAACTTTATTGATCCCACATAGGAGTAATTCATGTTATATCAACTATAGAGAACAGGGTAGTGCTAAAAAACAATATATATCCCCCCTCACAAAAATAAGAAAAATAGAGAAACATATTTTCTCATCAACAAAACTAATTTAAATTTTTTCAAATAACAAATTTGAACCATTTTTCAGACAATAAAATAACATTTGAACCATTTTTTCAGACAATAAAATAATTGAAAAAATCTGAAAATGGTTCAAATATGTTATTTTGTTACTTGAAAATGTTTAAATATTTGTATGTAAAATATGCTTTGTTGATGAGAAAATTGAGAGAATTACTCCTATGTGGGATTAATAAAGTTCTTATTTTTGCCATCTGAGAAAATTAAATATATTATATTTGGTGCCTAACTGTTTCCCAAGTATATTAGTGCGTGTGTGAATGAATAAATGAGACGTAAAACGTAAATGTCTTTGTATAAAGGCGCTTTATGAAAATAAGTCCATTTACTTGTATTAGTTTACAGCGCAGTCTTGCCACATCCAATATGGCGGCGACGTTGACGTACGGCTCAGCGCTCGATGGGGCGTCTACGTTTTTATGTCTATGAGGAAGAGCGAGGACGTCCAGGACGGAGCTCTCACTCCGCCGTCCCTCCGCCATCCCTCCATCCATCCATCCATCTTCCTCCATCCCTCCACCCCGCAGCTCAGAGGGGGACCTGCGGTCTGCGGGGAGCCTGGTCCGGGGAGCTCACCCACAGCCTTGTACCAACGACTAGAAGCTAGTTCCCGTCGTCGGCGCTGCGACTAGATCCGGGTGAAAGTGATTTAACCTCGATAAGATGTGACTCCGAGTCCGGTCGAGGCGGCTGACACTGCGCATATATGTGCCCCGGTGCCGGCACAGACACCCCTGCTAGGCTAACTCAATACATCTGGGGCATTTACGGTGTCCACCAGGGTTAGGTTATTGTTTTTAAAAAAAGCAGAGGGGAAAACAAGCTGCTAAGATGAAATTCACGGAGCACCTCTCTGCTCACATCACCCCGGAGTGGAGGAAGCAGTACATCCAGTATGAGGTGAGTGCAGCCCGCTAGCAGCACAGCAGCAGGAGGGGGTCTGGGGCAACACTGGGGGGGTGGGTTAATCTGGGGGTTAACCAGGGGAAGAGGGGGTCCTGCTGCAGCTGATGGCCGGATAACCACAGCAAGGTCCCGGCGTGTCCTCCAGCCAGGGCTCAAACCTTTCAGAAACACAAATAAGAGATGCCCCGATTTCAGCAGTGCAGGCGCCCCCCCCCAAAAAAAGGGACAGCCCTAAAACTTCTAAACTGCATAGAAGTGTATTTATTTTATATGAAAAAACAAAATGCTTTGATTTAAAAGAATATAGAGTAGAATAATACTTTATTGTCGATGTACCTGGTACAGTGAGATTGAAAGCAGCATCACCTCTCCAGTGCAAGACAAATAAGAAACAATAGTGCAAACAATAAGAAATATAAGAATATAAGTAATATAAAACATATAAAAAAGGTTAAGGTGCATTTGAATAGTGAAGACCTGAGATTCTATTTACAGATGATAGTATTTAGTTACACATGTAGTGGAATATTGCACAGATAGAAGTATTGCACAGTAAAAAACAGTAATGAAGACATTCACGTTTTGAAGTTTAAAGTTTAAAGTGCCTTAATAATAGCATTGAACTTGCATGACTGTACAAACAGCCAACCATACCATAAACTGAAATAGCCTCCTATGCTATATATATATATATATATATATATATATATATATATATATATATATATATATATATATATATATATATATATATCAACTTTATTTAACCAGGTAAAAAACCTCATTGAGATTAAAACCTCTTTCCCAAGAGTGACCTGGCCAAAGTGGCAGCATAAAAACAATACAACAATACATACAAACACAGACAGTCAGTCACACATTCCGGGGAAACAATAGTAAAATTTACACAACAGGGCAGTCACAAGAACCGAGAGAGCTAATTTCTCTGTCTTTTAAAATTGATTTGAATTCACCCAAGGATACTAGATCAACCAATTCCTTTTGCGCATCATTCCAGGTTGATGGCGCTGAAAACTTTGTTTTCTGTTATGTATGTCCACATCAGCCAAGATGTAGAATAAAGCCTACAGGTGAAGGTCAGAAAATTAGAATATGGTGTAAAAGTTAATTTATTTCAATAATTCAATTTAAAAGGAAAAACTAATATATTACATAGTCTCAGAATAGAATAGAAAGCCTTTATTATCGTTATACTGGTACAATGAGATTAGGCAGCAGCTCCGTAAAAGTGCACACATGCAAAGACTATGTAAACAACAAAATGAGAAACAGGAAACATAAATATATATACACTATAAAATGGGTGAATGAGATAATAATGATGCACTTGAATGGGTGGAAGAATATTGCACATAAATGAGTAAAGAATATTGCACATAATGGAGAGAATATTGCACAGTGTGAGGTAGCTTATTGCATTACATTACATGCAAAGCAAGATGTGTTAAACCTTTATTTGTTATAATTTTGATGATTGAATTGTTTATTGATTTCATAATATAGAGATTTTTTTATTTGGGGTTTTCAGAAACTGTGAGCCATAATCACCAAAATTATAACAAATAAAGGCTTGAATTATCTCACTTTGAATGTAGTGGGAAATAATATATGTGTTTCACCTTTAGTTGAATTTACTACGAATGAAGTTTTGCAATGTATTCAAATTTTCCAACCTTCACCTGTATATTATGACAATTTATGATCAATAAATAAGAGCATAATATATGTCCGTATTGGTTCAATACGGAACGCGACTTTTAATTCCCAATTACGTAACAATTACGTATTTCAAGGGCCGGGTGGCAACCCTTCCTCCAGCTCATCGAGCGATATTCACCAGCAGGGCTCTGTGTCCGGCTGATTGGAGGGGGGGGGGTTATTTATTTATTTAGCTAAAAGTCGTTTGAGCAAGTCTACATTTATTGAATAGGCTAATCTATGCGCCCGTTGACCCCATCTGTTTCTCCTGTAGCAGCTGACCCAGCATTTGATCATCCTGCTGGTGTCTAAATATGAGGCTGAACGGTGCTGAATGCTTAATCTGCAACTTCTGGAGGATTAATAGCATTAGAATAAAACATCTTCTACTCTAACTTGGTACGCACAGTTGACCAATCATGAAAACTAAAATGAGAACTGACAAACTGCTTACAAATGGTTTACTGGAGCTTATTCTGTGTTAGTTATCAACATCAATTGTTGATTTTTGGACCAAATCCACAGAAAAGACAGTACATGTGTGAGTAAGGGGGCCCAAGTGGAACGGCGAGGCTACAGGGAGCAGAAATAAAGAAGTTGGAGGATTTTAACCACTTAGTCAACAGTCCAGACCAAAAGAGGTGAAGAACCATATGGAGGTGGAGGAAGGTGTCAGGGACAATGTGTATAATAGTAAACACTATACACCCTAGTACAATCAAGAATAAAAAGAGAGGCGCACAAGACGGTGGTGAATCCCATAATGTTGTCTGGGTGACAGCAGGGCGGTTTCTGGCTTTGTTATGCTGCTTTGGGCCCTTAGTTTGCCAAACTACAATGGACGATTCTCAGTCCATTAGATGATCCATGAACAGGCCACAATATATCACACTTCACAAGCAAAACAGGCTACAGTCATGATAACCTCGCATATTAAAACAAAACACGTTAAGTTGAACAATGACAGTTAGTGCTCCTATGCTTGGTGCAGGATATGTGCTGCTTGCTTCTGCGTCCACTTAGAGGAACCATGACACAATTTTTGTCCAAATGCTCACAAAAGCCTGTATGACATCATACATCACCTGAATTCCACCGCTTGCTGCTTTGATACACTGCCAACAGGTTTTTTTTTAGTTTTTTTTTTTAAGTCTTTCAAACAGTCTTACCTCAGATCTTCCAGAGATTATAAATATTTCTCTGCTTAACATCCAGTATGAGGTAAGCGGTCTACCTCATACTTGAAATGAAGTTGTGGATGAGGGTAAGGGTGACATATTCCTCCAGTGCCTATAAACATCTGTAATTAAGCTACTTATAAATAGAACAGCCTAGACAGGTCAATCATGAACAGCTATAGACCCATATCAGCAGTCTGCATATATACAGAGGGATAGTCAACTTATGGGTAGACGGATGATGAGGTTAGCAGCATTGCCAAGAGGGAGGCCTAGGTCAGCGCTCCTCAAGTCTGCTACTCGCTCTTCATGTTTTCAAATTAGTGGACCGTTGACAGACTTGATGACAAGCTGACAGTGATCCAGTCAGGTGGGTTTCAGAAGGAAAACATCTAAAACATGCAGGACTTGCAGGCTTGAAGAACCCTGGCCTAGAGGAAGGCCAAAGAGGAGACTTGTAGATGTTGTCAAAGAGGACATGAAGGTAGTGGATGTAAGAGAAGAGGAGGCAGAGGATAGAATTAGATGGAGTCAAAAAGGAAAATAAGATAATATACATCATATATTTAGAATTGGACCATTCATTTTTAATACTTCTTTATATATGCATCTTGATTTTGTTCAAGGAAAAAATAACCTGCTATGAATTATTGATGACAAAAGTCAATCACATATGTTTTAAAACTGCGGGAGCTTACCAAGAACTGGAAACTGACCAAAAATGTGAATGCCCGACTGAAAGATATCCATAACAGCCTTTTTCCCCATAATTTCACCTCGTCTTTCCAAACATTTGAAGCGTCAAGAGCAGTGTTCCCTGTCTGTCTGGAATTTGTGCATGTATACATTTCACCTAGCGTGATCCTGTCCAATAACATTGTGGTGTCGCATAGCAAAGTAAAAAAAAAAAAAAGGGACACTTTTTTTTTTACTAATAGTCTTTATTTGTCAGTATATTTCTATTACAAAACAGACTGAATCTGTTCTCTGCTTTCATACCATCACTAGTCTTCCAGCACCTGGGGGTTAAAGGCCTTGCTCAGGGGGCTTGGACCCTGGTCCCCCAAAGCAAACCCACCTCTGTAACCACTACACTACCATTCAGACGGATGAAAAATTGTGCCTCAACTTTTGACTAGTAGTGTAAATATTTCATTAAGCAACAGGGATTATGCTGAGTGGAGTAATTTTGCTTGTGTATTATAGCAAAAATGAGATGAATGGCTGTCAAAGATTAATCCTAAATTTATAAAAAATTACAACCTTAGATTTTAGTTCTGGCCTGGATGAACATATTGTCAGTGCTTTGTGGGTGACACCTTAACTAATGTGCCTTTTTGAAACAATAGCAGTGATAAGTACGTGCATTCTTGTGTGTATATTTCCCACACAGCTGTTTCACTATGTTTTTGTCTCTTGCTGCTCCTGCAGTGTTTGAACACAGCCCAGATGTAAGTTGTTGTTTCACACGGCTTGAAGTTTGGCCCTGTGCTCAGTTGGTTTTATCCAGGGAAGATTTGGGACCTGGGTCTGTTATGTTTTCAGTGCCGTGCTGTCAATGGTTGTTAATGCAGCGTTTATGTTGTTTGTGCTGGCTGTGTTTAGATCACACACAGCAAGACATTTTGGTAAACAAAGCAATGTGTACAGACTGCAGAGTGTGCAGAAGGAGAGACAGTTTTTTTTTAGGGGAGGGGGGGTGGTCCACTTGGCCCATGTTTGAAGCATACTATTATATATTACAATGCTGTTGCTCATAGTTTTTGCAAACCTGCATTATGTTCCTATTTTTTTGTTTTATCAGCAGAAATGTACAAAGTCCTAACAAGAGATAGATCTGGACTCTGGCTTATTCATGTCAAAACTATTATGGAAGCAGATTTATTTGACCTAGCAAATTCCTAGTGGGACTATGATCAGATATAAACTAAAAAAAGACTAAATTTTTTGGAGTCATCTGACTTGTAGACCTGCTGGGTAGAACATTACATTGTTGTGAATGTATTGTATGTTTAGACACAGGAAGTCTGGGGTTTTTTAAACTGATCTATTGTAGTCTATTCTGTTAAGTTGGAGTCTGTTGAATAAAAACAATGCTTACTTTGAACCGGATCATTGAAGAAGGCCTATTTTATCATTAAAAACTTAAAGGTTTGAATTTGAGTGATTGGTGTTGCAATTCCAATATCTGAACAGTGTTGTCCATCACATTTTTCATTTTATGAAGTATCTTTCTGTGTACCAACAGGATCAGAAGTTCCAGGACAGTATAACAGAGTCAGCCTATTATGTTTTTAGTTCCAGTTTGCTTGTGGCTTGGCTGCCAGTTACTGTATGGTTTTATGGTGATGGACATGGCTGAAACACTCAATTCAGCATTTTGATCTTTTTGGTCTTTGCACTGGTTGGTGTGATTTAAAAAAAAAAAAAAGAAAAAAAAAGAAGAAGAAGAATGGTTTTGAACCTATGGGGGACGCCATCTTGGCAAGAGCCGACTTGACCTAAATCTGACCAGTCCAGAAACAGGCAAAATGGCATACCAATCCTACTTCACTTACCGGTACTAGTATTAGCAGTCAGGGTGCAGCTGGTCAGTGTCGTTCGAAAAAACATTTTGGGTTACAGGCTCACCCCCCAGTTTGGGGCTCTGTAAATCCCGAGTGCTCTAGAGCAATTACAGCACGACAACGCGCATATCATATGTCTAAAACAAGTGCAATTATGCTCAAGCCCCTAGTGGTCTTTTGAGGAACTGCACACATCACCACTTCCATGTCGGGATTGGTTTAGTGAGCTGCATGTAGTCCATTGGATTATATACATGGGGTACCTGGTTCTGGCAGTGTTAATGCCTTGGAGTTTGTTCTTTTCAAATTTCTCTTTAAGGTATGCATTACTCTTTGAAAGTATTTGGTTTGTCATATGTTTGTAGTACTCAAGTGCATTTGCAGTTGTTCTAAACATCTGCTATGTTTCCTTATGGTAATCAGCCCTTTGTGATGATCTTGTCTCTCAGTGAAACAATTGATCTGCTTATGCTCTGGACAATCTGAAACTGATACGGACCGAACTGAACAAAATGCTGGCTCTGTTCTGGGGCCTCTGGGGATGATCCAAAGGAGGATACTTCACAAAATGAAGAAGATAATAGACAACCCTGAGCATCCTCTTCACAACAGTTATTCAGTAACAGAGTCTTCGGTCAGATCTCTTCAGATCCCCTGGGACACAGACCGCTACTGGGGATCCTACCTGCAACACAGCAATAAACCTCTGAATTAAACTTTTAATCACTTGAATCATGAAAACTACTGCAATTATTTATTTTTCTTCAGGGATTACTGAAGTTTGTTTTTTGTGAATTTTTAATTTTGTTCTTGCTTGTGTGACATTCAGATATGCTTTGCTTTGAAGCAGTCAAACTTTGATGTGGAACGTCAAACTTTGATGTGGAACATCAAAGAAGTGAACTCTGGTCTGTCTAAACATGAAGGTCTTGGTCTTCTTCAAGCCAACCAAATCAGGAAGTGTATTACAACAAAGGGCATTGTGGGTAAACACAACCTAAACAAATGCATCTATAGCCCAGTAGCTGGGAGAAATGTCTTGTCTTGTGCGTGAGGACAAGATAAAAGTGGATCGGTTAGTTTGCTGAATGTTGCAACCCCAGTCAAACCCAGAGACCCCAATCCTACTGAATCTACCGGCGTATTAGGTCTGAAAAAGATCTTTCTCTGTCTTTTGATACTGCTTGATGCCAAACCCGATAGAAAAAAATGGCTTGTGATTATGTCCCTTTGGAACTGGTCCACGGTCAATATGTAGGGACTCGTATGGAGAGAACTATGTACTGAGTTCTTCAGCTCAATAGAATTCTAATAATAATAATAATAATACATTTTATTTATATAGCGCTTTTCTGGGCACTCAAAGACGCTTTACATTAAAACAAAACACATAATACAAATTACAATTACACAGGACAGTACAAAAGGACACAACATGAGACAGGACATTAATCACACATTAAAAGCAGTTCTGTAAAGGTGAGTTTTGAGATGGGATTTGAATGCTGGGAGGTCTGTACAGTCACGGATGTTTTTGGGGAGGGAGTTCCAGAGGGTGGGTGCAGCGATGGAGAAGGCCCTGTCGCCCCAGGTCCGGTGCTTGGTTCTGACTGGAAGGGACAGGAGGTTGGCGTCAGAGGAGCGGAGGCTGCGGGAGGGAGTGTAGCGGTGGAGCAGGTCGGTGAGGTAGCAGGGGGCCTGGTTGTGGAGGGCTTTGTGGGTGAGGAGATGGATTTTGAAGTGGATCCGTTGAGGGATGGGGAGCCAGTGGAGCTTCTGGAGGACTGGGGTGATGTGGTCTCTGGAGCGGGTGTGGGTGAGCAGGCGGGCGGCAGAGTTTTGAATATATTGGAGTTTATTGAGGACCTTGGAAGTTGAACCGTAGAGGATGCTATTGCAGTAGTCGAGTCTTGAGGTGATGAAGGCGTGGATCAAGGTTTCAGCGGTAGAGAAGGAGAGTGATGGACGGAGACGGGCAATATTTTTCAGGTGGAAGAAAGCAGTCCTTGTGATGTGGTTGACATGGTGTTGGAAGGAGAGGTTACTGTCCAGGATAACGCCGAGGTTGCGGATGTGAGTGGAGGGAGACAGAATGGAGTTGTCCATGATGAGGGTGAAGTTGTGAGCGGTTTTGGTGAGGGATTTTGGGCCGATGATGAGCATGTCCGATTTGTTGTAGTTGAGTTGGAGGAAGTTCGAGTGCATCCATGACTTGATTTCGGCGAGGCAGTTGGTCAGGGTAGAGTGGGTTGCAGAGGTGAGGGATTTGGTGGAGATGTACAGTTGGACGTCGTCGGCGTAGCAGTGGAAGTGGAGGCGGTGGCGGCGGATGATGTTGCCAAGGGGGAGCATGTAGAGGATGAAGAGTAGAGGACCAAGCACCGAACCCTGGGGGACGCCTTGTGACAGAGGGGCAGTGGAGGAGGAGCAGTTGTTGATGCTGATGAATTGATGTCTGTTGGTGAGATAGGATTTTAACCAGGAGAGGGCGGATCCGGTGATGTAGAGAGATGATTCCAGGCGGGAGAGGAGGATGGTGTGGCTGATGGTGTCGAAGGCTGCTGTGAGGTCCAGGAGAAGGAGAATGCTGAGGTTGCCGGAGTCGGAGGAGAGAAGGAGGTCATTGGTGACTTTGATGAGGGCTGTTTCTGTGCTGTGACGTGAGCGGAAACCAGATTGAAATGTTTCAAACAGATCATTGGAGGTGAGGTGGGTCTTGAGCTGAGTGGCGACGGCGCGTTCCAGAATTTTTGACAGGAAAGGGAGGTTGGAAATGGGCCGGAAGTTGTTCATGGTGTCAGGGTTGAGTCCAGGTTTTTTGAGGATGGGGGTGACAGCTGCCAGTTTGAGGGTGTCCGGGACTGATCCAGAGCTGAAGGAGGAGTTGACGATGTTGATGATGAGTGGGGAAATGGTTGGGAGACAGTTTTTTATAAATGTGGATGGGATGGGGTCCAGAGCACAGGAAGAGGTTTTCATGCCCATCATGACAGTGGAAAGAGACGCTGAAGACATGGGAGAGAAGTGAGACAGGGGCTGAGTGGTGGAGGGGGGGTAAACAGGTGGGGAGGTGGAGGGGGTGGAGTAGGTGGTCAGGTTACTGTAGATGGTCTGGATTTTGGATTGAAAAAATGAGAGGAAGTCGTTGCACTTAGAGACTGTGAAGGAGTTGGAGATGTTGTCACTAGGTTTGAGAAGTTTGTTGATTGTGGAGAAGAGAGCCTTTGGGTTGGAGGAGTCGGAATGGATGATGTTGGAGAAGTAGGTGGAGCGAGCTGAGTTGAGGGCATCCTTGTATTGGTGGAGATGATCAGTGTAGGCGAGTTGGTGAACAGTTAATCCAGATTTCTTGCAGAGTCGCTCGAGTTGACGTTTACGGGATTTCAGTTTGCGGAGTTCAGGGGTGTACCAGGGTGCTGAGCTTGCGAAAGAGACTGTTTTGGTTTTGATGGGAGCCAGTTGATCAAGACAGGAGGAGAGTGTATGATTGTAGTAATCCACGAGGTCCGAGGGGTTGTCGGGTGACGGGGGAGGGGAGGCGGACATCTGAGTGGCGAGAGAGGCTGAGAGGGCAGAGGGGGAGATGGATCTGATGTTGCGGAAGGATATTTTGCGTGCTTCTTTGGGAGTGGGGATGGGGATGTTGATGTCCATGATGATTGCCAGGTGATCAGACACGTGGAGGTTGAGGCTGGAGAGCTGATTTATTGTGAGAATTCTGGGACTAACTTCTGTAATTTTGTTCATTGCTCATTGCTTCATAGCTGTCATTCAGATAAAACATGACGCATTGCTGTGGGCTTATGTATCAATACTGCATGGCCTATTTTTCCCTAATAAGATTAAAATCACATTGATGTGTCATGTACACCATTTTTTTTTCTCCACATTTTATAAATTTGCGACATACCACAAGTTAAAAGACAAAAAAAAACAAACAACAAAACAAAAAGGCTTTGTTTGCTGTGACTCTAAAGATTGGGGAAAAAGAAAAAGTTGATCACCATCAACCCCCTATCCTCATATTTTTATTTATGTATTCCAAATAGTGAGGCTATGATTTATATAATTGGGTGTTATTTTGAATCTTGCAGCCATGGTTACTAATGAGTTGCCATAGGCGTCTTTACTTTTATTAATAATGGGTGTAGTAGTAGTATTATATGAAATATACAAGCAGGGCTGTGCAGTTCATCAATTTTTGTATTTTTTGGATCCCAGCAATTAAAACGTCAATTTAATTGAGCAAACACAAACAACATGAATTATTTGGCCATAGGTAGGAGATTCCATGCTGTTTTTTTCTATGTACAAAAGTTATTTATTTGAACAATATTGTCATGCTTGTGTTTCTGGCAAAATATGTTTCAGGGATCATTTAAGCAGCTCTGCAAGCATTCTCCCTGTCGACATTAATTATTTTATTTAGTCTTTTTTTTATTCATCAAAACTTTAGATCATTTCAACATTTTGTTGTTGCGTATGATACATGCATGTTTAAGAAGTCGGTGAATAATAATTTTAAAGAATCATGATTTTAAAATGGGCAGATGTTTTCATTTAATCAATTTATGAGTTCATCAATGTATTTTTTCTTAGTGGTGTTCAATCCTATTCACAGCGGTCGTGGTAGAAAGTCCATTTCAAAACTGCCCGAGTTCAAGGGAAGTTGATTTGCTGATGGCAGCTTGTTTCATGTGAAATGAGGGAAGGAGATTCTGACACCAAAATAATGGTTAAAACAACAGTAGTTTTTGCTTACATACAAAGTTCTATTTAGAAAACATTATGGATGTCCTAATCATCTAACAGACTGAAAAACGTGTGTGTGTGTGTATATATATATATATATATATATATATATATATATATATATATATATATATATATATATATATATATATTATTTATCATTACTTTTTCATTTCAAGTTATTCCTCTTTCTTTTTTTAATGGAAGGCTAACAAGTAAAAAAAAAAAGTAAAGCATGATCTAATTCTTTAAAAAAAAAATCCTTTTATGTAATGTAATCTATAGGCTAATATCTTAACAGCAGGCTGTTCAATTGGACTTTCAGTGTTTTCTGCTTTTGCATTAAGCAGATGGAAAAGTGTAATATCAAGAGAAGCTGTAAAGTATTTGATTGGAAAATGTTTGACTATTTAATATGCATATAAGAGAGAATAAAGTAGTCTTTCACTTGTGTAATACTGAATATTTTTTCTTGTCTCTTCAGGCTTTTAAGGAAATGTTGTATGCTGCTCAGGACCAGGCACCATCTATTGAAGGTAATCAAGTTGTATGTTGTTTGCGTGAACCTATGCTGACCTTACAATCGAACTTTTCTTTCATTTCATGTGGTTATTATTTGAAACTACCCATCCAAACCTGCATTTCATCTAATCTCAACACTTGATAAATCCGAAATAAATGATAGCAAATTATTATGTGGCCTGACATTTTTATAGGTGTGAACACCTCTTTCTAAAGCCTGGTTTATGGTTCTGTGTTAAGCCAACGCAGAGCCTACGCCGCTGCCGTGACACCGTCGTGAACCCTTCGGACTTCTCCGTCACTCCATTTCAACGCAGTGCAATTCCCCCCCAGAGCGCTAGTACCCTACGGCGTAGACTCTGTGTTGATTTAACGGAGAACCATAATTCAGCCTTAAGGTTAACGGCACACAGAATTTAACACTGGATAAATCCAACAAAATGACTGCAAAATGTGATCATAAATAGGAGTGCAATACTCTGCAAAAGCCTTGAACCACCATATTTTGTCGTCTTATTAAAGTTGAATGACATCCATATTTATTAGTCTTGCCGAAAGGTGCACACACAAAATCGGTGGGAGACTGTGTCTCGGTGCAGTTTGGTGCAGTGGTGCACCGCTTTCTCGTCCTGAGCCACCAGATGGTGGACCAGAATTTCCTTCAGGCCATCTGGAAGTGGTTCTCCATAGCCTTTCCAGTCTCAAACTGTATATTGGTAAGGACTTTACCCTCAGAGGTGAGGACAGTTGGCTTCTGAGGGCAAGTACCCCAGAGTACAGGACAATCTACCTTCAATTAATTACCCTTTAGGGATTTATAAAGTATGTTGAATTGAATTATCAATCATATACACATCTCTGCAGGATACATGCTGACCTGCATATCCCCCTCTGACCACCTCAGTGTCTGCGGTCTACACCTGTTTATATAGTCCCTGTAGTCCACCAACTGACCATGAATCAGTCAAGTGTACATAGAACTCTTAGTTCTCCTACCAACGAATAATTGATACTAATATATTTAGTTTTACATAATATTGACAGGACATTTGTCTCTGTTCTTCTTCCTCTTTCCTACCTCCCTCCTCCTTCCTTATGGTCCTGGTCCAGGTTTCTTACCTCCTAAAGTGGAGTTTTTCTTGCCACTGTTTGGCTTATGGTTTTTCTCCCACTAGAGGAGTTTTTTACATCCTATTGTTTATTTAATATTGGGACAGGGGTCGTGTTCTGGGTCTCTGAAAAGTGCAGAGAGCCAATTTGTATTGCATTATATAAGTATTTTCTTATACTATATAAGTAAAATTGAATTGAATATGAATGGATGAATGATTTAATTTTTCATTTTTCTGTATGTGAACATTGAGCTGATTTGAATTTCTAAAAAGCTTAAAGGGGACCTATTATGGCATCTAATAATTATTTTAAACAGGCCTTGAATGTCTTTAAAAACAAGCTTTTGATTGTTTTTGCTAAATAAATTAGAAATTCAGCCTCTGAGCCATGTCTTTATCTTCCCATTCTCTAACCTCATTATCTATGCGGGATTCTGAGTGGGCGGGGCTCTGATAATGAGGCACTGTGCTGATTGGCTGCCTGAATGACGTGATACACCTCTACAAAAAAATGGCGGAAGCTCCGGCCGGCGGAGTTAGTTGTGAGCGTGGTTTCACGCATCGGAGGTAAATCGCGCCCGTCGTTATGTAACGACGGGAGCAGAATCTGAACGGCTCGTAGATCCACATCACACTGGATGGATCATCCGGGCGGCTGTACAGACACTGCAGAATTTGGTTGCTTTCCTCCTTCTCTGAGTTGGCAGGCTGAGGGGAGACCACTTTATATATGTTAAAGCAAGAAAAAACTTGTTTTTCATAATAGGTCCCCTTTAACTTTTGTCTCATCTGTTAAAAAGGTTACCGGTATTCCTTAAAAAACATAAAACAAAATAACATCGTCGCCTGTTAGCATGCATACAGTATTAGCTTTTTCAAATCTCCTTATGCATTTCTAAAGGCTCCTGTACACTGCGTGATTCCAACATGTGTATAAGATCGTTACGTCTCACTGTATGACCTACATAAAATATAAAAAAGATAATGCTAAAGTCCCTAGAGATTTTTAGACATTGTTTACTAGGATATATAACAACTTAGCTGGTAAAGCTGCACAAAACATTTTTTATCTAACCATATATCAGTCTGAAAACCCTTGGTTTCTTTTATTCTGCCCCCATGACTCAGGTGATGGTCGGCCTTTCCAGATGATGGATTGCTTGTCTTGTTTTTAAAACAAGATTTCTTTTATCAAGTCTCCTCTCTTTGTCTCTTTTAGATCCTACATCTTCTTCTACTTGTTCATTGGTTCTTTGAGAAGTTTGAGCAGATGTCTCTGTGCTTTTTAACTATAATCTTTAAGCACCCGTGGCTTACTAACTGCCCTCTTCAAATTCAGTTAAATTCAAAATAGTCTATTAATCCCAAAGTTAAATTAAGTAATCTTGACAGTGTCTGATCTAGCATTCATCTCTGAAGTCAGACTGTGGTCTAGCTGTCAAACATGGTATTGCGCAGCCCCCCCTCAGCTATGCAATCCTTGACACTTCGGTTTTTTTAAGCTACAGGTCAATTTCCAAGTTTCCCTTTTCTGTCCAACATTCTTGAAAGGGTAGTTTATAACCAATTGCAGTCATACCTTGACCTTAAAGGCATCTTGGAGAAATACCAGTCTGGTTAAAAGTTGTTCCACAGCGCAGAAACAGCATTGCTAAGAGTTTTCTTGTCTGCTGATCGGGGTCAGCTGTCCTGCTTGGAAGTTACTGCTAATTTTGGCACAGTAGACCATGATATTTTATTATAAGAACTTGAAACGTGTGTGGGTATTAAAGATAAAGTTCTTAACTGGTACCGTTTCTTTGTTTTAGGCCCCCTTTCCATCAGCTGCATCCTCACTCAACTGTGGGGCTCCAGGGCTCCATTCTGGGCCCACTTCCTTTCGCTTTGTACATGCTTCCTTTGGGCTTTTGCTTTCAAACTCGTAGTGTTGCTTTTTATTGCATTGCTGATAATCTGCACACTTATGTGTCTATAGAGACATAGGATAATGAGACTATTTAAGCTTAACTCTTGTGCTGGATTCCTCTCCCGTTCAGAATCCAGGTTAGGATTTTATTGTTCATTTTTTAGACTGGATGGTATGGCACCACCTTATTTATCTGGGCTTTTAAACTTTCTTAATCCTGTCAGAGCCCTGAGATCCATTTAAAGCTGCCTTTGTGAGTTCCAACATCCAATTTAAAAAGCAGAGATAATAGAGCGTTTTCTGTTGTTACTATCAAATTGTTGAACGATCTGTCTGAGTATCAGTCCTGCCCCGACCACTGATCATTTAAAATCTCTGTTAAACACGCACCTTTTCATTCTGGCTTTTCCACTAACTTGAGAGCATGCACTGATGATGTTCTATTACCTTCATTTGTACTCTTTGAAGTACAAGTACACCCCCCACCCCCACCAGACTAGTGTCAAGTCACATTAATTAAAACATTATCTCATGTCGGTGAACAAAGTACAGTATTTCTGACAGTGTGTGAGGAATTCATATCAGGTGATCTTTGATCACAGAACCTTTTGAGGTAGCCATCTTCAAACCTCATGTATGATGTGGGACACTTTTGGAGCTACAATGAAAAATATTGTCAGAATTCGGTGTGAAAATGTGCAGAGTCGTCGTTGGTCTTCTTCCAGGGAACTTGTTGTGGTTCAGACGGAGATGGATGTGCAGACCGTGGTGTCCCTTGGTCTGGATCAGCTGGGATGTCTTTTGAAGTTTTCCTTGGGTCTACCATCCGCACTATCCTTTTGATTAACCTGAGGTTGCAGTTCCTTTTATGGCAACATATCGGGAGGTTGCCTATGATCCCATGGATGACTTAATACATGCCAATATAAATACAGAAACATAAAGCTGGTTGGAGATGAACATTAGTTGTCTTTTACCTTTTTAATAGTAGGAGCTGCTGGGACTTCTGTCATTAATTTGCTGTAAACTGTGATCAGCTCTTCATTAAGTCCCAGTAATAGACAAATACAATGAACTAATACTAGTAACGCACACAATTACAATGGTCTCTTTATTAAACACACCAATTAAACATCCTAACTGCTAATAGGAAAGAAACGGTACTAGATTGCGTCAGCAATAGCTAATTGCAGTCAGTAGTTTGCCCACCTGAAGTCCAGTTTATGAAATGTTCTTTTCGGTACCAAGAGAAAGCCCATGTGAGCATGGAGAGAACATGTTAACTCTACAAGGCTCAGGTCATGCTTCAAATCAGCGACGTTAAACCTGAGAGGCAAGTGCTGACCAGCAAAAACGTATCATGAGGGTAGAGAGAATATATGGAAAATGGCTGTAGTGCCGAGATACCTGTCATACTTTTTTCCCTTCCTCCTCAGAAATTGTAAAGCAGTTTCCTTATTTATCTTATTTATCTGTTGCTATGGCTGACAGGATAATATGACTATGAGCCACTTCCAGTCACTAGCTGGTGCGCATTCGCATGTGCATCCATTTACTTTTGGTTTTTGAAAGCTGCTTTTTAAAAAACAACATATGCAAAATGTGAAAGAATAAAATAAAATTAGATAATTTTTTTTAAAGTGGCTTTATTTCACATTTCTATTTTTGTCAAAGGCAAAAAGAGTGTTTTTTTTTTTTTTAAATATTATTATTATTGTTCTTGTTATTATTATTTTTATTTTAAAGACAAGCTCTTAAGCGCGAGGATAGAAACTAAGAAGGGGATTGTCAAAACCGAGCTAAAAATACATAATTTTCAAATGGAAAGTGTAGCCTTTTACTGAGACAGACATGCCATAATGATAATGATAGTAATCATGATGACATGAGCTGAGACAGAAAGAAAACAGCAGAGTAAGGCCAAAAAAAGTGATGCGCAGATTAGAGTAGTCTTACTCCGGTGGATGTTTGTGAGGGACAGAGGGAGTGGTCGGGTCACTCCAATTTAGTTAATTTGGTGTCTTGTCTGAAACACGGTGAATCACTGAGTGAGAATCACAGCGTGATTCAGACCCCCAGCCCAGACTGTTGTTTGGCAGCTGTTTAAAGTGGCACCAAGTTAGTGGTGAGACACAATGGTTCTACATGTCCATCATCCAGTTAAAGCTCATCAGAATCTGGCTTGACGAGTAGTTCGGACCAAAAAATGTTGTGGATTACGTCCCAGTCTCTGTTCTTATACAAGAGGCCGATGGTGGATCCTTTTAGTCGTGTGTGTGCGCTTCCATCTATGTTTTGGTTTTTCAGCCCTAATTTACGGTGGCCGAGACCCGCCATTGCTGAAAATAAAAGTAACGCTGCAAACAAAAAGAAACGCTGCAAATATAAAGAAACCCAGCTGCAAATAAAATAAAAAAACAACGCAGATAAAAAAGCGGTTTAAAAAAGCCACAACGGAAGTGAATTACCGGGGACTATTTTTGCCGATGCACCGGTGTTGCACATTAAAAATTACACGTAGCGACGTTGAACACTAACCTTTTCACTTATTTCATCGTTCGTTGTTCTTCTTATTCCTCACTCTTGTTATTTCTTACTTTTCACTTACATCCTCTTCATCTTCTTCTTCTCCTCTCACGTAAAAAACACTGGTGCATCAGCAAAAATAGTCCCCAGTAATTCACTTCCGTTGTATTTTTTTTATTTGAGTCGCTTTTTTTTTATTTGCAGTGGCGTTTCTTTATATTTGCATCGTTTCTTGTATTTGCAGCAGCGTTTGTTTTCATTTGCAGCATTTATTTTATTTGCAAAGTGTTTACATTTTTTGCAGCAGCGTTTCTTTTTATTTGCAGCGTTTCTTTAATTTTCAGCAATGGCGGGTCTCGGCCACCGTACTAATTAGTATAAGCCTGTATGCATATTATGTGTGTTTTAAGTTTATGTGTTGGTGTATGTGTTCATATCAGTCATGAGTTAGAGCTGGGAGGCATCAGAATGTGCAGGACAGCAGCCCTCGAGGGCTGGAGCTGAGGAGCTCTGGCCTTGAGCATCTACATGCCATGCGTATTTGTAAACACTGTCATGTCTGAATATGGTGCTCGTTATGGACAAACTGTGGCCAACACAGACAGCAGAGGTTACTCCTTTCAATCATGCTACCGCAGGCGCAAATGCTATTGACCGCATTAGGATTAAATACAGAGAAGTGCCAGAGAAAGGCGGCCTAGATTCATCCGGGCAGCAGGGCAGAAACTATGGAGGAGTTCAACACGTGAATAAAGTAGTCGAGGGTCACGAGGTGTGGGTGCAGTTTTGTCCGTTTCAATCTAAAATGCAAGTGTGTGTTAGGGATGGGCGGTATGGACTAAAAAATGTATCACGATAATTTTTGGCATTTATCCCAATGACGATTAAAAAAAAAAAATACCAATTCAACTCCACCTTTTGTAATTATAAATCTATCACCACATTTTAGGTTTCTTTCTTTCTTTCTTTCTTTCTTTCTTTCTTTCTTTCTTTCTTTCTTTCTTTCTTTCTTTCTTTCTTTCTTTCTTTCTTTCTTTCTTTCTTTCTTTCTTTCTTTCTTTCTTTCTTTCTTTCTTTCTTTCTTTCTTTCTTTCTTTCTTTCTTTCTTTCTTTCTTTCTTTCTTTCTTCGCGCACCATACGTTGCCGCGTACCCTACGGCGTCGGCTCTGCGTGGATTTAACGCAGAACCATAAATCAGCTTCACACAAAAACATCAACGGGAATTTTTACCGCGAGATGACAAATTCTTACCATGGGGAATGTTTTTGACGGTATATCGTGAACGGTAAAATATCGCCCATTCCTAGTGTGTGTTACAGTTTGGGGGTTGAGGCAGCCGGTTATGCACGTGTGTGTGTCTTCATAGCTCTGACAGCTCGGTGGGAGAAGGTTGTAATGCTGCAGAGCCTCCTGGCGTCAGGTAGGACGTGTGGGAGGAGTCTTTCAGGAGTCTTTCATGATTTGAGAGGCACTGTGTACACAGCGTGTGAGAAAGAGATCCTGGATGGAGGGGAGGAAACTCCCGGTGATCTTCTCAGCTGTTCAGATGTTGCAGGGCCCTGCATTCCTGACCAATGCCATTCCCAAACCAAGCGGTGATGGAGCTCACTGGGCTGCACAGGGCCTTTGTGGGAGGTGATGAGGATAGGTGGGGGGAGGTAGGGCTGGGCGATATGGACCAAAAGTCATATCTCGATATTTTCTAGCTGAATGGCGATACTCGATATATATCGATATTTTTTCTGTGCCATAATTGGGGTTTCCCCCAAAGCATTATAGCATAGCATCTCTGTTAGCTTCATTTTTGTCTGAGGCAAACCCTTAAAAAAACTGTCAGTTTTAATACAAAGCCTCGTGCCAAACGTCACATAGGTACCTTTAGGTCTGCACAATATCAAAATGTATAAAACAAATGAAATAAAAATAAACTGCCTGCATATATAGAATAAAAATGCTTCTTGAATAAAATAAAACAAATATCCCTTTCCTGCATAACAATTAAATTAAAATACACTGTGCAATTAATACAATGTAGACAGTAACAGGCAGACTTTTCCACTGAGGTTGACAGTTGTGCAAATAACAAAACATTTGTGCAAATCTCAAATAAAACATTCAAGTCAATTTGTCACAAAATAAACTATATCAAAAATCATTAAAAAAAAGAAGCTAAATCGATATAAACGATATTGTCTCGTACCACATCGCGTTGAAAATATATCGATATATATTAAAATCTCAATATATCGCCCAGCCCTAGTGGGAGGCCTCTCTTCAGTGTCCTCAGGCAGTCCAGATATTGTCATGTCTCCTTTGCAACAGAGCTGGTGTTGGTGGTCCACCTGAGGCTCTCAGAGATGTTCACACCAAGAAGCTCGGTAGTAGATGCTGATGAGAGGTCAACAACTACGTCCTCTGTTTTCTCCATATTTAGGGACAGGTTCTTCTCTTGGCACCAGCTTACCAGATGTCCCACATCCTCTTAGTAAAGCGTCTCATTTTTGTTGCTGATGAAGCAGACAACACGTGTGTTATCAGCAGATTTGGTGATGAGGTTGGACTCTGACTTCGCAGAGCTGTCATGGGTGAGCAGCGTGAACAACAGTGGGCTGCACACGTCAACAGCATTACCTCTGTTTGTGTCCGCTACTGTCGGGGCTTCCATCGGTTGAAGATTCGTAATTGAACAACCTTTAAAGAGGTTATTGTCATGGTTAGATTGGGAAGTAATTAATTAATTTGTTCAGAAATACATTGTGTAACCAGAAGACAACAGCAGAAGCAGCTGCTCCCCCTGCTGGTTGGAGCAGGACAGAGCGTTGCTGCTTTAATCCATCTCACATAAACACACAGAGACTGGCTTACTTTGACTGGACCTCTCACTCTACCTTTTTATTTATTTATTTATTTATTTATCTTGTTCTCTCTTCCTTTTTCACACATACAGATTTGTTGGATTATTAAACGCTACTCACCGTCATAACAACTTGTCTTTCATTGCAGTCACAGATGAGGACACAGTCAAGAGGTACTATGCCAAGTTTGAGGAGAAGTTCTTCCAGACATGTGAAAAAGAGCTTGCCAAAATCAACACTTTCTATTCAGGTAATTGCTCTACCTGTTCCCATGGCTCTGCACACAGCTCTGGACTATACGCTGGGGGAGTGCTCAAAGGTTTATTTTGATCCAGAGGAGCTCTGGTGTGATTGATTCAGTTTAAATCACTAGACTGCTGTTTTCTGAACTTTTTGGCCCCCAAAACCAAACTAGTGTGAAAACATTAATCATTTAAATGTAACAAATACCCACACTGTTTTTTTTTCTTTTTATTCTGCTATTGCTTTCAGTGTTTTATGTACCATCTTCTTCCTAATCTCCTTTCAGAAAAGCTGGCTGAGGCTCAGAGGCGATTTGCCACCCTGCAAAATGAACTGCAGTCGTCACTCGATGCTCAGAGGGAGAGCTTGGCCAATGGGAGGGGCCTGAGAAGGAGGAAGACGGTGTTTGCACTTTCACAGCAGGAAAGATGCAAACACAGAAACATAAAGGACCTCCAGCTGGCCTTTTCTGAGTTCTACCTCAGTCTCATACTGTTACAAAACTACCAGGTGCGTGTCGACCCCTATACATACTTCAGCTCAACACTGACACCCTCTTGAAGAAATATTCCACTCTCCATATTGAGAAGAGTCATTTTATTTCACTTGAGCTAAGGAAGTTTGTTGTTGGTCAATTAGAAGAAAGGACTATGAATTACTTATTATGAATTAATTAATGAATTAATTATTTTGAGTTACACCTTTTAACCAATAATTCTTACCTCAGAAGTTCTGCATTTACGGTCTTTTTTTCCTCGCCAAATGTAAGAAGATGTAGCAAAGTTGTGGGACGGGGGGGGTGCTATGGCATATCACGATTTTACAGCAGGATCATGGCCATGATCTTTCATTCTGGTTTTAGGAAGCTTTAAACTTCCCAATATAGCATCGGCCATGTTTATAGATTGTACAAAGAAAGTTTTGATTTAATCTGATCAAATCTCTAGGAGGGGTTTGTTAAAGTATGAGGCCCCGAAATGACCAGAATTCAGGAAAAATTACATATTCTATTTCAAATGGTGGACTTTCTGTGCGAGTTGGAGCATGGGTACAAGAGACTTAGTCTGATACAAAAGTCACATTATCCCTCGATGTAGGTGAAAGCATATGTCGGGCCTCGTCCAGAAATCTGGCGCTGGCACTAACAAGCCCATTTCTGCACACCCATGCTGTCCACCCATTAAATACGGAATTTTATGCAGCACCTGATCTGAGTGTGCAAACTTTTAGTGAGTTTTTGGGCATATGAAGGCTTTCAGAAAGGCGCTTCATTCACTTAAAAATTAAGTTAAAATTTGATACAGACAGATAATATTGATGGTCTCCAGGAGTGTCTTTGTTTAATAGTAATGTTATGAATCTAAAAAAGCATTGATTTATTTGAACAATTACATTCTTGAGGACTGTTGGTATCATTGCCCTTTTGTGGGCATTCATGGTCATTTTTTCGTGGTTTTCATATTGTCAACATCGCTATCAGAGTTATATTGCGTCAGTCAAAATTAAGAAATGTATTGTGATATAAATTCTGCCCACATCGTCCAGCCCTATGATGATACCCGTCTGTGCATTAGACACATCACCTGTTGTTGCTCTTCCTGCACACCAAATACTTGGGGTTGTTCTCATTATTTTGCTTCATCTAATTTTTTTAGCCATGTATTTATATGCTAATGTTGCTTTACACTCCATTATTTGGGAAAGACTGAGTGGAATTGCTGCGCCTCCAAATCAAGAAGAGCCAGTTGAGGAGGTTTTGACATTTGGCTGGAGGCTCCCTGGGGAGATGCTGCACACATGTTAAAACTTGAGGAGGCCCTGGATATCTCAGCTGGCTTGGGAGTGGGTTAGATGGCTCAAGCGTATTGATGCCATGTTTTTGTTGTAAATATTAGTGGTGTTGTTATTATTGCTAATGGTTGCAAACCAGGATTCTGCAGGATTTGTGTAAGCCCTAGGAAGAGCAAGTACAGACACACGATGAATCAGAATCTCACAGTCCTCAGGAAAAAGATCCAGACAAATTCCTTCAGACATTTTCTTGCTCAATACTGGCATAGATGTAAATATCTGAGTAAGAAATATTACACCTGTCTATGCTTTCCTTCTTGAGCCACAGAAAATGATATACAACAATTCCTGCATATTCCACACACTAGTGTTGTTTGGGTGGAGGCAAGTCGAGGCATTTTTTAGACCTTAAAACAAGGTGCTAAATAGTTGTCCTCCCGCTGTATTTGCCTTGCAGAACCTGAACTTCACGGGTTTCAGGAAAATCCTCAAAAAACATGACAAGATTTTGGAAACGTCGAGAGGGGCAGACTGGAGAGTGGCTCATGTTGAAGTCGCTCCGTTTTACACATGCAAGAAAATCACACAACTCATCTCTGAGACCGAGGTACACACACACACACACACACACACACACACACACACACACACACACACACGGCTGACAGTTAAGAAAGAAAACTTACTCCTGCAACGTGATTATATTTTCCTCTTTCCTCCCGTCTCCTGTAGGCATTGGTCACAACAGAGCTGGAGGGGGGTGACAGGCAGAAGGCCATGAAGAGGCTCAGGGTTCCTCCACTGGGAGCTGCACAAGTCAGTTGCACACTTGACTCGCTGCTACTGTTTAGATTGTTAATTACTTGTCCTCCTTGAAGTATTTCTGTCAATAGAGGGTCTGCATTGATTTCACTTCCCCACTGGACCACGCTCCCTTACTCGCACTGAGTGGCAAAACATCAGCAGAAATTGCTGCAACTAGTGGAGAAGACGGGATAACAGCCGATTATGGGCTTAAATTAAAGGCAGTTGGACTTGACAGTGACCCGTACAGTTACCCGAAGAACCAGTGGTCCACGGACATTAATATTTGACCACGAATCGAGTTTCCTGATATTTATATACTTAATTTCTACGCCGGGGAAATACACGAAGAAAAGCTTGAAGGCGTACTTGGTCCGACTTCAAGGCAGGATTTGTTGGCGAAATTAAAGTGATGAGGACACCGAACTTGACCGTTTAACGTTAGCTACCCAAAAATCCAACATTACCTGATACAAAATGGGAGCCTCAAATCCACGTTTCGGTGCCTGGAATCCAGTTGTTTCTGTGAATTGCAGCGATCCATTTGTCTCTCTTAAGCTTATTTTTCGGCAGTCTGTAAAACTATAACTCCAATTTCTTGCTAAATCTATGAGTACAGTCGATCGCACAACAGCTCTTTGCCATTTTAGATGTTTTCGAGTTGCTCAAACTGAAAGTTTACGCTGCCACTCAGTCTTTCTGCCACTCAGTCTTTCTGCCACTCAGTCTTTCTGCCACTCAGTGGGCGTAACCCGCTGTGAAGTCGCATCTGTGACATCATGCGCATTCCCTCTATGAGGGACCTTATTACTTTATCTCTCATCATACTGCTCAACATCAGCCTGTGATGTAAACAATTAAAATATATGTGTGTGTATAATTGTACATATATGTGTGTGTTTGTGTGATAACTGAGTTTCTCAAAGGAGCACATTAACATTTCCGTATTGCTTGTTGTTCATACTTTGCATTTGTGTGTTCCCAGCCGGCTCCTGCGTGGACGACCTTCAGAGTGGGACTTTACTGCGGAGTTTTCCTCGTCTTAATAGTCACTGTGGTCATTGCAGGTATTATTCACACGCACGTCTCTAAATATGCAATGACACAGCGATATTTATAAAAATATAGTGACTTTATTTTTTTACTTCCTGGAATTCTATAGTCCACATGGCAGAAACATTTATTTTCTGACTATCAGTCATGTTGCACCAGTCAGTTTCACGGGGTAAATGAATCAGGAGGCTGGTGTGGCTTGTCCCAAACTGAACTTGAGCAAAGTTGCAATTGCTTAAATTGATGCAATGATTACAACAGCTGCTTGCTGTACCCCCCCTCCCCCCAGGAACACCCCCCCACCCAAGTTGTTTTAGGTTACCTCTTAATTTTGTGCCCCTTTTTGTGATCGTTCCCACGAGCACTAGCTTCTGTCACTGCATTTCCAGTTCGGAGGCTTTGGTGACACGTGTTTCACAAACCCCCCCCAAGCATTGTCCCTTAAGCTTGGAGTGCTTGGACTCACCCATTATTTTTTGGGGTGTGACGGTCACGTTCAAAGCTGTGGAAGTGGATGATAAGTTCAGAGAAAATGACAAGTTAACTGTCTCAAGATGTTATTTGAAGACAATGGTCCTTTTGAATGGTCTCGATGGGGCTAAGAGTTCCCAGGGACTTCTGTTGATCCTGTCCAGCTCTGGTGACACACCTGACATGTTTTGTTACCTTGTCTGCAGTGAGTGCAAATACAGCAAAGCATATCAGGAGTTACAAATATCTTGATCCAAACATACAATTTATAAACTGATGGGTGCTGGACTTGCTAATCTTCTGATGTGGTCATTTAAGCACAGTTATGGGGCTCAGACAGGCCAAATATAACTTTGTTTGCATATGTTTTCGGTGTCTATTTTAAGTCTGACTACATAAACTAATCAGCAGATGAAGAAAGAAATCGTAACAAAAATTCAGAAGTGTACCAGCTGGATTTAGTTTTTTTCCATCATGACATTGTTATGCACAAGTTCTTCGAGCGAGCTTGGTAGACAAATTAAACTCCACACAGAATAAAACTGGACAGTAATGTCGTGCCAGTCTGCAAGTTACATTGCACCGTTGGAAGGCCTGAAGCAAACGAGGTAAAACGGGTGTTGTGAAATCACCAAACGTTGCTTAACATGTTCTTGTTTACGTGTGTCGAGCAAGAAAGTGGTGAAAACTCATTACGTTGCCAGTTTTGTTAAACTCCCTCTACGTGAATCATTGCTGACTTGGTTACACAGCAGCTTCTTACCATAATTAGGTATATAAATTACACAACAAAGGATGCAATTTAAAGATGAAAAACAGAGCAACAAGCATCTTCCACTTGCTGCTGATTGACAGAACAAAATATGTAGCTGCCTGTAACTAGAGGACTACCGAGAAGCTGGACTACAATGATGACTGGATGTTCCAGATGTTTTTTTAATTTAATTTTTAAAACATATTAAACAGGAAAGTCAGAAAGTCGATCAGATCTACTCTCAGCCCTGACTATCACGATGTCTATCTCCACAGGGGCTGTGGTGCTTCCTAATTCAGATGTCTGGCCGATGGTCAGGATCTACAGGGGAGGCTTCCTGTTGATAGAATTCCTCTTCCTTTTAGGTATATGCAAACACACACACACACACACACACGATCATGTGCTTGGGTGCTGTATTAGTAGCTAACTTTCCATATATTAGATTCAGACGGAAGATTTTCTTGAATAACTGGAAAAACTGATGTTGCTTCACGGTGATACAGTTGGAAAAATGTCTTGAAATAGCCATGTCAGCTGTGCTGGTTCTCTGTCCTCACTTCCTCCTTTGTTTTTCAGGGATTAACACTTACGGCTGGAGACAAGCAGGAGTTAATCATGTGCTCATATTTGAACTGAATCCCAGAAACAACCTCTCTCACCAGCATCTGTTTGAGGTCAGAAAACACAAATATTCCTCAATAAGATGATGTCCCTTTGTCCTGATGGATGGATGAATGGATGAATGGATGGAGGGATGGAGGGATGGATGGATGGATTAATTTTTAGGAATGCCAACTTTGTAAATAGCACTGTTGTAGCAATATAGTCAAAGGCACAGACTACCACCTATAAAGAAATACAGTATATAATAAGAAACTATATGTGTAATATATAAGTAATACCCCAAACTAAGTGTACAGGGTATGACATGTATTGGGTGTGAATGTTCGGGCTGTGGATGGAAAGCCAAGTCAAGGGTGATGGCCATGAAAGAACATGGAAGTACAATCTTTACCATGAAAGGGCATTAAGCTAATGGACACTGATTGAATCATTCTGTCTGCAGATTGCAGGCCTGTTGGGGGTGCTGTGGTGCGTCAGCCTGCTGTCGTGTCTCTTCAGTGACAGCATCCTAGTACCGATGCAGGCCAACCCACTCGTTCTCTACGGCTTCTTCCTGCTGTTTCTCATCAACCCCTTAAAGACCTGTTACTACAAGTCACGCTTCTGGCTGCTGAAACTCCTGGTAACGTCACACTGTTTCGAAGTGGATAGCAATCTCTGAACTGACGTAACTGTTCGCTGTGTGCAAATATATGGTATATATGGTGAAGTATATGGTGAAGCTAGCTTTTTTTTTTGTCATTGTGTCTCCTTCAGTGAGTCTTTTTTTTTTTAAACTTTTCTGCAACTCTCTGCAGATATATGGGGGGTTAGTGCCAAGCTTGACAAAAAGAACAGTTTCTTTTATATGCAATTTGACGTTGGACGGATGTAAGGTTTTTTTCTTGTGCATATATGAGAGTGAGAGTGACTGGTCCTTCAACAGCCCTCTTGATAGTCTGATTTAACAAACTTCACTGAGACCTGAGACTGAATCTGTCAAGGGACTAAAATCACAGATGGTGAAGTACGCGACTTCAGAAGACAGTGATGGATGTGGTATATGTGTGATGGTTGTGATGGATGTAACCCCACCGCCCCAAATGAACACTAGAGCTGAAGCAGTCAAACAGAGAGACTTAAAACAGGGATTTTGACCTCCAACATAGTTCAGCCACAACAGTCCTTCATGCTGAATCACACTTGGTACTGGTGTGTCGGGTCAAGCAGCAACTCGGTCTCTGAGTATCTGCAGGTGAAAGGACTCCGACTTGTACTGGAAGTGTGAGGTGTACGACATGAAGAGGAGTGGTGAAAGTACAGACCCCTGTGGTGCTGCTGACCACCAGCTGATCAATTCAATTACATTTTATTTATATAGCGTCTATTACAACACAAGTTGTCTCTAGGATCTTTCCAGAGACCCGTAACATGACCCCCGAGCAATTATTACATAAACAACGGCAGGTAAAAACCGCCCTTTGGGAGGGAAGAAACCTTGATCAGGACCTGGATCATAAGGGGGGACCCTCCTGCTGAAGATCAGCCAGGTAAAGCAGGAAAGAGAATGAAGAACAGAGAGAGGGGGGACACAGATATGTTGTCAAAGGTACATAAGACAACATATCTAAGTATTGATTATCCGTTAGCTGGAGAACTAAGAGTTCTATGTTCACATGACTGATACCAGGTTAGTTGGTGGACAACAGAGACGACTGTATAAACAGGTGTAGACACAGACACTGAGGGGTCAGAGGGGGCTGCAGGTCAGGATGCAGCTCCTGAAGCTCTGGCCTGCAAACATGTACAGAGGAGAAAAGGAGGGGGCAGACCAGCACAAATACTAGAACAATGGAGAACAATTGTGGTTATGAGATTCTTCTAATAATTGAAGATTAAGTTTAAGAAAGCAAAGAGAAGAAGAATTGTTCAGACACAACCATACAGTCTCCCAAACTGAGGCCTGTTTCTTTGGTATTGAGTAATTGAGGAAATTGTGTAGAGCATCCACCTGTGTCTTCTTGTGTTTCATACCTAGTAAAGCACGCTGAATTGTATTAAATGTACTGGAGAAATCAAACAGCACGATCTTCAGTGCTGCCTGCTTTGTCCAGATAACTGAGGGTTCGTTGACGCTCCAACCCCATGACGATAATCAAGCTGCCGCGGTTTCTAAATGTCACTTCTTTACTTACGTAAACGGTCTGCAGATCTAAGAAGTCCTTGTTTAGCTTTTTTTCTTTTGCAGCTGTCTAATCTGTTACAACACAAGTTCAATTAAACAGACTGATGACTGTAGAATGTTTTTATATTCATTAATGAATTTAATGATTGAAATTAATTGTTGATCAATCGTTTATTTGATTCATCAAGCTTGAAAAAAAGGATTTCTCCAATAAGATTTTGAAAGATAACTCATGTTTTGGTGTCTCGTGGACCTGTGATTTGTTGTGAATGTAAAGTCACAAGCGTACCTGACTCTCTCCGCAGTTTCGAGTGGTGACGGCTCCGTTTCATCGTGTTGGATTTGCCGACTTCTGGCTGGCCGACCAGCTGAACTCTCTGGTCGTGGTTCTGATGGATCTGGAGTACATGATCTGTTTCTACAGTTTCGAGCTCGACTGGAGAAAACATAACGGACTCATCAGCAGAGGTGCGACCGCAAGATAAAAACAAGAAGTCAAATTACTGAATGTGTTTTTTATTTTAAGTTTAGAAAACTGATGACTGACGGTTTCCATGTCCCCCTGTCCAGGTAAAGATGTGTGTAACTCCTACTCCTACGGCATCCGCGCCGTGATAAAGTGTCTGCCTGCGTGGTTCCGATTCGTCCAATGTCTGCGACGTTACCGTGACACCAAGCGAGCCTTTCCTCATCTGGTCAATGCTGGGAAATACTCCACTTCCTTCTTCGTGGTCACGTTCTCCGCCCTCTACAGTACACACAAAGGTAAAGCGACCCACCGCTCTGGTTCTGATTCAAACGTCTTTAGGTTCATGGGCATCTCTGATGTCTCTTTCTCTGAGTGTGTTTAATCATTAGGTTGTTTCTCCTTTACTAAAATGCTACTCTGTTGGTTTTAAATTAAATCAGTGTTGTTTATGTGTCTCAGAGTTTGTATTCATACTTAACCACAAAGGGTTTGAAATAAAACAATCAGTCAAAGAAGAAAAATGAGGCACTGACCGTTTTAAGAAAAGTACCTCTGTTTTTCATGGGTTCAAATATTTTTGGGCAAAGTGACGTAATTGTAAATCTCACCATAACCTGACACTTACAGTCAATTCCTAATGTTTGGCGCTCCTGGACGCCGTCACGTTGTAATGTCGTTTTCAGATTAGAGCCCGCTAACTACCCTAGAAGATGGACGCGTATTAAACGCGCGATAGTCGGTGTAAACGTGAGGCAACTTATTGCCTCTCCGGTCTAATATCAAGTTGAGGGGAAAAGATGACTGGGGAGGTGTTATTGAGTGGTACTATCTACTATGTAACACGACAGCCCGATGTTTGGTTGGTCGGCCTCTCCGGCTCCACCAACATCAGAAGCTGATGCAGGAGATGTAGCGGGTGGAGGATCTGCATCGTGTTGCACAAACATGACCAGCAGTCTCCATCTGTCTCTCAGTTGTGTTTGCTGACTTCTATCAGAGGTTCTTCCATTTAATGACCCGAGTTTAGTTGCAAAGTCGCGGTCAGTCATTTTAGCAGCCGGCTGTGGATTAGGAGATTGCAGACATCCTCGTCTTGTCATCACCAAACACCCTTTGTATTGTATTTTGGTTTTTAGTTTTTGAGCATTTGGTTTTTAGCATTTTTTGCAAATGTAACCCCAAGACAGTATATAAAGTAATGAAATATAGACAATTTATGCAATTATAACACTTTAATGTTTTCATACCTTTAAACATATTTAAAGGCAAAAACATGGCACCAGTTATTCTCGTGTCCAACAAAACATTCCTTTTTTGGGGATAAAGAAAAAAATAACCAAAAGTTGTAATGTAATGATGAAAAAAAAAAAAAACATAAATAAATAAAATAAAAAAAATAATTAAAAAAAAAAACAAACCAAAAACATTTTTAAAAAATCGATCTTTAGACATATGAATCGATTTTTAGGAATTAATATGAGAATCGATTTAGAATTGGGAAATCGATTTTTTTCAACACAGGTCTAGAAACAACCCGTTCACCTCTGTTTACATTAGTCCCGAGTCGTGATCCCCTCGGAGGGGTTTCTGGGGGTTTTGTGGGGGTTTCGTCTTCGTTTACTGAAGAGCATACTCTCTGGGGTTGAGATCGTCAACATTTATCATCAACATTTATCTGTATGGCGCACTACGCCTTGGAAGACATCTTTGTTCTTGTGTCACGAGCAACATCCTGACTAAACGCCAGAGAGCCCGTTCACACACAGCCACACATGACCGGTGCCCCTCGCGTGTGACGCAGGACGTGGTCTACTTTGGACCATGATCATTTTGAAACCCGGAGACTCTTATCAAGTGGACATTTATGTCTTTCATCCTGTTTTTGCTCAGGAAAGTTTACATCAATGCAGCAGATAAAAAACCTTGTTTACACTAAATGATCTGCAACTAGGTTTCTGTACTTGTGCTATTGAAAACAGACAATAAGCTGAACAGATTAAATGCTTGTCACACTCTGAGAAGCTAAGTTTGCTTGTTTGTTTTTATCTTTTAAACTAAAAAGAAACTAAAACTGCTAACTGAAAATTAGGCCATCCCTAGTTTTGTTGTTTCATCATTGTTTTAATTATTTTAATGAATGTTTTAATTTATTTGTTGACAAATAACTTGTTATAAACCTCAAGTGTGTTCAAAAGCACAGAGTTGATGGTAAGTAAATGACACAGAGAGAAAATGTAGTGAAATGAAATGAAACCCCACACTGTTCAGATAAAAATGACACAATTGTCCAGTGTGACTTCACTCAGAGCCAAGCACACATTTATCTCGTAACTATTGAACATTTATGTCCTTTAGGACAATGTCCCATTCAGATGTTTGTCATTCTCTTCATTGTGATGTCATTCTTTAAGTTGCATGCTTAAGTATGTGACTTGAATAGACAGCAAAATAAAAGTTAATCCTCCAAGTTTGACAAAACAGAGCTAGGGGTGGCCTAAGACTTTTGCACAGCACTGTCTGCGCCCGTGCATGCGTCTGCTGGTTCGTTTGTCCGTCTGCGTGTGCCCAGATTTTATAGCTGGTAGCATGTTTATATAACACTAAATGCATCCTAGAAAACAGTATATATAAAAAAAGAAGCAGGACATAAAAGCTCCTCTGGTGGCAGGCTTTGGAAATGAGTCGCTCTAGAGAACAGAGACACGTTGAAGGTCATTCGTCTATTGAACAGGAGATGAATACACTTTAAGATGGGAATTTCTAATGTAATCTAAGAAAAAAGGTCCACATTCTTCCTGAAGCAGCCAAACCCGGATTACTGGAAAACCCTTGCAATAAATACACGTATTCATAGGTGAATGAATGAATAACTGTGTTAAGTTGATTGATATTTTTTGTATGATCAGGCAACTGTCTTGACTACAGTCTAACCGGATATGCCCTCTCTTTACCTCCTCAGACTCTCCTCATGAAAGCCAGATTTTCTTCTATTTGTATGTTGGCTGTTCAGTAGTCAGCTCATGTTACACACTAATCTGGGATCTAAAGATGGACTGGGGCCTATTTGACCGCAATGCAGGAGAAAATACCTTCCTGAGGGAGGAGATAGTTTACCCACACAAGGTATTCCTCTAGATGAACTCTAGACGGACACTTTTAGTCCTTGAGATCTTAAACTGTCATGTAATGATGTGCGGATGGCTGTATTATTTGTGTTCATATTCTCTCTCCTCCAGGCGTATTACTACAGTGCCATAGTGGAGGATGTGCTCTTGCGTTTTGCATGGATTTTAACTACCACCCTCACCACACTAACTGATTTTCATGGCATTTCTGACATACTAGCTACAGTCTTGGCTCCCCTGGAGGTCTTTAGGTAAACAAAGTCTTCATGTTTCAAAAATGTTCTCTCTGTATTATATTCTCAGTCTTTTCTTATTCCCCTGTTTTTCATGATTGTTTAGCCCCCGGAAAAAACAATAAAACAATCAGTACAATTTAAAAAAAGATACTGATTCTTATGTTTCTTTGCAGTTAGTATGAACCAAAGACATTTAAGGTGTTTTTTTCTCCACTTTAACTTCATTTTATATTTTAATGTGTGTCTATTTTTGCATCTTATGCATGCAATACTACTCAGTATACACTGATAACTAAGTGTATACAGGCACAATTCAGTGATGTAGGAGGCGATTTGGTATGAAGGCAGTTTCCATGGAAGATTTTATGTTGAAAACTTCAAACCACATGTTCATGCACGACAGTTTCGGCTGTAATACCCCCCTACAATATAGGTTTACACTGTCAAATGCAATAAGCACGTGCCTTGCTGTTTTCTGCATACTGCAGATTGTGCAGTTGTTCACATACAAACCATATTTTGGCAAAATCAGTTTGTACAGGTAGAATATGTTGCATTTCTAAAACAGCTGAGTCTTTGAGGATCACAGTTGTCATCGTGGGAACAGTTCGCCACATTAACTAATGCTGGTCGGCAGCAGTATGGACTTAGATTCTGGTTAGAGACTCTGGCGGAGACGGGATGTCCTTTACCTCCTCATTTATCAACATGCAGAGGCAACAAGTGGCAGTACACCTGTATGTGTGTAACATGTGCTAAACTGCCTCTTTACCTGTAAGTCTCTCTGAACTGAATCAACACTGAGGGAGGCAAGAGACCGAGGCTGCATTTCACATCTCCGCCACATGGCGTCACTGCCGGACTCCCAAACAGTCCTACTTCTTTGTCATGTACCACATTATAGAGTTATATTCACAAATACCACAGAAACCTTTCCTGTAAAAAAACAAGAGGTGTGATGTTTATCTTGTACAGAGGCAGCATCAACATCAGTAGACATGGAGGCATGTGGAGAGGACTGTCACTGGTAATTTGTGTTGTGGTCAGATTAATCAGGATCAATCAGAAGGATCAATCAAACTGTTGTTAGGAGCAAGTCCAAAGACCAGAGTTTGTGATTGTATCGGATTTAATCAGCGACTCTAGCAAAGGTCATTTACACATTTGTGATACAGACATTACAATGAGATTTTTAATGGATGCTGCCTTCAGGAGGAAATCTTTTGCAGGGACTTTTCAGCAACAGACCGTTGTGTACACAATATTCAGACGTTGCTTAGGGAGGACAGAGTTCTCGCCTGCAGTCTTGGACAAAAGTGATGCAGTGATTTTTTAAATGGGTGGAAAGCTTGAAATGCAAATAGGTGTGAAACATGAATTACTGCTGTAGTTCATACTGTCTGCAAAGAATCCCTTTTTTTTCTTTTCTTCTTATGATCACAGTTTTTTTCCAAATTAGGTTTATAGATCAAATAATGGAAATAAAGCCTGGAAAACAGGTTTGAGTGAAAGCCATGAACAGTTGGTGTTTTGTCCCTTTTTTTAGGCGATTTGTGTGGAACTTTTTCCGTCTGGAGAACGAACATCTGAACAACTGTGGTGAGTTCAGGGCCGTCAGAGACATCAGTGTGGCTCCGCTCAACGCTGACGACCAGACTCTGCTGGAGCAGATGATGGACCAGGAGGACGGGGTCAGGAACCGGCAAGGCAAGAAGAGCTGGAAGAGGAGCTACAGCATGAGTCTACGCAGGCCCCGACTGGCCTCACAGTGAGTGATGAGCCGGCTCTAACGTTCTGACATCCAAATGACCCGGATGATAATGTAGGGTAGGATGTTGCTTTCACCAGCCCTTAAATTTAGGAGAATACAGTCTTGATGAACATTAAAAATGATTTATATTCAAATACAACAGCAACAGAATTGTTGGCGAGGGTGTGATCATGTAGTAGCCAATCATTCTCATATCTTTTGGACATGTTCAAAAGTACAATTATTCTGGCATAATGTTGTCCAAACAATGGAGGAAATTCTAAATCTGAGAATACCTAAAGACCCAAGGACTGTGTATCTGGGACTTATGCCTGTTGAAGTAATTGGAAAGAGAGACATCTACCTTTTCAAAATATTGACTGTTGCAGCTAAGAAGGCCCTGACAAGACTCTGGATGAGAAGCATTCCCCCAGGACTGAGACAATGGCTCGACATTGTTGAAGAAATATATGCCATGGAAAAATTTACTTTTTGTTTGAGAATTAGAGGAAGGGATTTTGCTCAAAAGTGGAAAAAATTGTCTACATCTAAGGTCAAATCCCAGCCATGCCCTTAAAGAAGGGAAAGAAAAGAATGCCAAAATATTACATCTCCCCCAGGTAGTTATGCTATGATTGTTACTATCATTTTTTATTTTAGTTATTATTATTTTTTTCTCTTTCCTCTCTGTGTAACTTGAAAATGACAAAATAAAAAGTATATAAAAAAAAAAGATTTATATAAAATTCTATAACAGGTTCAAAGCCAAAATGCGGAAGCTGTGTAACTAAACGTTGTTTTGGCTCCGTCTTCTTTGCACTTCAACTCTGCTTCTCTGTCCAGATATTTGCTATTGATCATAATGTTCTGAAGGTCGAGGCCAAAGCATTTCACCTGGGTTTAAGTTTGGACTTGGACTGAGCCGTTGTAACGCCTCCACCCTTGTCTTTGTCAGCCTGCGACTGTGACTCCTCCCACATCTGTACTCGAGTCGACGTCTAGGCTGAGCTGTCTGTTGACGTTAAACATTCAGCTCATCTGACACGTCGTCAAAATAGATGTACAGGCGGGACTTGGATCTCCTGACCAGGCAGATTATTTCCCCACTTTCATGGCAGGGTTGCTTGCGCGTGTGTTTCTCTTCATACTACAGTTTGGCTCAGGTGACGAGGATCCGGGTGCATAATTAGACACAAACATTTAGATTTACACGTTTGCACCGCGGACATCAAACTGTCAAACACTTAAATCCAGTTTGGTTTTGTCAGCACTGTTGCAAGGAATTGACCCTTCAACATCCAGCCTGTCTGTGTGTCGCAGGGGACAAGGAGGCTGATAGTAGAAACCATAGAGGAGTTTTATGTTTTATGTAAGAAATGAGCCTGTAAACACCTTCTGTTCCTCCCCCTCTCCAGGTCAAAGACCCGTGACACCAAGGTCTTGATAGAGGACACCGACGACGACTCCTGACATCAGGCCACGCCCCTCGCCTGGGTTCAGAATCTGTTCAAAGGAGGAAACTCCGCCTCCTAAAGGAGGAATCACCCAGCGAACGGGCGTTGGAACTCTCAACCAAGGAAGAGCATTGAACTCGTATTATTTTCTCCATGCATGAGCCTCCGCTTGGATTTCTGAGTCATTTCCAGAGAGGAGCGCTCACTTTTTGGGCTCATCACTTAAACTACCTTGCCCAAGTGGTCAGTGAAAGCCTCTCCATGACAGTCAGCCAGCAGTGGACTCTTTAACGGCATCTAGTGCACAGCCTTCCCTTTGGGTCTTCTCAAAGCCTCAGCATGAACAACTAAACGGACCAAAACCGATGTGGCATGAAGCGTTCCTGCTGTTTTTCAGTGCCACATACCCCCCGCCCCAACAGAGAGATGTGAACAACTTCAGCGTCGCCACGGTCCGTTATCCATGTGTCCCAACCTCTTGTTAATCTTAGAAAGAGGCCTTTAACATATTATGTGCTATTGGCACAAGAAGTGATTTAATGTAACCTTTTTAATTTGAATCATGGAATGAACTTGTAGCTTTCTTCAACAATAATATATAATTTAAAAGTTTCCACTTGATCGTTCTCTTCTGTTGTGACAATCGCAGACTGAGCTGATGAATAAATGTCAGTCAGTCGCCGTGCTCCTTAACTCACACTTTTATTTTTCACACGTTTTTTCTACTCGCACTTTTCATGCTTCAGGAACACGAAAAGGTCAGGAACACTTTTGTAGGAAAGGTCTACTGGAACGGAGTACCGTGGTTCTCTTGGAGAACCTCGGGAGACGGTCGTTGTTGATAACTGTAAATATGACTCAAATGATTAAAGTTCAAACATACGTAACAGCTGCTGGACTGACTGCAGTCAAGAAGCCATTTAGCTTTTTTTTGTTGCTTTTTTCAGAAACAATGAACAGAACTAACTTCATCTAACCATGTGGGGACATATCCTCAATGTCTTCACGTTTTCTTTTTCCCCCTGAATGTACGATGGTTCATTTGTTTTTCCGCCAAAGGGAGATATGCTTCAAAATGCATGTGGACTTATTTACTGTAGGTTCAAGATGAATGCAAACAATCATGTCCGCAGAAATCATGATTGAGTTCTGCTTGAAGATGAAGGAGTTGAATCATGAGAAATGTCTGTTTCTTGAACTGTGATGATGACGGTGAAGAGACGTCTCCCGTCTGCCCCTTGCTGGGTCACACTCGCAATCAAAAGGATTTCATTTCATTTAAATACCAGATTTTACCAGCTAAGCTTGCCTGAAAGAAACATTTTCATCCTGCAACGTTGATTTTCATATACTAGTAATTATTTTTTAATGTTTGGTATGAAACTCAGTGTCGCCTCATGCACTTGTGTCCCACCATGCAGCTGCCTGATGGTGCAAGACGCCAGTCAGCGTAGCCCAGGATGTAGCTCCAGGTTCACAGCGTGACATTAAAGTTCAAAAAGATGTAAATGTTTTCATGAGTTCTCGTAAATTATTGTTTAATATTTTAATGAGTGTAAGCTTGATAGATCCTGCTTCCCATTATGTTATGGCGTTTTTAAGTATCCCAGTGTCTTGAGCTCGTGTCTATCTTGGTTGTGTGTAGATAGTGATCCAAGTGTTCGTGTTTGAGAAATAAAAACTAACAGCCAAAAAGTAACTTTGGGCCAAACCCTTATATTTAATTGGTGTTCTACTTTTGAAGAAATTAGGACTAGAAAATACCAAAAAGGTAGTTTTCCTCACTATCATCTCCAGATTAGTTGGCCCACCTTTTGAAAGTCTGTTTTACTTTCACGAATGTTTTGTTTTTCATGAACGTTTTCTTTCACGCTTCTCCGTGACCAGAGACTGTCTGGGATCTGGGATTCTGGGAATGTCCAATTTATTTCATCTTTGGTAAATAGTGTCTATAATTCCCTGTGAATGAGCTTAATGACATTTCATGGAGATCGCCCGTGTCAGCGCCAGATGTTTACGGCTGAAGCATGATCTGCTGTCGGGACCATAACATACAGTACGTAGAAGATCAAATGAGTCCAAGTAGGACCAGACCTATAGACAAAATTGTCATTTTTGAGCTGAGCTGCTCTTGAGCTGTTGACACTGCAGTGCTTCCGCCACTTTCAGTGAATTGTCATTGGTTGATTATGAAAGATATCCGTGTTCGTTTGTCTGGTGAATCAAGAAAGACTAGTGGAAAGAATTACAGGTTAATTCAACTTTTAATCATGTCAAGCACAAGGTTTTTTTTCCGGCCGGAGGTACAGTTGTCTCCGGCCGGGGTACACTTCTTTCAGACCGCGTGAGTCGGAGAGAAATGCACACCGTTTTCACGAGTCCAGTTGAATTTATACTGAAAAGGAGGATGTTCTTTGCAAGTGAATTTCATTGGTGGAGGGAACGGAAAAAGACCCCCTGTTACAACCAAAAACGTAATAACGGCCAATAACGTAATAACTGCCAATAATGTAATAATTTTGGCCATTTAAAATGTAATAAAGCCAATAGTGTAATAATGTGCCAATAATGTAATAAAACTTTTGAGTCAATAATGTAATAACTTTTTGCCGATAATGTAATAATTTTGTAATAATTTTTTAATACCAGGCCAATAACGTAATAACCAGCCAATAATGTAATGCCTTATTACATTATCGGCAAAAAGTTATTACGTTATTGGCTCAAAAGTTTTATTACATTATTGGCACATTATTACACTATTGGCCTTATTACATTTGAAATGGCCAAAATGATTACGTTATTGGCAGTTATTACGTTATTGGCCATTATTACGTTTTTGGTTGTAACACCCCCAAAAGGTGTCACTTCTATCTCCTTTGTTATTTCTCTCACCTGGGGTGCCACCCCAGGATGCAGATAAGACCCCGAATGCTAAACCACCTATTTCCCCCCCAATGTCTCCTCTCAACAATGGAATGTATATTGTATTTAACTTCCAGTCTACCCGTAACACCAGGGGGTGGCTCCGTGTCTTACTGCATACAAAGTTACTTTGAATATAAAGAGAAAGCCCACCAGTGTTGGAAAATGCTTTCAGCTTTTAACAATTTTCATGAAATCCTAACAATTAGAATAAGTTTAAATGCATCCACAAATGAATATCCCCAAATTAATTTATGTTTAAAACAAGTATTGTTTGCAGATAATGTGCGGAAAGTGTAGTGACGACTGGATAAATCATCTGGATGAATCTTTACTAAATGGGCACATTAGACTCAGTAGCTTTCAAATATTAAAATTAAAAACATATATATATTAATCTTGCTCAAAATATGAGCCTAAAGGTAAATCTAATGTAATCCACAAAGTTACATGAATTCATAATTTCATCAGTTGACATTGATTCACTAGATATTGACCCACCTGTTATTATTCATGATCTGCTGGGTTGAACCGTGAACCTTCCTGCTGTGAGGCAACGTCCAACAGTGATACACACACACACACACACACACACACACACACACAAATGTCCTTACTTTTTGGGCTAAGTTTAAGTTTATGAAATCATATACTAGTTTGAGTATTATAGTGTAATGCAGTGTTTCCCAACCCTGGTCCTCGAGCTCCCCCTGTCCTGCATGTTTTAGATGTTTCCCTGCACCTGATTCTAATTAATGGTCCTAATTAGCTTGTCACCAAGGTCTGCACAACTCTGTTGATGACACAGGTACTTTTATCACGGTGTGCTGAAGCAGGGTAGCATCTAAAACATGCAGGACAGGGGGGGCTCGAGGACCAGGGTTGGGAAACACTGGTGTAATGCAATGCTAATGTTCAGAAATCTAATGAAATAATTTATAGGCCTACATTTACATCTAAATGCTGGTCTCACTGGTATGACGTGTAGTGATTATGAACATGCAGTCGATGAGGTGTACGGATTTAAAAGTGCACAGGTGTTTTTAAAATCAATAAATAAACCTATCAAATGTCCAGGCTATAAAAAGTACACACTATGCTACGTATGAATATATACAGGGGTGCAAACAAGCTGGTACTCGAGGGCTAGTCTACTGCATGTTTTAGATGTTTCCCCGTCTTCAACACAACCCTGATTCTAATCACTGGTCATCATCAACATGTCATCAAGGTTTACGCAACTCTGATGGTGACACAGCCTTGTCTATCAGGGTTGTGTTGAGGCAGGGAAACATCTAAAACGTGCAGTAGACTGGCCCTCGAGTACCGGCTTGTGTGCACCCCTGAATATATAAATGAGGTATAAGTGAAATCTTGAACGTATGTACCAGAGTAAAGGCACATGTTTGTAGTAACTTCAAGTTTCATCCGTCAGTCAGAGATGATGTGTCGTACAAGTTTATGCAGATTTCCTTTAACGGTCCCAACAACAACGAGCTGTCTGAGTGTTCTGGAGAAAGAGAAAGATTGTCTCCTGTCTACAGCCAGCCTCCCTTATCAGTTTGTTTAGTCAGTTGGTGTCACGCAGCTCTTTCAGACCACAAAGGAGAACCGTGGCTCCAAGCATCCTGCTGCACCCACTGAAGGACCTCAGCTTTCCTCTGGAAGTGCACTCAGACCCTCGTGTTCCAGTTCAGCCTGCTGTTGATGTAAACACTCATGTATCTGTAGCCCTCAACCCTCTCCACATCCTTACCCAGAATGCTCGTGGGCCGCAGTGCTGCTCTTTTCTTCCTTAAGTCAGGCACCATCTCCCAAGTCTTGTCCACATTCAGCAGCAGGCGATTTCTTCCACAAGCTCGGGGGGGGGGGGAGTTATTTATTAGATTCTACTGAGCCAGGTTTAATTAATTAGCTGGTCATTTACTGATATTTATTTATTTTTTTGTTTTTTTTTTTTGTTTTTTTTTTTAAAGCTGCTGGAATAATAACACATTAGAGGGATGTTGCACTAATCTAAAGTAAGGGATTAATCCAGGATATGTCAATTATCCTGGCTGAATTTAGCCTTAAATTGGGTTCATGAAAGCAAGGGTCAAATTGAGATTTATTCTGGGAGACGTGTCCAGGGTGAAGCCCTGGCTCTCACCTGTGATGAGCTGGAATAGACTCCAGCAGACCCCGTGACCCTGCACAGGATGAAGCGGGTATAGAAAATGGATGGATGGATCGAGGGAAGGCCTGCTTCACAGAAGTGATGTATAGAGTATAAGGCAGGTAGGTAAGCAGAGATAACAATAAAGGAACTCTTTAAAAACACATCAGCTCTGGACTGGGCCATGCTTTAGGATAATGCTGATAAGAGCTGAACTCAAAACCCTGAAAATAGTGACTGGTCATGCTGGTCTATCTTGCGGGAATTTCATTGCAGTCGGTCAGAATGGTGATGAAGATGATGATAATAATAACATTAATAATAATATTGTGATTTTTATTTATTTATTTATTTATTTATTTATTTATTTATTTATTGTTGGCTTTGTCTCGAACACAACAAAACCCATCAAATTAAAAGCATCAAAATATAAAAAAAGCAAAACAATTTAACAGTCTTATTCAAAAATAAAACACACAGCAAAACAATGTGTTCGAGAGGGAACAGGAGGAAGCATAACGCTTCATTTTATTACAACAAAGATGGTAAAAGCAATGGGAAGAGATGCGGAAGGGAAGATGATTGTTTACTTCAAAGAAAAGTGGAGGGAAAATGTGAAAGTGAAGTGGTCATATCCCAAACAAACTGGACAAAACTATTCTATATATACAACAGGGACAAATCACACAACTGTGCTGTACTTAAGTATCTTGTAAAAAGCAAACTGATATACAAGACTGTCTCAGAAAATTAGAATATTGTGATTTTCTGTAATGCAATTACAAAAACAAAAATGTCATACATTCTGGATTCATTACAAATCAACTGAAATATTGCAAGCCTTTTATTATTTTAATACTGCTGATCATGGCTTACAGCTTAAGAAAACTCAAATATCCTATCTCACAAAATTTGAATATTCTGGGAATCTTAATCTTAAACTGTAAGCCATAATCAGCAATATTAAAATAATAAAAGGCTTGCAATATTTCAGTTGATTTGTAATGAATCCAGAATGTATGACATTTTTGTTTTTTTAATTGCATTACAGAAAATAAAGAACTTTATCACAATATTCTAATTTTCTGAGACAGTCCTGTACTAATCAAAAGTAATATTTAAGCCTATGGTTTGAACCCAGCTCGAGTGCGGTCTCTTACCGGTAGGTGGCGCCAGTGCGCCTCATTTCGTTGATTGTGAAGTACAATTAAAGAAGAAGAACACGACGAACGAAGACGAAGAAGAAGAAGTCGTAGCAGTGAAGTTATTTTAAATCCTAATTTTTTTTGTCTCCGTAAAGAAAGTAATTATCTTTTGTTGTCATGAGTTCTGCGTCTCTGAAGAGGTTTTACAAAAAGCTGCCGGTGTGGATCGTGGAGGATCATCACCATGTGAGTACATGTGTCTGCATGTAAACATGTAGTTATTTATAGTGCATTCACATCTCACACCTGCTTTAATAGGCATTTTATTTACCTTTAATTACGGCTGGTGAATTAACAAACAATGATATCGTGGTATTGTTAGGCTGAATACTGAGAAACGATATAAATTCATATTTTTAATTGTTTTACTTGTGGCCAAACATATCCTGTACAATATTTCTAAACCCACAGCAAACAAGCAAGAAAATAATTCAAACACAACTACAACACAATTTATTTATTTTATAAAAGTCACATTATTATTATTATGACAATATGTTTAGTTGTTGAAAAATAATGTATGATTGGATTCTGTGTTTGTTGTGAACTGTGCAGAGGTGTATAAAGTACTTGAAAAAAGTAACTAAGTAAAAGTAGAAATACCATGAAACCTGAAAAAGACTTTGGTAAAAGTTAAAGTCACCCATAAGAAAATTACTTGAGTAAAAGTCTTAAAGTAGCTCACATTAAATGTACTTAAGTATCAAAAGTATTTTGTGAAAAAATATACTCAAGTATCAAAAGTAAAAGTATTTTATAGTACGCATGAAAAGAAGAAACACAACCAAAAATTATTAAATTATTAATAATTTTTTATTTCATTTTCAGGTGAATGAAATGTGGTATAGAATACAACACCAAAAATAAACGGTCTTTCTTGAAAATATAATTTTTGATTATTTTAATTTGTAATGAGTAACAAGGTGGCAAATGTCAAAGTAACAAAGTAAAATTATATTTTTTAACTTGTAGTAAAGTAAAAGTCCTGATTAAAAAAAAAAACGCAAGAAAAGTACAAATCCTCAGAAAAACTACTTAAGTAGTGTAACAAAGTACATCTACTTCGTTACTATACACCTCTGGAACTGTGGCACTTCGCTGTAAAACTTGAGATGTGATAATATAGATTTTTCTCATTTTCTTGCATGTTTGCAGGTGGTGAGCCACATCTACCGGGCCATCGCCTCCAGACATCTCCCTCTCAAGGACATTAAGATGATTCACCTGGACTCCCATCCGGACCTGCTCATCCCGGTCAACATGCCTGCTGACGTGGTCTTTGACAAGGAGAGACTCTTCAGGTATTTTAGTTTCACACACGCAGCGCAGACATCCTTCTGCCTGTTTCAGAGGGTTGTGACAGTTAAATCATTAAACCATTAAGCTACAGCCTGACTGTGTGTAAGTAGGTGGGGGAGTTTATATAAACTGAAGGATGAGTTACAGAAAACACTTGATGGTTGTGTAAAAATAACTTGTATGTGTGTGTAGTTCAACCGTCTAACTTCCAGGTTGAGTCTCATGTGGAGCTAAGTTCGGTGTGAACCGGAGTCAAGTTCTCTCGTCTGATTATGTCTGACTTGGCAATAAAGCTTTTTCTGATTCTGATTCTGAAGTTGCAGGTCTCCATTAATGTTAAAAGGTCAAATTTTAGGGCACAAATAAACATATTAACAGCCTGGTTCAAAAAACTATTTTGGTCTCAATCGTTTAATTTCACATACATGACAACTCTGAGGGGGGTGAATTATTTATTTTTTTGTACCACACCAGGAGTTTATATAAAGCAATAAATGTATTTAGCTCAGCCACTAGCTGGCCCTTACCACTTCATGCATATTTCTCTTAGTTTATGGGCCTCAGGTCCGTTTACTACACGTTGAAAAAGTGTAAAAACCTGATACTGAAGACGTAACCGGGTTCAGCAAAGGGAGTTTGCTGTTGAATAGGACCACCATGAAATCTGTATTTGATCTCCATTTTCAGTAGTTGGAGACAGAGAAATGGACTGAAGCTGAAGCAGTGTCAGGATGATTGCAGGGAAACATTGTCACATATGGATGGATGGATGGATGGATAGATAGATAGATTGATGGGTGGGTGGTCACAGGTCAGATTGTGATTTAAATTGTTGAATCTTTTTTTTTTTAGTGAGCTAAGTATAGAAAACTGGATAATTCCCATGGTTTATGCTGGACACGTGTCCTGCGTGGCATGGCTGCATCCGTACTGGGCCCAGCAGATCACAGAGGGGGAGCACCGGGTGACTGTAGGCAAAGACTCTTCCACCACCACCATAAGGTAGGACGCAACTCCCAATCAGAGTAAAATAATATGTTTTAGCTCATTTGGTACTTTTTCATGATCAAAACCGTCATCTTTCCTTTGAATTGTTCTTGTCCGTTTGTCGGGTCCTCTCGTTCTCCTGCAGGATCACCAGTACGGACAACTACTTCCTCAGTGATGGGCTGTATGTTTGTGAGGAGCAGCTGGAGGATTCAAAACCTCTCAGACTGAATGTGGTCAAAGTCAACCCCGTTGAACAAAGTCACGGTTCATCAAAAGGTGCCTGCTTTGGTTATTATTATTCTTCTTTTTTTTAAGGATGATAACAGGTGGTCTTTACTTGAACTGGATTTATCTCTGTAGTAATATTTTAAATACTACCCGTTGTTGGTGGTCATGTGCAGAGGCGAAACCTGGATGTGCTGCCCAGCATAGTGGCTTCTGTTAGGTTTTTTCTTTTTTTAATACACTATATGTGTTGAATCTAACATTTCTTCCTCTTTTCTATTGAACATTTCAGGAGAAAAGACAAAGACAGACCCGGAGAGACGCTTGGTCAAGCGAGCTCGGACGGAGTCGAGTAAAGATGAAGGAAACGGTAGTACAGAGTCGTCCTCGGGGGCCCGCCACACTCAGTCGGGAGAGAGCAGTAACGGTGAGGAAAAACAGAGCAGCAATGGGGCAGCGGCCAGACTTCAAGATGACGCTGTTGACGGAGACGAAGGATCGACCAGTTATGTCGTTGAAAGGTTGACGTCATTTGTCAGTGAAACTGACCCGTACGTCCTGGACATTGATCTGGATTTCTTCTCCTGTAAAAACCCATTCAAGGAATTATACACAGAGGTATCTCTTCTGCTGTTTAAACTGTCCTTTTTCTAAAGATCAATCATACTGACATCAAGAATATATGTTTTTCAAAACTTTGTAGTTAATGTGTTTTAATTCTCAGTGTCTTGACCGCAGGCTTTTATTTACTCACTTTGAGCGACGCTTCACCTGAGTTCTGTGTTGTTTCTGTTCAGGAGGAATACTCCATCCTGAAGGAGCTCTACAGCTTCAGAGGACCCACTCTAAACACTGAGGTGAGGTTCTGTTGCTAGTCCGTATAACTCCGGTCCAGATACAGATAACTCCCCTGATATCATCACAGTCCATCCTAGGCCTGTGTTAGGATTTATTATTCATCTTAAGTTTTGTATAGATTTTTCTAAAATTTTACACTTTTTAGGCATTTTTTACTTTCTTTTAATCTTTTAGTTTTTAGCTCCAGTGTTTCCTCAGGGGGGTCGTCCACACTGGGAGGTGTGCCTGCTCCGCCTATGGGGGTGTCGTCATGGGGGTCCCTCAGGCCTGGGTAGCTGGGGGAGGGACTCTACCTTCTGTGTGGGGTCTGTCCTGGTCTGTCCAGGTTGGGGGGGTCTCTGTGGCGATGCTCCTTGTGGTCGTGGCCGGTGGAGCCTCTCGGTGTGGACGGCCACCCATAGGTAGTGTTTTCCTCACCTGGATCGTTAGTGCTAAGCCATGTCACCAGTCCACTTATTGTGTGTGTGTGTGTGGGCGTGTGAGTGTATGCACATGTGTATGAGTGTGAGTGAGGGTGTGTGTATGCGTGGGGGGTGGGGTCGTATGGGATGTTTTAAATTGTACTTTTGATTGTTATTTTATCTCTGTATGTAAAGCACCATGAGTTGCACTTACACTGCATGAGTTGGTGCTATATAAATAAATAAAGTTTAAGTTTAAGTTTAAAAAGATCGATTCTCCGATTTTAAATCGATTCTCATATTAATTCCTAAAAATTGATTCATATGTCTAAAGATCGATTTGAAATTTTTTTTTTCTTTTTTTTTTTTCATCATTACATTACAACTTTTGGTACTTTTTTGTTTATGCCCAAAAAAGGAATATTTTGTTGGACACGAGAATAACTGGTGCCATGTTTTTGCCTTTAAATATGTTTAAAGGTATGAAAACATTAAAGTGTTCAGTTATAATTGCATAAATTGTCTATATTTCTTTGCTTTATATACTGTCTTGGGGTTACATTTGCATAAATGTTCAAAACCAAATTCTCATAAATGGGGAAAAAATAAAAGCGATTTCTTTCGTCCTCTGTTTCCTCCCTGGATCTGTTTGGTAATTCTGACCCACATGATGTTTCTGAAAGCAGTTCTATCAGCATTCTGGGAGCTGATTGGTCCTTACAGCATCATTAGCTGCAATACTTGCTGTTTATTCTCAATATAATACTAGTAGTAATATGTTGCATAACTACACAGTCATATAATTCATGCAACAGCTGAAAAAACAGTTTTATTAACAGTAACCCAAATCAATATCGGATCGAATTGAATCGGATCGAATCAAAGTGTGATAATCGATTCTGAATCTTAAGAATCGGAATCGAATCGATTTTTGATATTTGAATCAATCCCCAGCCCTAGTCCATCCTTTCTTTCCTTTTTTTCTTTTTCCTTGATGTCTGGGTGAGAGCCTCAACTGTCATCAGGTTTTCTCACAGAACCTGCGCTTCCTCCCATCGTGGGTTTAGTTGGTGATGTTTGATTCGCCCACAGGAGCGAGTGTGTCGGGTTATTTGTCTGAGTGGCCCTGCGATGGCGATCCCTGCCTTTTCAATGATGACGTGAGGAACCTGGTGAATAATGTTTCTTCTCTTCTGGTGGTTCAACATTGTTTGTGTGTGAAGGAGGAGATTGAAGTGTGTGTGGACCGGCGTGTACGTCAGCTGGAGGACCTGGAAGCAGCGTTTGCAGATCTGCTCGAGGACGATGGAGAAGACACGGTCACACGCTGGGCCAGGAACCTCGGGTAACGCTCTTCCACGTGTCTTTACAGCTGTTAACCTCCAACACATGACATTTGATTCCTCATGAAACCTTCCCGAAGCCGTTTTCCTCGTGGCGTTGAATCCTGCATTTTCACATTAGTGTGTTGAAGCTACAGACAGATGTTCAGAGCGCTTGTTTAATAGGTATTAACAGGTTATTAGCTGTCTAATAAATGAATGAATGAATGAATAAAGTTTATTCAGTCATGACAACACAACACAAAAACAACACAACACCAAAAAACATTGTGAACAGCATTAACATTTCACACAAAACCAATAATTATGTGTTTAACAATGACTGAAAAGGCATAGGCTGAAGCAAACTGCTTATAAAAGCCTATCCTACATTATCAGCTTTCTTTTTTTGGCTAACGACCTCCAGAAAACCAGAGACAATAGAAAAGCAAAGAAACAACAGAAAAGCAAATAAACAACAAAAGGCAAAGAAACAACAGAAAAGCAAAGAAACATTAACAGATAGTCGCACTTATAAGCTTCAAAAATAGCTTTACAAACCATGTTCTTAAAAACCAAAAGAGAATGACATGTTTTTAAATGTATGTTGGCATCATTCCAGAATTTTACTCCAGTAATAACAGTTCATATTAATGAATAAATCAATAGGGGGCATGGCCTGAATATCAGGAATTAATAATTAAACATCACAATCAGTCTCAAAATAGCTGTTGCCAGTATAAGTAAAATAACCTCAAACAACTTCTCTCCTTAGAATAAATCAGAATTCATTTGCACAAGATCGGAGGTTGAAGGATGAAATCTTTCACGGATGCTTCCCACACAGACGCCGCTTTATGCAGAAGTTCATCAAACCTCTGAATATGAAATCAAGCAGATGATCGTATTTCTGCTATACTTTCTCTGGTCTAAGTCAAACTCGCCAAAAACACGCATCCACCCTGATCTCTTTCATTCCTGAGTTTTATTCAGATCAGATCTTTCAGTCTGTGTCGCCAACCCTTTTTCTCTGAAGCCTGATGGTCTGAAGACTCTGCTGCATCCTGATTGTTCACCACAAAGTTTGGTCAATGCCGTCAATATGTTGTCTTTCTTTTGTTTGTGTTTTTCAGCATGTCTTCATTAGCGCCACTGGTTTCTAGTTTGAAAGCAAGAAATCCTTCTCCTGACTATGAAATGGTGAATATACATTTATTGTACTGTATTCCTCTGATGAAAGCCAGATTATAGTGACTCCAGATTAGGTAGTTGTACAGCAATGTCAGTCTTGGTTTTATGTTTTTACTCACACATCACTGGTGATGACCTGATCGATATGAGGTCTCTGGTAATCAGAGGTACGGAGACCCGGGAGACTGGTGAAGCAGATCTGGCTGTGTACATAACTGATCCCTGAATATGTTTCACTTGTCAGACGACCGTTGAAAAACAGTCACCAAATAGGTAAATACAGCAGGAATGAGGATCTGTGGCATTTGAGATTGTTTTGTGAAACGCTAACACGTCGGGTGACGTACATCGACTTCGCTAATGGCGCCTCTTGTGAGCAGGTCTGGCTTCGCCGCTCTTCCAGGTCCTTGTACCTCTGTTTTTACCCTGTTAACTTGGAAGTACCCAGTCAACGTTGAGAGGACTCTATTCTCTCTGAGTGTGATGAAGAGGAGCTTTTAATTGTCCGAGTGAGTAACGTTTGTGAGGTTCAACGTCGGCTTGAAATAAAAAAAGATCAAACGCAGCAGCAACTCGTCCTCAGAACCCCCACAAACGTTGAGCAGGTTGTTTCGGCGTCTCTGAAACTCTCCATCGCAGGACTACCCAGTAGGGTTTGAGGATGACGCTAAACTTGTCTCTGATTCAAGGGTAAAGGATTATTCCAGCAGATTTTAGAGCAATGAGGCCACGGTGAGCATCTCTGGCTCTCTGACTACACCAACCGCTCGGCGTCAGTGTAGCATATCTTCTTTCTGCAGCACAGTAGCTGCACGATTCCATTTATCTACTGCTTGTATGTAGCTCAGACACACCAAAGGAGCAGATAAAACACATTTTATGCGACTCTGAGCTGATAAATGTTGAGCATCAGTTGTTTTTACAGACCGTCAGGTCCACAGCTACACTGTCAGGCTTCACACCTTCGCTTGAATTATCCAATACATACTGATAGTCATGAATCATCATTAAAAAAACAACGTATAGTTTATTATAGTAGATAATATATATGCACAGAGACATTAAACAAAAAGACAAACTGCACAAGTGATAATGGCTTACCCAGTTAGTTTTATTAGAATTAAGGTGAAGATTGTAAAAGGATTCCTCAACAGAGCAGAGGCTACGCTGAACGGAGGACACTGCAGAGTGAAGACGGGGACCAAAACCTCATGATTGGCAATATAAAATCATTCAAACTCATCTTTAGCACCAGTTTTCTTTGCCGTTCAGACCACATGACTGTGTGGCCAAGCCATACGAGAGCGACGGCGTCATCAAGGTTGCAAAATTATACCACAATTATCCTCCGGTGACGATGACGAGGCTGCCTGCAGGAAGGACGTGAAGGACCTGATTGTATCTTCTGCACTCCTGCAGCAATGACTGTCACTGTAAATATAACACTGTTTAAATTATATTGAACTGATTGTATGTTTTGAATGTTTCGCCAGCCCTTACCAGCATGACTGGACCCCATCTAAGATTCTGTTAACCTTATGTAACAGACACTAACCAGTAATTGAGTGGACTCAAGCAGAGTCGTGACTCCTGTGCTGCAGCAGAGGACGTCTTCCACCACAACAAATTAATTAAAAAAGGAAGATTTAGAATAGAATCACTTCTCTTTCTGACAACCAACTCATAGTTTTAAATGACTGCAGTTTAACCTCATTATTTCCAACAGAGGGTCAACTCTGCCACAACTGCCGTGGAAGAAAGCTGCAGTTATACATCTAAGCAGGGCCACCAAAGAACAGCCATCAGCCCGTCTCCGATGGGAGTGAAGCAAAGAGGCGTCTGAGTTTTGAGGGACTCGGTGTCGTGTGATAATGTGGGCGGTCAGCTCTCAGCCGCCATGTGATGAAATGATAAAAGTAGCTTTGAGTGGCTCCAGAGAGGCAAAATGTTTCGACTCTCAGAATCAGGCGGCTCAAACAACAGACGTCCGTCCGGTTCTGTCTCGTTATTCTGTAAAAACGATGCTGGGGGCTTTTGTGTGGCGTAATCTGGTAGCGCAACATGACGACTATGTGACTTCTCTGTCTTGCCAGGACTCATATTGTACATGCAAATGTAATGTTTACTTTCCCTCTTGTGCCCATTCTTCATTGTGCTGCATCGTTTTATCACTCAACTGCTTCCCCTCGCTAACCATAACAACCATCGTTCCCAGGTTCACCAGGCCGGATTAACCTGCGACTCGGCCGAGCTCCCTCATCACATCAGCACCGATGACGAGATCGACCGACTCATCACGGCCATGGGGCTTTTCCTGAAGGCTCTGCCCCCTCCCACTTTGGTTACTATGTCCAGGTGAATAATACAGGTGTAAAATCAGACGTCAGGACCTGGCTGTTGGTCGTCATGGAGAAATACAGAGTCTAAATGTCTTTGCAACTGTGTGTTTCTGCAGGTCCAGTCTGGACGAATACTGCCCAGTGGAACAGGTGGATTCAGTCCAGAGCAGAGTTCTGGCTGCACTCCAGGGCCTGTATGGAGACCTGGACGTGCATAAAGACTATGAAAACAGCCCAACGGCTGCACAGGACTAACAGCCGGAAAGATAAAGTCTTATTTGTTTGATGCAGTGAATGTTTTTACCGGCGTAAACGTACTGGACGAAAAGGACAAAAGAAGTGTTGCACTGTTTACTTCAGTATTTGTGTTGAAGAGTTCACATGATGTTTACGAAATGGCTTTGGATGGATTTGTAAAATGTCAAAATGATGAGATAATTTTCAGAATTATTATTATTATTATTATTATTATTATTATTATTATTATTATTATTATTATTATTATTATTATTATTATTATATATATTTTAACTTAAGTTAAAACCACCTTTCAGCTGTACAGATGGTTTTCAATTTGCTCAAATGTTTTGAGTAGTGTTGAAAAGTTTTTGTCACTGTTTTTTTTCTGTTTTATGACCGGGGGCCTGTTTTTAGGAAGACATGTCCAACAAACTCTTTCATAAAAAGCTGGTTCAGAGGTCGAGAATCCCAGAGTTTGTTTTCGGGTCGGGGGTTTAGAGTTGGTTAAGTCGACTGCAACTTTGTTCATTCTATATATAAGGACGCATCATCAGTGGAGCTCCAACTCTGTGGTTCACCATGGCAGCGCCAGATGACTGGAAAAGAGCATCTTTCTCTCAGAATTAGTGCCGATATTAAAAGGTTCATCTTCAGGGGTTCTGAAGGAATGAGTTTTGCAGCGTGTGGTTGTAAATGTTTTAGTGTCACTTAGACTAAAGGTTGAATAACTTTTTCTTTGTTGTGCATAAAATACTTAGATATGAATTATTTACAGATGCACTTTTTGATTTAATTGTTCATTTAATTGGATTTACTGACTTCATATGTAAAATGTTTGCATAAGTAGTGATGTCCCGCTCTGGTTTGGGTGGAGATGATCAGATTATTTTCACTTTTATTTCACTAAATTACATTGATTAAATAGCAGTTATAGGTATTATCTATTATCCCTCAATAAGTTTCCCCGTTAACAGTTAGTCCATGTCTGGCGGGGAGGAGGCGTGGCCTCATCTACAGCAGTTGTAGCTCCTGTATTGACGTCAGCATTTGCCAACTCGGTGGTTTTGGTCGCTATATTTAGCAAGTTTTCAGACAATCTAGTGACTTTTTTTTCAGGTGTTTCATTGAAGAGTTTTGTAGGCTCTGATTTAAAGGCTCGTGTCGTCCTCACTCTTCTCAGCGAGCAGCCCATGCTGCCCCCGTACCGAAGTGCCTGGGTTAGGATCAGCTCGGTCCTCCAGCAGCACCTACAGGCTGCAAATGAACCACACATCTGCCAATCCAAAGCGTACTGACCTGGCACTGACCCAGTGGAATTGAGTTATAGATAATAATTATTCATATATAACTCTAATAAATGTAAGGATTATGATACATATTCAATGGCGCTGCAGGACGAAGGAGGAGGGTTGAAATTGTGACACTACAACAGACTGGACAAAAGAAATTCATATGTGGTTCTAATCATATTGAGAGGGTTTTTGTCACTCCTTTTTTTTTTTATCTCTCCCACGACTTATTTCCTCCCCTACAGCATCTATTACTATAAAGCCAGTAACTCTCCTTACTGAGGAGTTGGCAACACCGGCCGACGTAAAACGTGGAGCGAACTTTAACCGACATCTCAGAAGTGCCTGCAGTTTGGAAATCTTTCAAATCGATTTTTGTTTCAACCTCTTGACTATTTGTCTCATTTGACTCATCCCAAGTTTATCCTGAAGTTATTTGTTTATAAATTATTGTAGTGACTTACAAAAAATAAATGATCATTTCAAGAGCTAGACTGTTGTGTGTAGGCCAGAGCCACTGAAATATTAGTTTTTCATCACTACATTTTTATTTTATTCATTTATTTATTTTATCCTCTGTGCACAAACTGCAGATTCTATGAACATATTAAATATTAAAGCAGGAATGTATCAATTGTCAATATTAGTATCAGTCCTGCAGTTTCAGAATTATCAGTTATTGACACTGGTTTACATTTTTCATACATAACTAATATATAGTTATTATTATAGTAACTAATATAACAGGCTCATGGGTTAAAAACTAATTGAAGGAGCCTTGATGGGGATGTAGACGCCATCAATACATCCAGTCCATCTGGGAAAACTCCTTAACTCAGGTGGAGTAGGTTGGTATAAAGACATGCTGTTGTAAATCAATGATCCTGGTTTTGAAATCATGTACCTAAAATCCTTTTAAATTCTTCTTTGGTTCCTTTAAAAGTTTTTGGTGAAGAAATTACAAAACAATAATAATCACGATATTAAAACTGCTTAATAGACGGATCCGTTTCCTCAGAGCTAGCGTTAACTTTGTAGTATGTTCAATATCCCCGATATCAATATTTTAAAGAAATCTCCCATCTCCCAAAATAACTATGTATGTATGTAACTGTAGACGACTGTAATGGTCTAACAAGAATCAGGATCATTTCCTGATGAAGTTACAGCTCCATCTAACCAGTCCAGCCTTGTCTGGGAGATGATGTAACTTATGTCTTATGGACCGAAATTATGGAGCTGCCCGAACATTTACCCCAAGCCTTCTGACTCCTCTATTTATCTATTCATGCCAACTAGAGTTATTTGTACAATTTGTAAATGTGACAAAATGCTGTCATTTTTTTGCTCAAAACGGTGACTACAGGTGTGGGATCAGGACACGGAAGTTGCTGCTTGTCTGTTTTGTAAAACCTGTTACCATTTAGTTATTTGACTTTTAATTGAGCTAAACAGCTCAGGAAGTTTAAAGTTGAGAAAAACTCAGTACAGATGTGGAAGTGGCAACCTCAGAAACTTCCCCACCTTTGCCCAAACTGACCTAAAAACCAGGGTTCACAGTTGATAACATGCACTTAAAGATAAGAGAAACTAAATCTTTAAATGGTAGGTTTCGTTTGTCACATCTCAGGATGCCAGATGGGAGGCAGAATAATCAATCAGACCCAAACTAGGAGTCAAACCTGCAACCTACGTGTGGAGAAATCACTCACGATCAGGTGAGAAGAGAAAAAGGAAACTTTTTGTCATTGAAGAGTTTAAATGCAGCAGCAGAACTGGTCCAACGGAGGCGTCTGCAATGTCTGCTGGAGACGTCTCAACCTGCCACGTCTACAAGGGCGTACTTAACAGTTTTTGGGGTTTTGTACCCGAGGGGATGTCATGCAAGCTGACCAATCAGGAGGTGCATGTTTGCAGCCTGAAACGTGTGTGTGTGTGTGTGTGTGTGTGTGTGTGTGTGTGTGTGTGTGTGTGTGTGTGTGTGTGTGTGTGTGTGTGTGTGTGTGTGTGTGTGTGTGTGTGTGTGTGTGTGTGTGTGTGTGTGTGTGTGTGTGTGTGTATAAGGTCAGTATCTGGTTCTCAGGGAACCTTGAAAGTACATCATCAGAGATGTGGGTGGTTGGGTTAAGGTGCTCAGTAACCTTCTGCAGTCTAACAAAGAGGAGATGAGTCGGATGCAGTTGCAGCCATTGATATGTACAAATGTTATATGAGGTCATGGTCACGCTACACACGTCTTAAAAAGCAGTATAAATTAAAAAAATAAATTGTATAAACAAGCCTTAAAGACTGGAATAAATATGACTGACTAGCAGGAAAAGGAGGACAAACTTGTAAAGATCCACACTGACAGACAATCAAAGCTGAGAGTTTAGATAAAAAAGAAAGAGAAGACCAACGGAGGAAATGAAACTACGCAGAAGGAGAGAGAGTTTGTAAGATAAGAGGAAATAAGCTGATTAATCAGAAACTCAGAACAGAGGCTTTAGTAGAAAACAACTTCCATGAGACCACATAGACATCAGTTTAAAGGAGTGAACCTATCGACATATTTACACACGACATTACAACGCTTAAGAGTTTCAAAGTGGAATCAAACATCTGGAAACGTTGCTGCTGGGACTCTGGCACTTCAGACCGACGTGGTTCAAACGTGACGGTTTTCAGCAAACAGTCGGACTTCAGGTGTTCGTTAGTTCAACAAAGCGTCGTGCTGGGTCGTACGTACACAGGGGGTTCGTGTGGAAACCAGAAAGCAACTGTGCTCAGGATTCATCATTTCCACCATGTTAAAAAAAAAAAAAGAAAAGAAAAACAAATATTTCACATTTACATTGACTGCTGACTAAAACCAGAAAGATAAATCACAGCAGTTTAAAGCTTTAAGCTCCTTTTACTGGTTTATAAAACTCTGGAGGGCTTCTGTTCTTATTTGTCACAGTTGCTTACATTTTATGAACCTCCTTGGACCAGATTCAGAGAATCAGGAGGAATCTCTGTGCATAAGGGACGAGGCCGGAGGTCAAAACTGGACGCTGGTGATCTTTGTGCTCTCAGGTGACACTGGGTCAACAACAGGTGTGATCCTCTCCTGGAAATCCCTGCACGGCTCTGCAGGAGAAGGGTCCGAGTTCTGGACTGATCCACCTGCAGTCCAGACCTTTCACCAACAGGAAACACTTTTCACCATGACACCAATAATCTGACAACGAAGGCCCGGGACTGTTGATGAAATAGAACTCTGCATCAGACTAGAGTGGGACGACGTTCCTCTTCTAAACTCCAGCAACTGGAACCCTCACTTCCCAGATGTTTACAGGCAGCTGTTAAAAGAAGAGGAGATGCCACATGACGGCTTCAAGCGTGTTCAAACAATGGAAAATGCGTTTCACACACTGACACTGAGACACTGCTATCCTACCTTCCTGCTCTGGTTATCGCGACCTTAATCAGTTCATACAATTTTCAAAAACACATCCTGTCTGGGACTTGGGTCAGCAGTTTGTGTGTCAGTTCCTGTGTGTTTGAAAAGAAATAAAGCTTGTGTGGAAACTAGAGACTCTGAGACGCCGACATCGACAGACCAGCAACATTTACCGAGAGAGATGTTGGTGCCCTTGATAAGTCTGCTGTACTGGATCCCAGCAGCTGATGGTGAGATGTTTGGTGATTATGGCTTCATCGGTAATTATGACATCTGTCACACCCTCAGCGTGTTTTACATCATAAATATATGCATTCTTGTTGCATAACATGATAGAATACGCAGCCCAGGACTCTTTTCAACATTGTGTGCCATTTGGCGCATCACCTAGAGAAGATAAGGGATAATATTCAGAGCAGATTGGGTCATTTATTTTCACAATAAATGAGCCTTGTTAGAAAATGAACGCCACGAGTCTCCGAGGCTTCGCTCCCCATTAGACAGTCAGGGCATCGCAATGCTTTTGTGACAGAATTCATCTGGATTTTTCTGTGCATTGTTTCTAAAACCAGGCGGGTTTATCTTTGTTTCTTTAGGTAATTACACCGGACCTCAAGTGAATATTTATCCCGGAGAAAACCTGATTATTCAAGCTGAAACTCCATTAAGACTGAGATGTGAATTTCAGTGTTTAAGGGCCAACCATGTTGCCCAACTGTGGAGAGAAAACGTGCATAAGGTAATTCAAGTACTCCTATGAGCTTGTCCTGACAGTTATCATAACATGCAGAATGAAAAAAGAGGAAAGTTTGGGCTGTTTTCTTGTTGAAATGATTGATTTTCCTTGTTTTAAAGAATTTAAAGCCACACTTTTAGTCAGTACAGTAGATACCTGAGCTTATTGATGACCAAATAAACAACTGAAAGAGTCGACAGTTCATTAAGGCCTAAACTTGTGTTCCATATAAAGTTTTTAACATGTTACAACAAAAGCTTTGTTTAAACAAAAGGACCTTTAGGGTTTCTGTGGAATCAAATTTGTGAGAGAATTAAAAACTGAAACATTAAGGCTTGAAACAGTTTCAAAGTTCAAATTTTGAAAATAAATTAAATAAAATCTGAAACTGAGTAGTTTGTATTGATATTTTCAACGGCTGACAATAATTTTTCAGTCCCTGCATGCATTGTTTTTTACAAGTTTTTCTTCTTCATTTATGGAGCTATGATGTTACAGACTTTTTCAAACCTCATCTACAGTCATTCCCTGTCGCTCTGCGCTCCTGCGGGTTTAGTTTCTGATCTAAGTTTGAAACCTTTAAAGTGCAGATCTGAAAAATGCTACGTGCATATTTATGAATTTAAAAAAATATTACTGCTGCGTTTAGCCGAGGGTCAGCATGTCATGTTAGACGATTACTGATGAAGTGATAACGGCTACCCATTGGCTGAGCCAACTGTCAGTCAACAATACTAGAAATAAATTTAATATTTTATATAAACTCTCCTGAAAAAAACGGCTGCAGCGGGGAGTGTCCCCATATATCAATACTGTTTATAATATCCATCATCAGGTTTCTTTTTCTCTGAAGTTGCTTGAAATATATGCAAATTACAGATCACGTTTTTTGAGAGTTTGTTTGTGACGATTTGGCTGCTTGATAGATTATGATAAGCAACTTTTTTATTCTTTATTGACAATGTCTGCTGAGTTTTGCGTGAATCAGCCGAGTAACTCACTTGCACGACCCTCCACATTGGCCGGTCCTGTTAGAAATCCACCTCCTGATCCGTCTGCGACCCCCTGGTAACCTTAAACTCTGTTTCAGTCTGCTGTGTCTCTTAAAGTAAATCAATATCATCAATATAAAGAAACAGATTGATTTTTAAAATGTATATCTGAGATATTTTCTTCTATTCTCTCTTTTTAGTACATGGACTACAATATGTTGCACAATAATTTTTTAAATAAACACGTTCCTTGTCCTTGTCTATCTCACACCCCATTGTCTTGTTTCAAAAGTGCCAGCCTGCTGTTTGACAAAAGACATTTCTCTTTATTACTTTCACACTGCGGTTACTTTTTGTCCCGTGAGAGTTGTACCACACTACACGAAAGCATCAGAACCGGAGCATATCAATGGTAAAAGACGGCCTGGTCTTGAAAATCTGATTTCCTTTCAGACAACAACAATTTCCAGACAGGTGTTTAACACTTTATATGGGAGCACATGATACAGAGATGCAGTAGGGACGATGGATGCTAACTGCTACTAATCTGTGAAGCCGCTGCAGGTTTAGGGGAGTCCACGTCTGGAAATTCACGACTGTTTTGGTGACCAAAGCGGACTCGTACTCTCGTCAGATTGTTTTAATCTTGTGGCTGATCTGCATACTTCAAAATAAAGGCACTTTACAACATACTGTGCAGTACTATCTGTGGTCGCCATGGTATCCAAAAATGATTCAGTATTCATGAAAATTTATGGAGGACTTTTTATTTTCAACTTATTTATTTTACATTTTATCAGGATAAGTTCTCAAATAAATAAATGTAGACTTGCATGTAAATAATTATAACACAAAACCTTGACGAGTCTATTTAATAAAACTTTGTAATAAGGTAAACTTAACATTAGAAACACTGATATAATTATAACTTTAACATTAACATTTAAACAGGGTGTGGGGGTGGGAACGTTGAACGACTGTTAAACACTGTTAAACTGCTTTCCGATTCAACTCTGTCTTCACCACAACAGACCGGTACAGAGTCTGCATTACTGCCAATAGGACCACATCATCTGCAAAAAGCAGAACTCAAACCCTTTGGGGACCAAACCAGACTCCCTCCATCCCCTGACTCCATAAAGGTTATGAACAGAATCGGTGACAAAGAGCCGCCCTGACAGTCCAACCTTCAAACAAAAAGAATCCGACCTACAACCGGCAATGTGAACCTGACTCTCACTCCGTTTCTACAGGGACTGCCCATAGCAACGGGCCCAGTATCCTGTACCCTCTGAGCACCCGAATGTCCAGAGGGACACGGTTTGAAAACCTTCTCCAACTCCACAAAACACACGTGAACTGATTGGATAAACTCCCACAACCCCCCAGGACACTTCAGCTTAGCTTCAGGTTAGATGCTAAACTGCATTTCGTTGCTCTGTACCTGTACACGGGTAACAACGATAAAGTTGAATCTAATCTCATTTAATTTAATGTACTCTAATCTAATCTAATCTAATCTAATCTAAGATAAACTAATCTAATCTAATCTAATCTAATCTAAACTAAGATTAACTAATCGAATCTAATCTAATCTAATCTAATCTAATCTAATCTAATCTAATCTAATCTAATCTAATCTAATCTAATCTAATCTAATCTAATCTAATCTATCATGTAGTGTTTTGCTTCTGTCCAGTGTAATATTTTTGTCTCCTAGGAGAAAGTATCCCTCATCAACATTACCTCCACGCTGCCCAACGTGACCCTCCATCTGAACATCAGTTCTGCAGCAGCAGAACACGCTGGGAACTACTACTGCATGACTCAAACCCGGGAAACAACAAGCCCATCAATTGAGATTAACATCACAGGTAGATGGTTTTTTTTAATACTTAGATTTATGTTTCATGTAAAGTCTTATTTAAACCACACTGTAACTTAGGTGGGAAAGGTAAATTATCTAATTTTGGCTTTAGAAACAACCTTTCTAAGTAAACAAAATCATTGTTTTTGTGGTATTGATGTTGTAAATAGATACAGTCAAAGGTTCATTATTGCTTTGTTCTAAATATCAATTTAAACCTGAACTAATATTGAAATTGAATGTAAATAATATTTCTGTTGAACAGGTTTATGAGACAAAGGTTTTGGGTGTAATTTTAGATCATAATTTGTTATGGTCTAAACAAATTGATTCTGTAGTTTGCAAAATGCTGTCATATAGTAATAATAGTAATAATTACCTAATGGAATTGTTCAGCAAAAAGCAATGACTCAAGTACAGAACCCTGTGGAACACCATGTCCAACGCTGGTGCACAGGGAGAATCCCCATTTGCATGAACAAACTAGAACCCTGCTATCAGATCTACTGCTGACATCTGATAGCAGTTCTGCTTTTATTTTAGAGGCCGTTTGTTCACGTTTACACTGTTTCCAGAGTTATTCTTTCCATCAGAAGAAAGTAGCATGGACATGTTGTTATTATAATGTGTTATTATAACTTATTGATTATCTTTGGACCAGATGGCTTGAAGAATACATTTACCATGACCACATCCACCACCCCTAAATGGGACAGCTCCCGCAGTCATGCACAAGGTAAAAACACAAACGCTTCACTTTGTTCTTACTAATTCTGTTCAAGCATGATTTCAATTTGTGTGTTTGTTGTTTTACATGCTTAAAGCCTGAATTTATAGTAAAACAATGTATTACATTTGTTTTAGTAATTAGGATTACTTCTTGGTCTGGTTTCCAGTTATTGTGCTTGAAATGTTACAGTATAAGTTTTGTATGAGCCTCAAAATTTGTTGTCACAATTTTCAAAAATGTTAGAAACATTTTCAGTTGCCAGGCTGGACAAATTTCTCGACAGACAGAATATTTTGAGCGGCAGTCAGTAGCCTCTAGTTTCATTCAACATCAATGGCACTGATGGAAATACCGGGTAACAGATGAAATATCCACAACAATAGATAAAATATTACATGTGGGATACCTCAAGGGTCAAGCCTTAGTCCTAAATTGTATGTAAAAGTATGTTTTTGGGTGTTATTATTGATGAAAATATTTAATGGAAGTCACAAATTATTGATAGTAAAACAAACATAACAAAAGCAATTGCTATGTTTCACAAAGTAAAGGATTAATTGAACAATATCATTATATCTATTATATCATTCTTTGATTGCTCAATACAGACTATACATATATAACTATATGTAAGACTTACACTAATCCAGTTTTCATTTCATAAAAAAGAGCAACAAGAATCATTAGTACAAAACAGATATAGAGATCCATCCAGTCCATCATTTATTAAATTACAGTTATTCAACTTTAGTGATCTAGTTGATTGCAGCATTTTGAAGCCAACATACAAACCCCGTAGGAAATGTTTACTGAGCAACATACAAAAAAGATTTAAAAACAGACAAAGCCAATACAATTCAAAAGAATGTGAGATATTTATAAAACCAAGACTCAGAACAAGGATTTTGGAGCGAGAAAATATAAAGTGGTTTCTTCTGTTTTGCTCTGTGGTCAAAACAGGATGATAATCAGTGGCATGTTGGCCTGCAGCTTTATTAGCTAAATACATTTTATTAATTTTTTTTGTTTAATTATTTGTGTGAGAGAGGCAGATTTTCAGACTTTCTTCCCTCTGCTCCTTTTCATTCGAGTGCTTCACATTTATGTTGTACTGTATTTTGTATTGTAATAATAATAATAATAATAATAATAATAATAATAATAATAATAATAATAATAATAATAATAATAATAATAATAATAATAATAATAATAATAATAATAATAATAATAATAATAAATATCAGTGATTGTACCTGATATTTAGTTAGTTAGTTTTTCCAGGAGTGAGGTAGAAGATCAGGGCTCCATGACATAGTCATATACTGTAATTGTCCCGTGGTTATGGTACCAGGGGATCCAGTCTGCATTTGTGTGTGTTTTGTTCTTTCCTTCACTACCATCTAAAAAGCTCTGCCCTTTTTCATTAACACATTTTTTCTAAGGAATCTGTGTGACTTCATGCCAGTGTTGTGTGCATATGTGTTCATGCAGGTTTGCAGAGTCAGATGTGGTACTGGATGCTTCTGGGAAAGGTTGCCATGCTCCTCATCACCTCAGTTTCCCTGGCTGTAATTTACAAGAGATGATGAGAAACGTAGAAAAGGATCCAGAAATCCATCTTCAACAATGCTTCGTTTCTGCATTTGCTTTTAAAACTCAGGTTCTGATGCAAAATAAAACAAAAAAGGGTTCCACAGAAAATGGTTTCTATTAAAGAGACAATTACAGACATGCGAGACATCTAACGTTTCCACATCATAAACTATAATATGTTGTGTGATCGAGATAATAACATGCCTTAGTTTATATATATATATATATATATATATATATATATATATATATATATATATATATATATATATATATATATATATATATATATGAGTTAGAGATTATAAGCGTACACAGGACAGTGTTAGTTAGGAGTTCGGTCCATTCAAAACCACTAAAATCCAGAATTTGTGTCACGTCACGCTTGTGATTGGCTCGTTGAGAAAACATTTGTATACTGTGGAAATAGAACTAAATACAGCAAACAAATAGAAGTCTGGCTTACAGTAATATTTCAGACTGAACATAGGTAGGTGGGGTCCACAGTAAAGGAGTCAGGAACTTCACCAACAGAAGGGGAAGCAAAGAAGGAATCTGGAAAGAGTGGATGTTCATGACGAGACTGAGACTCGGGCGCTCTCAACTTTACAGTAGACAATTCAGAAAAGACCAACATGGTCACAAATGGGTTATTATTTTGGATAAGAAAAAATATGAAAACAAATGAGGTCATTATCATCGAACCAGATAAGAAGGAAAAAGAGGACAGATGATTCAAACCTTCTCAAGTATAAAACATAATTCATTTTTGACCATCCAGTAAAGTAGCAACAGCTCATAAAGTTACTCGCTCTATGTGTGCATCTTCTTTTTTTTTATTCATAAAACAATAGTAATGAATAATAATAATTGTGCTGTGCGTTAGGATCTGATGTAGACTGTATTTTAGTTACCAAGCTTGCTATATCTATATGCAGGATGATGTTGTGTCATTTTCATATGTTTATCAAGGTATTATGAATATTATTTTATTGAATAGATCACAGATATTTGGTTGTCTAAATTGTCTAAAAGTGCTACAGGATTTCAATCTCTCTTCTTCAGAAAGAGTGTAACATCAGCCGCTAATGGACTTATAATCAAATGCTGTTCCTTACGTCCTTCAGCGTTGACTTTGTCATGAGAATTTCCATTTACTCAGCAACTGCAATAAAAAAAGGTGGTGAAAGACTGCACATCTGTCTTGTGTTTCTTTACGTCTGGAGCATGTTCATTTATTTATTTTATTAAACCTTTATTTCATCAAGCAATTAAGAACAGGTTATTATTCACAAATGCAGCCCGAGGCCAAGGAGCAAAGGCTCTTCGAGGGGGAACGGGAGAGGGGGTCCTGCAACATAAAACAAGTTACAATAACGGACAACAATTTAAAGTGGATACAATACAATAAAAAATTAAACGATGAGACACAGGAAGTAAGCATTTTCAACTAGTGCACGAGTCGACCATAATGTGTAATACATTTAGTTTTAAATCAGTGAAAGAGGTGAAGACAGAGAGCTTGAAAGTGTTTTGTAAATTGTTCCAAATCATTTCCTGCAGCAAAACGGAAGGCGCTACGTCCGAAGCTGGTATGAACTTTGGGGACAGCAAGTGTGACAAATTTGCTAGACCGTAGGTTGAAAACAGAGTGAGAGATGTGCAGAAGGGAAGAAAGATAAGAGGGTGTAAAGCCAAGTTGAGTTGAAACCAGTGATGGAGTGGTCTGGTGTGGAGGGATGTCCAGTTCACTAGTTCATACAGGTCGCAGTGGTGGGTTTTGAAAATAGCACCTGTAGCAAAACGGCTGGCTGAAAGGTGGAGAATCCAGTTTACTGAGGGTGGATTGTGGTGCCATCTGTAGATGGTGTCGACATAGTCAAATATGGGCAGAATGGTCATTTTAACAAGTATGTGTTTGGCAGTACCGGTGAGAGAAGTCTTGTTCTAATACAGAAGCTCAGACGAGCTTTGACTTTTGACTGCAGGTGCTTTATAATGATAGTAAAGGAGAGTGACGAGTCCAACCAGAGACCAAGGTATTTGTAGCAGGTCACAAACTCAAGTTCAGACCCATCAGCACAGAAGATGTTTGGAGCACTGCTGGGAGTAAACCATTAAACATGGTGACTTGACAGCAAAATCAAATATAACCATGGTGTTTATGCGACGACGGTTTCATACAAACAGGTGTTTGACGATTCCAGATGAGGAAGTGATAGCGGCTAGCCATTGGCTGAGCCGATAATCAATCAATCATATTAGAATTACATTTAATGCTTTATAGAAATTCTCCTTGAGTGGTACAAAAAATGCACCCCCTCAGAGTTGTCAAGGATGTGAAATAAAATGACCAAGATCAAAACTGTTGTTTAAATCAGGCTGTAAATATGTTTATCTTAAGGATCTTAAAGGGTCACTCCACCCATAACAATGTTGATTTATGTTAGAGCTACTAGATTGAACTGACAGAATAGAGGACGATGGTTTCACATTGTTGTAAGTTTTGTAAAGCTTTTGAAAAAAATCAATTTGACACCTTTATCATGTTGGTATTTCATATAATTTGCAATTTATTTGTTATACTTATCGTATAATTTACAAAAGGGAAGGTTTGTAAAACAATATAACGATGTACATGCATATAAATCATCCTAATTAGGTGTTCTCTTTAATTAGAGAGGATTATATTAAGTTCCTTTTTGTAGAATTGTTCAGCCTGGGAGCACATTCATTTCTTATCACGTAAAGCGTATTGAGACGTCCCTTTGTTCTTTAAACCTTTTTCCAACCTGAAGACTCTCAGCATTTTTCTGTTTGGTGTTCTGTGCTTCTGGAAGAGATTCTTGTTTTTAAGAGAGAGTTTCACTCTTAAAGTATGCATGCCTCGCCTCCCCCCTCTTGATCCACAGCCATCTTGATGCCACTTCTGCTGCATCAGTGACCAACTTAATGGCCCTTCGCCGGCTGGCCCCAGTGATGCCAAGCATTTTGTAGGCCCTGCAGACGGATTGGCCCACAAATCCTCGGCATCCCACCTCAATGGGTTGTAATCTTGCCCGCCAACCATTGCTTTGGCCCTCCTTCACTAGCTGTGAGTACTTTGCTCTCTTCCTTCTCTCGCTGGCCTCCTCCAGACGGTCCTCCCAAGGCTCTGTAAGCTCCAGGAAAATTACCCGTCTGGAGCCCACTGAGGTGAGCCCAATGTCTGGCCTCAAAGTAGTTATGGCAGCCACTTCAGGGAACCTCAGCTGCTTGCCCGAATCAACTGACAGCTCCCAGCTGTCGGCGTGGCCAACAGGCCAGAGGAGGTGTTGCGGGCAGACGTGTTGGCTTCCCCCCAGCTCTGATAAAAGCAGTGTCCTTTACTGGGCAGAGACTCTTGCTGTGGCTGTCAGGATCTGGTTGTGTCGGCAGTGGTAGTGTCCTTCGAGTGAGCATCGAGCTTCTGGTCAGCAGCTGAGGATGTGCCCCAAGGTTCCTCTCTTCTGGCAAAGGGGGGAAGCTTTCTGAAAAAAAAAAAGATTTGAACTGGTTGAACAAATAACATTCTCAGATTCAGACTGTTCAAACAAAAAGGCAGTTAATTAACAATATTCTCTGTAATCATTACAGAATATTTTGATATGATTCTTTATTAATTTATGGAAAGCTGTTTGATTCAAAATTTAAAAATACTTCGGTAATCGATACTGTTTTTGTATGAGCTACAAGCTACAAAATCTCACTTTAATCTACTGCTTCCATGTATGTGTTAGAGCTCAAATAAAAAAGCTATAAAATAAAAATGAAAAGTAATAAATAAGTAATAAATAAGTATAATAAAATAATAAAAAGTAATAAAAAAAGAAACCTGAAAATGACTGTTTTTCTTTGCTCCAGTTAAAATAAACAAAGGCTGGCATCATTCTGTGGTGGTGGGGTGGGGGTCAGCTGGATCCACTCTGCCAACAAACATCGATAAATATTCAATTAAATAAATAAAAATGAAAATGAAATCATACAAAATACATCTTAAATTAATAAATATGAAATAAAAATGTGATATTTGTATTTATGTAATTTTGAATGAAGCCCTCCCTCCCCCCATTACTGTTTGTCCTTGTCAATAAAGTTTGAGAAAAAAGTACGAGGAGGAAGAGAAACATGGCGGCGCCCTTTAGCAGCAGATGACTTACTCTGGAGTCATCGGTCCAGTTTTCTCTTGAAAAAAGGAATAAACTAATCAAACCAACATGACCGGCGGCAATATGCTTCCTAGAACCCCAAAGCTTGTTAAAGCGGCGGCTCCGCTGTTTCCCCGGAGCGGGTTTCTGCAGGCCCGCAGACCGCTCAGCGTCGGCCGCCCCGCGGCCGCCAAGCCCCGGTACCAGCCCCAACCCCGGGAGAGGGTGGAGATCCCGGGGCTGGAGAGGGTCACCTACGCCGAGAGGATGCACTACGTGCCGGGGCTGGCCAAGCCCGAGCACCCGCGCTGGGAGCGGGACTACAAGGACCCGCGGTTCTACTGGTCCCCGCCGGCCCCGCAGATGCCGCTGTACAAGGACAGGCCGGTGCATGTGTTCAACCAGAGGACCAGCCTGCTGGAGGGTGAGGACCTGAGACCCATGTTATCATATCAAATACAAATAAGGGACGCCCCGATTTCAGCAGCCCAGGCGCCAATAAGAAGGGACATCCACAAAACTTCTAAACTGCATAGAAATGTATTTATTTTATATGAAAAAACAAAGTGCTTTGATTTAAAGTTTAAAGTGTTTTAATAGCATTGAACTTGCATGACTGTACACACAGCCAACCATACTAGCAACTGAACTAACCTCCTATGGTATGTTGGTCCACATCAGCCCAGATGTAGAATATAGCTACAGGTGAAGGTCAGAAAATTAGAATATGGTGTAAAAGTTTATTTATTTCAATAATTCAACTTAAAAGGTGAAACTAATACATTACATAATCTCATTGCATGCAAAGCAAGATGTGTTAAACCTTTATTTGTTATAATTTTGATGATTGAATTGTTTATTGATTTCATAATATAGAGATTGTTTATTTGGAGTTTTCATAAACTGTGAGCCATAATCACCAAAACTATAAGAAATAAAGACTTGAAATATCTCACTTTGAATGTAGTGGGGAAATAATATATTTGTTTCACCTTTAGTTGAATTTACTACGAATGACGTTTTGCAATATATTCAAATTTTCCGATCTTCACCTGTATATTATGACATCAATAAATAAGAGCATAATATATGTCCGTATTGGTTCAATACGGAACTGCAACTTTTAATTTCCAATTACGTAAAGATTCGGTATTTTAAGGGACGGGTGGCGACCCTGTCAGTAGTCGTTGTTGTACGTGTGTGACGTCATGGTCTCTCCGTGTCAGGTGTGCGTCAGGCTGCATGGTTGACCAAGACCAAGGTGATGTCCGGCCTGCCCCCCCACCTGCTGGCTCTGGCGGAGAGTCCTGAAATCCAGGCGCAAGATCTGGACGAGCGCGTCCAAAATGCCATCAAACACGCCCGGTTCTGGGACACGACAGAGGACCGACCTCGCAAAGAAAGATACAGGTATGGACTCCTGTTTTTCTGTGGTTGAACGTGGGGAATGCAATTTTCAATTCAATTTTATTTATATAGCGTCTACTACAACAGAAGTTGTCTCTAGGGTATTTCCATAGACCCAGAACATAAACCCCATTATTACATAAACATAACATAAACAATGGCAGGTAAAAACTCCCCTAGTGGGAGAAAAAACCTTAAGCCAAACAGTGGCAAGAAAAACTCCCCTTTAGGAGGGAAGAAACCTGGACCAGGACCTGGATCATAAGGGGGGACCCTCCTGCTGGAGGCTCGCTGGGCTGATCAGGGAAAGAGAAAACAGACAGACAATGAAGAACAGAGAAAGGAGAGATATCTAATGCACGTCACAAGCATCTTATAGGGTTGTGTGACAGGATGTGAGTCTACACAGCCCTGTGATGTCAGCACTATTAACTTGTTATACCCCAGTATTATCAAAGACTGGTCTGCTGAGTATCAGCTGTAACATGAAGGGTGAATGTCAGAGGAAGAAAATAGATGACATGATGACAGTAAGTGTCTGAAATGTGGCTAGTAAGAATCGAAAGACTGTGTTATTGATAACTGTCAAGTCGCTCTATTAATTTAAAGCCATATGTGTTGACTGAATAAATGTTACTTTGAACCTTGTGAATTTTATAGTATCAACCTTTGCTGGATTTTGGGGGATTCTGGCTCTCAAAGAGCTACAACCGTCCTTTGTCACTTTTCACTGTACATAACCAAGATTTCCTCATATGAGAAAAATATGCTTTTGACATCACAGCGTGCAAATACTCTATTTCTAACCATCTGTGTGTTTGTTGTGTAGCCAAATCCTGCTCCGCAACCTCCTCCATCTGTGTGCGAGTCTACACTCCAGTAATCCAGCTATCAGAAGGAGGATCTTTACAGATAACTATTCCTTGGCAGCCACTTGGGAAAGAGGTATTACATCTTTATAAATGGACATCACTCATTCACCATACTCCTGTTAATGCTTATCTGGCTGCTGTTCCTAGTTAGGACATTGATATGGTAATTTAAATAACTATATATATATCAAGTACGCGGCCAGGTAGTTCTCCATATGATCCAGTTTAGTTAAGGGACTTTTTTTTTTGTTTCACACCAGGTGAGGACCTGTTCCAGGTCAGGGGCCGGAACGGTT